>NC_090930.1:764441525-764744555 GCF_040938575.1 Ambystoma mexicanum | reverse complement strand
TTGGGCACAAACAATGAGAGTATGGTGCATAGGGAGTTCTACAATCAGAAGGACAAAACTACATAAAATGATAGCTTTTATACCTTCCAACAACAACATCACAAAAAGTGGACTACATTTACTAACCAAAATACAAACATACCGACACATTTTGAGTGTACCCTATCACAGACAAACACAGAATTACAACAGTAACATCAACCAATTACAAACACCAAACCACACACATCATACATACCCTATTCATAGAAATTACTGGAAATTCAAACCAGGAATAATTTTCCTGGAAACAGAGAAAGACTGCAGATACCATGGCTGGATTGAAAACTGTGTGGCTGATCAGAGATGTTTTGGTTACTGGCTTTTAATGCTAAAGTACATATTAACATGGACCTTGGTTTGAGAGATTTTACCATTATATGGTTTGGATTGTGGGGAATGCATGTTTTCCCAGTTTTTACAAAATTGTTCAGTCTGAAATTCATTGTGGAGGCAATGATTTGGGGAACGTACATGGTGTTTCCCTTACTTTCATGATGAAACAAGACTTGGAAAAATGAATGGAACTTTTTCCTCACACCGTCTTTATCCATCCAATCTGACTCAGAGGCAAATATGGAGATGGACCACCAAATTAAATGGTAAAATTGAAAAATCATAGAGCAATGTTAATAAAGTAGTTTCAGGATTTATGAGAGACCACAACCAATTATGGATTTCAAACAACATACAGTACGACATGGCCAATTTCTATAAACATGATGGAGTATACCTAAACGATGAAGGAAATAGGTTTTCCTTCATAACATGAAACCAGTACTCCAAATGTGCTAAAATACTACACACAAGCCCTGATTCACAGAATGTTTTCCAATGGAGTTAAGCCATTATAAAATGCTTCTATGAATTAGGCCCACAGTGTAGCCCAAAAGAGTCCTTTTAAGGACTACTTATCACATACAAGTACACAAATACAATCAAATAATACCCAAAAACATTTCTTTAATATAACCGGAGTCAGAGTTCATTGACTTTTTTTATAACCGTGGTTAGACATTTTTGTTAAAGGGGGTGGTCACTTTGGGGTTTATAATACAATAGAAGTTAAAAGATCAATACTGTAAAAGACTGCTCATGTAATTAAGGTAGGTGAAGATAAAGAAACACAGTATAATACATGACAGTAAACTAGGTGGGGTACATTAAATAGGTACAATTACACAAGATATAATAGCGTGGGTGAGAAAACTTAAGTAACAAAAACACGTTACACAGGCTATAATGAGGCATCTAAAACTAGAGTAGAGTGGCTCTTTTTTTAATTGATTTTTTAAACAATGTTCTTCTTTTTTCTACACAGTCTCACATGTAAGAAAGTCTGAAAACACACAACCAAAATAGATCAGACTCCTAAATACCTTAAGTGTCACTGACCATGCCCTTTGGCCATCACCACTGATTTCTCATCCCCAGCGTCGCTATACCTATACAAATATCTTTTAAAAAGAAATAACTACCTGGCAACTACCGCATGTTAGCAATGCTGGATATCCCAGCTAAACCCTTCGCTAAACATTGCATATGGAACTGATACAATGGATCAATGAATGTCATGTCCTGCCAGCAAATCATTCTGGATTTCGTGTTAAATCATTGACCCTTCACACTATTACTATAGTGGTTTCTGCAATTGAATGTACATGGGCTAGATGACAAATAACTGTCTATTGGGCATTTATAGACTTATCAGCTGCATTTGATACCATTTTGAGAAACAAACTTTGGAACAAACTGAAACGTTGGAATATTCCACCCGGTTTGCTTTCGATGATAAGACTATTGTATGCAAACACATCTGTGAAAGTAATATGAGATTGAGAGGATAAACTTTCGGATCAATGCCAAGATGTCAAGGAGTTGGGCAGGGTTGCAATGATGTCAAATGACCTTAAAATTGGCCCTCTCAAGGTAGGTTGGCTGGCTTGGCTGTGCAGATAATCTCCTGTTGTAGAGGGCTACACTCTGGGTGGTCTACAATCTAAACTATCAGTGCTGGTGACATTTGCCACAAATAACAGGCTCAAAATCAATTTAAGCAAGACAAAGGTGATGGTTTTCTCTGGAAAACCAATCCATGTAGCTTTGAAAAGCAAGCTGAGATGGATAATTGATGGTCAGATAACCAAAGTTGTGGAATCTTATAGATACTTGGGAGTGATTTTAGATCACAATCTGTCCTGGAAACAGCAATGGATAGATATAAAATCTAGATATATGAATATCACTATCACGTTAAGTCATTTCATTGGTAAAAATCACGGATGTCTGTAAAAACGATAATGCTGCTGCACGAAGTAAAAATAAAGCCATGTCTTTTGTATGGAGCAGAGATCTAGGTATGAAACTAAGGGGTAAAATGAACAGATTCAAAGGTAAAATCTTAAAAATTGTACTGTATGCCCATTCTTTTAGAATGTAATCAGATACGAATTAGTGATGTCATGGAACATAGATCTGCTATGTTATACATAAAGATGTGTATCTTGGATAATGGGGCAATAATGGTTGACATGATAAAAGCGATGAACATAATTGAGAATAATGATGTATTATACTCTCTTGTGTCTATAAAATCCATTTATTATAAATGGGCCAAAATCAATGGAAGTAGGTGGTTAAGATATTCAACAGCTTAGGTAAAAGATCTGCTAAAAAAGCCATATACGAGTTTGGTCAAGCGAGAGATTTGATACAGTTTACCGCAAAAAAAGCAATAGTGGGATGTTGATACAACAAAGAGAGAATCATTCTGCGGTGCCAAAATAATTGATTGCGTATCCTGAGGCTAAAATTACTCAACGCTACTTAATTTTCAAGTTTAACATGGCAGATTGTTTAGAAATTGTGGAGACAAGATATGGAATCTTGCAAAAGAATAGATTGTGTCGATTATGTGGAACATCTGACATTGAAACAGCGAAATACCTTATATGTGACTGTGAAAGTCTTAATGCAATTAGGTTAAAACATGTTAAAACATATGACAACAGCTATGATTTAAACAATGTAAATGAGATGTGGGAGAAACTCCTTCATGGTCATGATCGTAATGTCATCTACCATATGATGAATTATTATGAGTACTGTATGACTATTCTTAAACAACTGGTTGAAGATGTATTTTATTAAGTTTTATAACTGATATTTTAATATTGTAAGTGATCAATTTCTTTTTTAGTATATTTTATAATAGATGTTATTCTCTGATTGATATGTATTCATAAATATTGATGTTGATGATGTTTTTAGGAGATATGTAAAGCCTATTGGGGCTAAATGCATATTAAGCTACATAAATAAATAAATAAAAAGAAAAAAATCACAGACACCCCAAAATGTTTAGCCACAGGCACGTAACTACTCTTACCCATGGTTATATGTGGTCCATTATAGCCTCGAATATAGCTGTGAATATCGGAAAAACAGTTAGAAAAAAATACCTTTCCTGCCCCCAAGTCCTCACCAAGTCACACCCTCATCTGTGCCAGCCCCCCCACTCCCCAGAATGCCTTCACCTCCCCTGTTCTCTCCCTTCTGCCACAACAAATGCTGTTTCTGTGACATAGTTTGTTTTGAGATGTTGGCTTTGTGTTGTAAACTCAGTCCCTAGACTTCCTATAACTTCCAAATTTCACTTGGTGTCCTCCAGCAACCTCCCCAAGTCTAGGCTAAAATCATTTGCACTTAGTTTAACCTGCAAATAGATTTCTAACTAATTTTATTTTCCCGTTATACTCGGCTATAAAAGTGGTTATCTCTCACATTGCGAGAATACAAGATGCCGGCTATTTCAATTCTAAAAACACCCGGTTTTGGGTAAATCCCTGAGATATAGCTATCTATTTTTGAGAAGGGGCCACCCCCTGCTTCATCAAATATTTAAATAACTACTTCACGGAATAACCCCAAAGAATGCATGGATCACAAGTCAGCGTTTCGTGCAAAAGTTGTTTTTGGACCTGGTCCAAATCTGTCCAGCGGTTTGGGCTGTGCGCTTTGGCAAAAATGTACCTTGTTTGTCTATCGGAAAATGAATGGGAAGTAGGCTGTACTTTTAGAAAAACAATATGTTTGCCTTCTTAATAACTTTTTTATTTGTTAATGCATCTTTATGAAACTTTGCAGTCTGGGGGTGGGACCATGTCCCTAAATACTTTCGGGATTTCTGTAAATCTGTTACTCAAATCAAAAGTTATTAATGATAGAATTTTGAGGGGTTCCTATAGGAGTCCAGCTCACCTTAATTATAGGGCAGAGATGCCCCAATATGGTTTAAAGATCTTCTAGTTCCCAGTTTTCTCTGACAGCTCTAAGTGACTATTTCGTGCCTTTTGCACACTTTTTGCCTAACATAGCTCTATATGGATTTATATATGTTAGTGGCACTATAGTATGTGTACTGTTCAAGTTATCTTTATAGAGCAGAGTATTGTTGAAAGCCAGACATGTCGAAGAGGAGGGGATATGATGAGCGGGCCAGTAAGTCTTGAGTTTGTGCTCAGGATATGCCAAGGAAGGTTTCATTCCTGGACAATGGTGTAGTTAATTTCCCCTGATTGTGGCACAAGCAAAGTGCACTTGTGGGTGGACAGCATGACTTTTTTCAGAGGGTGGACGCACCCCTTGGGTTTTTTTGAGGTAAGCAGGCTTGCTGAAGTATTTGGCAACCAGGATTTTACTCAGGTTGTCATAATTCCAGTGCAGACGCTTACCTACAAGATCACAAGTATTTGCATATTTATTATTTATTTTATGTATTTTATTTATTTATTTACATGGTGCACAAAACCTGGAGGCATCATATTGGGATTTTGTTTTTCTGGGAATATTTCACTACAGTTTCCTGGGTTTAGAAGGTGAAAACCTTTTATACTTTGGCTGCATATTTATTGGAACTTTTCCTCCCTCAGGTCAGTTTTCTGGTGTTCATTACTTTTTGTAAAAATCCAATGCTATTTTGTCTTGCACACTTTCTTCTGAGGGGAGGAACAATTGAACTTTATTTGTATATTTCACTTCAAGAAATGTTCACTCACTAAGCACATATTTGTGGGTGCCAGCTTTTGATTTTCTCTGTGTGGGCAAACATACCTGGGCATATCTTATTCTTGCAGCTGGCCATTGTGTTCCCTTTTCCGTGCTGCTTTAATGTGGTTAGTTGGGTTTGTGCGATGTATGACAACAGTCATCAAGAGACCAGCCATAAAACAAGGGGCTTGTAGCACGCTGCTTAACCAAAGTGCGTGAACCTTAGTAAATATTTTAATGTCACTGTGCATTGCCGAAACAAATTATGAGTTCTCAAAGCATGCCATCTTTAATACATAACACCACTGTCAAAACAGGTCAAAATCATTGATGAACGTCTTTGAGCGATAGTTGCATTAGGGTGGATTTCAATGTTAACTTCTCACACCTGGGGAAATGCTGTTCTTGCAGCAGGTCAGGAGAGATATTACCCTACCTCTGCACGCAATGAAACAATAAAAGAATACTTTTATGTTTACACTGGAAATAAACTGTTACTGATCAGTTAAGGTAAGAAACATATCCCAACAAAACAAAACCCCTGAAATTCCGAGCATTGGGGAACCCAAAACTGGCTTAACTCAGTGCGTTACCATTGCAAAGCCCAAGACGACATATTTATTAGAAGAGATGGGATATTCACAATGACATTGAAAATGGCATCATGGGTGATATAGTGTTATAGATCAACTGAAAGGTGACAAGTTAAGCCGGTCCTGAGTTCTACAATGCTTTCAGTTTCACAGGTTTGGTTGAGATAAGTTTCTTATAACTGATCATTAACTAAAGTGTGTTTATTGAATACATATATATATTGCAAATCCCATGCAGTTATGGTTAGGTTAGTATCACATTGGAGAAACTCCTGTAATGTGTAAAATGTTGGTGCCATGCCATCAAATCTTCAGAAATACTTCCACAAAAAATATAGAACCTACTCTCACATGTATTTATTTACTTATGTTGTCACTTGTAAAGCACACCAAACCCGGAGCCATCTGGGTGCTGGTTTTTGACAGTGAACAAAAAGTACATACATCATACGTAACAAGGTTAAGGTTAATAGTTCTGTTCAGAGTTAGGCATACGGTTAAAAGTAATGGGGATGGGTACATGTTTTGAACAGAGTTGTGCTAGAGAATTACTTTAACAGTTCTTGAATGAAAAGCCATGTTTTCAAGTTTTTATTGAATGACCAAATGGAAGATTCCAATCTTAATGAGAATGGCAGAGTGTTCCAGTGTTTGACAGCTACCACAGGGAAGCGACTGCCCCTGCTCTCTGTAGTTTGAATCTAGGAATGGTGAGCACATGGAATTAGGCTGAACCCGTGAGTCTGTTGGATTGTTTTTTGGAAAATGTGTTGGATAAGTAAGGGGGCTGAGTTGGACAGACATTTGTGAGTCAGGGAGGGGGTTTTGAATAGGATTCGATCATGGACCGGTATCCAGTGGGAGTTCCGTCTCATCATGGTAACATGTATGTTTTTGGAAATGTTAAGGGCTGCTCTTAGAGGATTATTTTGAATCGCCTGCAGTTTGTTGATATTGCAGTTGTTAGTTTCTGTATAAAAGGTGTTGCTGTAGTTTAATATGGATAAGATAAGAGCTCTATCAGCGTAATACAACTGTCGGATGAGAGGAATGGTCTACAGACATTGTTGAGCTTTGAAGTGTAAGTTGTCACCGATGCCGTGACGTGGATTTGTCTAGTTAAGGTGAGAGTTGAGTCAATGTAAATACCCAGGGTTTTTACTTCGTTGGAGACATTGATGGTGATGTCATCGATAGCGAAGTATATGAAGGCGTTGCATAGTGTGTTTAGTCGAGCCTATGAGAAGTAATTCAATTTTTTAAAATCATTTAAGCACATGGTTTGGTAGATTTCATTTAGTGATTTTGAGTCTGTGTCAGATGGTCCTGTGATGGGTATGTATATATGGGTGTCATCTGCATAGTTAGTGTAGTTGACAACCAAGCAATCGAGATGGTCAAATAGAGGTTTTGTAAAAATATTCTAGTGTGTGGGTGAGACCAGGAGCCTTGAGGGACTCTGCAGGTGACAGGGGCTGGCAGTGCTGCTGAACTAGGTGAGAAGACCCTCATGGTTCTATTGGTTAGGAAGGCCAGTATCCAGTGTCTGGCTTTGGTTGAGAAATGGGCAGCTGAGGAGAGATGTTTGCAATATTTCTCACTCTGAAACACTTGTGTATGAGCGCAATACAAATAAAATATCAATCAAGTATGTTGTGGTTGACTAAATCAAAGGCTGCTGATAGGTCTAGCAGGAAGAGTGCTAGATTGTTGTTATCTTTGATCTCATCCATTTGTATTTTTAGGTCCCGTAGGGCTAATTCAGTGCCATGTCCTAGACGGAAGCTTGATTGGCATAGGCCTAGGAGGTTGCAGGTTTCCAGACGGTTTTGGATTTGCAGATAAACTGTTCTATCCAATATTTTAAGAAGGAAAGTTTACCTTGTTTTTGAAAATGGCATGCAGCTTTTTCAAGGGAAGGGCAAAAGGTATAAGAGATCCCAAAATATATGTTTTCCAATGAATCCTTTCAAATTCAGTGAAAACCCTTTTTTAAAGACATTTTATGGTTAAATCCAAAACAATAAAACCACATACATTCAGCAGCTCTGGTGCCTGAAGCAACTGTAACTCGGCCCCCACCATCCTAATGGAATCATTACTCGGGCACCACTATGCACTGCCACAATTATTGACATCATAAGAATCATACTTCAAATAAAGACTTTAAAAACTGACTTAAATGTTGTGGGGGGGGGGTATTTTTTAATATTGTGGCCTGGTCCATCTTTTAGAACCAGCCTTTAAAAGTGTGTATATGGGGTGCCCATTTAGCTTTGTCTGCAGTTAGAAAACATACATTATATTTTTATTGCCAAAATTGTTAATTTAAATGTGTATAAACTATTGAAAGTTTGATGAATTTCAGCTAAATAAATAAACAAAATAATAATAAAAATAATATATATTATTACATTATATTTGTAATCTCATTTCACCCCATCAATATACTAAAACTGCCTATTGGCAAGACAAGCTCATTGCCTTTAAATATAGCTGACGTAAACTCCTTTCCCACCTTGAGATCATTTCAAAGCCCACATGTACAGCTCTTTGATATCTGTGGCACCTGGCATTGCACTTCCTCACCCTGAAAGGAGAAGGGACCTCTCATCTAATGAGGACATTTCAATATCAACTGGTATTTCCAGAGACCAGATGAGACACATACATTGAGATTGTTACAGAAAGCGTCAGTCAGGAAGTTGGGTGTAGTGATGCTTTGGTTCTGTGATTTACTGGCTAATGTAAATAGACTATTTGGGTGAGGGTGTTACTCTGAGGAAAGCTATCCAAAGAGCTGTGTACTTTCTTGATAGCAAATGAAAGCTACAACATGAGGTAGAACATTGATCAGGTGGCAGATAGTGTACTGAAAATATTAACCTTTTGCCCTATTCATTGGGGGGGGGGGGTAAAGAGCAAAGGCATGGGTAGTCCTAAGCTTCAGAATGGGGACAGCAGATGAGGGGCTGGATCAGAGAGAGGCCTGGCAGCATATGTATACCAGGAATGTCAAGGTGTATAAAACAGATTCTGAAGGCAGCATTGATTTATGTCGGTATCTATATATTGATATTTATGCTATTCTTAGACTTCTTCACAATGCTCTGTTTGTAACTCCTCAGATCCCTTGCTGACACTAGGACAGAAAATACAATTGTAGCTAACTTGAGAAGCTCATAGATGCACCAAAGGGATGTGTTATGCAAGATAGCTAGGCCAGCCTTCTGGAAATGCATCACTCAGAGTTACCAATGGAGGGATAGAATACATTGTGAATTTACTAACCTTTACTTACACAAATAAGTGTGTCATGAATCTTACTTTTTTCTTTGCAAAGGGGGCACAACACAGGCCACTCCACTTTTGAGATAACTGGTATCAACAGCAGGGTTACATGGAGTACCATGAATAGAACCTATGTCAACTGGCATCAAGCATAATAATAAGATTTAATACCAACGTCCCATCAGGTTTAAATTCAAATGAGGAACATCATATTTTGCTCTGATATATGTGAATGTGGACTTACTTATGTGTACAGGAAATAATGGTTGTATGAGACATTTAAAAGAAATTAGAGCCAGTATGGCATTTAGTGCAGTTTCAAACTGGATTAATCCAAATTGTATTCTTATTACTATCTAAAATTTGCCTAACTGTGTCTTTCCTTACAACCACTATAGTTGCCCTATTTATTGAAGTTTATTATCCATCCTGAAATTATGTTTTTGTGCAAATGGAGAGGGTGTCAATACATATATTTGTCTTATAAGATTGCACTTGCACTTTAATGTTTTCATATATTTGCACTTTGATGGGAATTAAATTTGCACTTTATTGATGTTTTCGATGTTAAGAAAACCTAATATGTGCTTTGAACTGCATATTGATGTTGGGGTAGATGGGTTAGGTAGTGCTATTTTAGGATTGGATGAGTTGTTTTGTAAACGTTGTATTGTCAACTGTTTTGGTTTGCCATAAGTAAACAACAGAAGCAGTCAAATCTATCTTGGAAACATGTTTTTCCTGCAGCTCTGGGGAACTGCCCTTTGAAATAAATGATTTTGATTTTGAGCATGTGTACTGCGCTCCAAACAGACTTAACGGTATAGGAGCACAGTTGGACACAGAGCCTCGGAATGAGGTGCTAGAGAAAACCTTTACAGATGTTATCCATGAGCTGAGAAAATCTGTTTGAACAGGTGGGTTTTAAGATCTTTCCTACACCGGAATAGTGACTGTCAAGATCTAATCTCCGCATGGAGTCTGTTCCAAAGATTGGGTCCAAAAACTCCTAATCTCCAGTCACCTCTGGATACAGATTTAGTGCATGGACTATTCAGCAGAGGCTTATCTTCTGAGCGTAATGCTCTGGCAGGATAGTGGCGACAAACATTGGCCCTGAGACCGTGGGGCTAGTCCATTAACACATTTGTAAATTGAACAGGCTACATTAAATGTAATTCGGTCCTCAACCACCAGCCAATGCAGAGATGTGCGGAATGCTGAGACCTGATCCTTTCTTCCCATCCACCCCACCAGCCTAACCACTGCATTCTGGGCCTTCTGCAGACTGTATATCTGCTTGGCTGATATGCCCACCATCAGACTATTACAGTAATCCAGGTGGGTGTTTGTCATAGCCCACACAACAACTGCATGATCTTCTGATGGTAGGAATGGTAATACATTCCTAAGCATCCGCAACGAGTAGTGAACTGATTTGACCTTAATCCCCACCTGCGCTTCATTGCTGAGATTCTCCTGCCAGACAAAGCCCAAAGTCTTCATTTTTGGAGCGAATTGTAGCTTCACACAGAGGATATGGGGACAGAAAGATTCCTTGGCATTCACAACTCACTGCCTGGGCCCGAGCATAATGATCTTAGTTTTTGCTGCGTTAAACTCGAGCTGGTTGTTGGTCATCCAACGATCAATGTCGACCAGACACAAGTTGACTCTAGTGAATGCGTCCTCAATGTCCTTACTGTCGATATAGATTTGAGTGTCATCGGGATATGAGTGAAAACTCAAACCACAACGCCTGTCTATATTTAGGACTGGGCGCATATAGAGGTTAAAAATGAGGGGGGAAAGTGAAGATCCCTGGGGGACCCCGCATCTAAGAACGATAGCTTCTGAAGTGTAACCCCCGAATAGTACTCGCTGGGATCTGTCCTCCAAGAATTATCTAAACCATTAAAAAGCATCTTTGTAGACCTTTCCTACTATCGTGAGACGGTCCAATCAAAATTCCATGATCCACTGTATTAAAGGCCATGGAAACATCCAGCATCAACAGAAGAGTTGATCCACCACCATCTGCGACCTCCTGCAGCTCATCATACACAGCCAACAGCGCAGTCTCGTTCCCGTGCATTGGCGAAATCCCGATTGGAGTTCATCCAATAATGCTTCTTTGTCCACAAACGCTTCAAATTGGGAAGTGACACATTTCTCCTACACTTTCGCTGGCCAAATCAGACCGGCAACTGGCCGGTAGTTTTTTTAGATGGCTGAATCCAGATTGTTTTTTTTTTCAAGTGGTTTCACTATTGTGTATTTTTATGCATCGGGTTTGGTCAGGGATTTGTTCACATATGCCGACTTTCCTTCTCTCTCCACCCTGAACATTTTCTTCTGTGCTCCACACTCAGGACCACAATCAGTGTGCAACCAACTCGCTCAGGTAAGCACTTCGCTTCACCAGCCCAGACCTCGGCTCTGATTTTGACTCAATACTGACTGGTATCCTCTGTGGCTACATCTTCCTTAAGTTGCTATCTACCTAATTGCAATGGCCACTCACCAAACATGTTTTTTCCAACTGTGCACTACACCACTGTAATGGTTTCTAGTGATTGCTGTAACATTCGAATCTAGGTGTGTTTTACAACTGTGCACTCCCCCCGCTGTAATGGTTTCTAGTGATTGCTGTGACAATCGAATCTAGGTGTGTTTTCCAGCTGTGCACTCCTCCCACTGTAAATGTTTCTAGTGATTGCTGTGACATTCGAATCTAGGTGTGTTTTCCAACTGTGTACTTCCCCAGTGTTTCTGGATTAGGCATGCTCTTAACATCCATGCACCTATTGCATTATGTATCAGCAGTAAACTCGACCTTTGGCTGCCGGAGGTCCATGCACCCTCCAGCCTATCTCTGCCTCTAAACCTCTCCTCTCCTCCTTTTGTCTGTCCATTCCTCCCTGACTCCCCACCCCTCTCTACTCATTTATGTCAGCAGTTGCACTCCCTGAAATGCTGTGAGAGCGAATACAATAATTCGTATGTTCATGTTCCTTTATGTCCCTTCCGCCTTCACCCATACCCCTCTATCCCCATTTATGTCAGCACTTGCACTCTTTGAAAAACTGTCAGACTGAGTATGATAGTTCTTATATTCAGGTTCCTTTATGCCACCTCTCCCCTCACCGACCCCCCCTTTCCTTAATTATGTCAGCACTCACACACTCTGAAATGCCATCAGGCCGAGTACAACAGTTTTATTCTATGTTTCTGTGTAATACAGTATTTGCTGTTATGTGCATGTACCACTGTAACGCCTACAGCACTTACTCATTCTGAATGAGTCCAGGCCCAGTAAGAAACTCATTTACTGCTTTACCCCTTGCACACTTACCTGCCTTGAAGCGCTTTGAAACACTTGCCTGTGTTTATATGCGTTATACAAATGACCAATAAATAAATAAATGACATAACATAAACTAACCACATTTAAGCGGCACGGAAATGGGAAAAAATGACCAACTGCAAGAATAACATAAGCCATGGTACTTTCTGCACCCACACCGAAAATCAAAAGATGGCACCCATGAATATACAAACAGTACTGATTAGCTTCAAAGTGACACACTAGCAGGTCCCCTCAGGCCATGATGCTCTAGGTGGTCTTGTAACGTTGCCTTACTTATTAAGCACCATGGCCTGAGGGGGCTGGCCTTTTCCTCACTTTGAAGCTAAGCAGGGTTGGTCCTGGTTACTGCATGGTTGGGAGACCCAGGTAATCAATTATGTTTCACCCCAATGTCAATGTAGCTGGAAAGATATCTATTTTTTTTATTATGTATAAAAGATTGAAAGCTTCAAGAACTCCCAATGTTTTTAGTTAATGCCCTGTGCGATTACATTATTTGTCGAGGATCACGCACTTTGGTTAAGCAGCTTGCTACAAGGCCCTTGCTTTATGGACGGTCTCTTGGTGACTGTTGTCATATATCGCACAACCCCAACTAGCCACATTAAAGCTGCACGTAAAAGTGAAAAAAAATGACCAGCTGCAATAATAACATATGCCCATGTACTTCTGCCCCCATAGTGAAAATCAAATGAAGGTACACTGTCCACCCAGATGTACCCTTTACTTGTACCCTGCCACAATCAGGGGAAAATAACTGTGTGATCCAATTTTCAGGACTGCAACCGCTCTTGCCATATCCTGAGCACATACTCAAGACTTATTTGCCCTCTCATAATTTTCCCTTCTCTCCGCCAGGTCTGGCATTCAACAATACTCTGCTTTATAAAGATAACTTGAAAGTACACATACTATAGTGTCATTCAAATATATAAATCCTTATATAACTATATCAGGCTAAAAGTGTACAATTGTACAATTGTAGCATTATTACCCCATCTTGACTGGGAGACAACAAATACCAGAATGCAATTCAGCAAAAGGCAAAACATAGTCTCTCATAGAGTACTGGGAACATAGAAGATCTTTAAACCATATTGGAGCATTATATTATAGGGTGGCGATAACTTTTAATTTGAGTAACAGAGTTCTTAAGTGATTAAGGATTCGCGCCCCCCTCCCAAACTGCTAGGTTTTGTAAAGTTTCATCAAAAAATGTAAAAAGTTATTAAGCGTCAAACATACGTTTGTTTCCCAAAAGTGCTGCCTACTGCCCATTCATTTTCCCATGAACAAACAAGGCCAATTTCTGCCAAAGTGTACAGCCTAAATCTCTGGACGGATTTGGACCAGTTTTGAAACAACTTGGGCATGAAGCGTTGACTTGCGATCCATGCATGGTTTGGTATTGTTCCGTGCAGTAGTTTTTTAAATATTTGACAGGGAAAGGGGTGCCCCTTCTCAAAAATAGATAGATATACCTCAGGGATTTACCTGAGTCCGGGTTTTTTAAGAAATGAAACAACCGCCATCTTGTTTTTCTCTCGATGCAAGAGATATTTGAGGTTACAGCCGAGGATATGGGAAAATGAAACGCAGGAAAAACGCTATCTGGAGGTCAAAAAACATGCCAATGCCATCAGGCTAGAGGTGGGGGTGGCTAGAGGGCACAAAGTGAAATTTGGGAGTTAGTTAGTTAGGGGTCTAGGGTCTGAGTTTGCAACACAAAGCTTTCTTTAGCCTCCGCTTTAGCCTTGGCTATAGCCTTGAATAGCCAATATCTCAAATCAAACTGTGTCACAGAAATAGCCTGTGTTGTGGGGAGAAAGGGAAAGAGCAGGGGAGCTGAGGAGGCCATCTGGGAGTGGGGGAGCTTGCACTTGGTGAGGGTATGGGGAGCAGGAAAGCATTTTTCTCCAGCCACTTCACCGTTATATATTGCCATATTCGAGGCTATGTGTGTAGTTCAGTACCCGAGGGTGAGAAATCACTGGCCCTGTGCTACTGTCAGTCCTTGAAAGTTTTGTACTCAGAGATCATTTATTTGCCTTTTGCTGAATTGCATTCTGGTAGTCATAGTCTCACATTCAAGATGAGGGGAATAATGCCACAATTGTACACTTTTTACCTAACATATTTCTGTAAGGATTTACATATTTGAGCGACACTATGGTATATGTAATTTCCAAGTTAGCTTTACAAAGCAGAGTATTGTTAAAAGCCAGACATGGGAGTGAGAAGGGAAATGATGAGAGGGCAAGCAAGTCATGAGTATTTGCCCATGATATGGCGGGAGAGTTTGCAATCCTGGGCACAGGATAACACAGTTATTTTCCCCTGATTGTGGCAGGGCCATTGTAAAGGGCACATGTGGGTGAACAGTGTCACTTTTCTCAAAGGGTGGATGCAACCTTTTTTTTTTTTTAGGTTGGCAGGTTCGCTCAAGTATTTGGCTACCAGGATTTTACTCAGGTTGTCATGTTCCCAGTGCAGACACTTATCCACAAGACCACAAGTACTTGTCTCATATTGGGATTGTGTTGTCATGGGAATATTTCACTACAGATTGCTGGGTTTAAAAGGTGAGCACCTTTTATACTTTGTCTGCATATTTATTGGAACATTTTCTCTTTCAGGACATTGTTCTGATGTTCATTACTTTTTGTAAAAGTCCAATGCTATGTGGTCTTGCATACTTTTGTCTAAGGAGTAGGTCTATTGAACTACAATTTGTATATTTCACTTTAAGATATATGTTCACTTACTGTGCATATATTGATGGTTGTCAGCTTTTGATTTTTGCTATGGGTGCAAACGTACCTGGGCATATGTTATTCTTACAGCTGGTCATTGGGCCTTATTACGACTTTCCCGGTTAAATTGGCACTTTACGGCATGGCGGCAATAACATGTCCGAGTCCCAACCATGGTGCAATTAGCGCCCGATTACGAGGGGTCATGCACGCACTGACCACCATGCCGGTAATGTCCCGTACCGCCTACCCAGTAAGGGCCCAAAACCCCCTTACCGGCAGCACACTGAGTGTAAACACCTCCTCCGCCTACCACCAAGTAGCAGACCCGCAAATAGCAGGGACCGTAAATAGCGTACCCGGCAATAGCGAGCACGTTAATACCGGAAACGGAAATAGCATCATCGCGCCGGAACGGGAAATCCAACGGTGGCCATCTTGAAAAACACAATCCATTGCAATCCTCCATAGATAGGACCTGCATGAGCAGAACAGCTGGCCCAACTGCACATAGAAACAACACCACATCACCATGCCCAAGGCACTGAAAAAAGGAGCTGCGCGCCTGCGCAAGGAGCGCTACTCTGAAGAAGACCTGAACATGCTCGCTGACACCCTGACCAAAAATACTGAGGTTGTGTTTGCTGCTGATCTGCATCGACCTGCACAGTTGTGCAAGAAAGAGATCTGGGAGGAGGTTGTGCACAAAGTGAGTGCAGTTGGCACCACCCCACGCACGGTAAAGGACGTGCGCAAGCGCTGGGATGACCTGCGCCTACGCGTCCGGAACATCCTTTCAGCAAATCGTAGCCAGGGCATGGCTACATGTGGCGGATGTGCCTCACCCGTTAAGATGACTCGCTGGGAGGAGACATGTGCGAGCACAATTGGAATGGAGGTGATCGAGGGGGTGGGGGATATGGAGCGTGGAGCGCTGTCATCAGCTGATGGAGGTAAGTGTCCTAAGAAACCACTGTAATGCAAAGCATGAAGATGTCCCCCAA
Organism: Ambystoma mexicanum; assembly: GCF_040938575.1. Taxonomy (NCBI): domain Eukaryota; kingdom Metazoa; phylum Chordata; class Amphibia; order Caudata; family Ambystomatidae; genus Ambystoma; species Ambystoma mexicanum. The sequence continues at coordinate 764,728,456 of NC_090930.1, read as the reverse complement.
AACTGACAGTCAAATGATCCCATGCTGGGGCCACCACACACATAGACCCATCACTGATACTGTCCCTCTCTTGGTCCCCCACAGGCACATAATCTGACAGTGAGGCACAGGACCCCACGGAGCAGCCCACAACACCTGTGAAGAAGGCCAGGGGTACGGAGGGAGCAAACAAGCCCTCAACATCAAGGGGCACAGTGAGACCTGGACTTGCACACAAGCCCAAACCAACACTTGAAGCTACAGCACAGATGTGCGAAAGGGCAACCACCACAGCACCCACACCAGCCACCACCACACAGGAGCCAGTGCCTGAAGTCTCTGTGTCCACTGCCAGCAGTACAGTCGGAGAAGCAGCTGCCACGGCACCCCTGTCGGATGACGATGCACACAGTCCGACAACCGGAACACCTGTCGCTACAAGCCTGCTGCATTCACCCCACCTCTCCCCACCCAGCAAACGCAATGCCAGCAGCCATGAGCTGTCTGCTGTTGAGTCATGGCCAGGGAGCTTCAGCCCCACGGGGAGCATGCATGATGCAGCACCCTTGTCGCATGCTGCTTCGACATCCACCGGTGTCAGGGACAGGGAAGAGGGTATCACAACCATCCAACAGTGCCAGTAGGAGCTGACAGTGCTGGTGACCCAGCACATCAGTGAAGGTGCCCGGGCGAGGGAGGAGTTCCGGGAATATGCAACGTCCATCAAAGGTGCCATTGATTCAAGTACCACACGCATGTGCGAAGAATTGGCGGCTGTGAGGCAGGTCTCACCCGCATGGAGGATGCCTTGGAGGCCCTGCGTCCCGCACAGGTGATTGACCAACAGGCATCTCCTCGAATGCCATCTCCACACAGACCAGCCCCCTACGTAGGTCCGCGCGGAACTTGCGCAGTTCGGACATGGGTCCACCCGATGCTGGCAGTGGACATGGGATATAGGTGCAGCCTCCCATTGCAGACTAATGGTGCATGGAAGTGCACACCATGTGTGGGGGAGTTGTGGGTGGAGGTGGCGGGGGGAGAGGGTGTATGGGGGAGTTGGAGGGGGAGGGGGAGAGGGTGTGTGGGGTGGAGGGTTTGGGCACATTCAATATTCCTAATGTTCAATACACCGGTTGTGTCAAGAGAATTCACATGACTGGACATTGCTTAATGTGTACGTTTGCTTTATTGGTGAACAGTGCACAGTGTCCATTTCCCCATATAATCGGTGCCCTGAGTCCCACCTCCATGGCACCCAACGCATCCATGTGTATTAGAAACATTGGTTGATCAAATTCTGGTGCACTGCACGTCCCTCCTGTGCATCGCCACCTGCCTGATCTGCAGCCCCATCTCCCCCTCCTCATCCCCCTCGTCAGGCGGTTGCAGTTCAATGCCAGGGATCAGAGGCATGTTCCGTCTGATGCACATATTGTGCAGCATGACACATGCAATGATGATCTTTGACACCTTCTCATGCCCGTACAGGAGTGTCCCACCCGACTTGCTGAGGAAGCGAAACTGTGCCTTCAAAAGGCCAAATTCCTGCTCAATCACCACATGGGTACGGATATGTGCACGATTGTAGTTCTCTTCGTGCCTGTTCTGCATGTTCCAGACAGGGGTAAGGAGCCACCTCTTCAAGGGATAGCCAGCATCACCTGCATGGGTGAAACAATGGTTATGTGTAAGGGATTTCATAAAATGGAACCTGTACCTATGACACAAAAGCATGCATTGATTTCCTGTTCTCATCCACATATACCGGCATGATCTGAGATAATCTAAGTAACTGCAATGTGTGAAGCCACATGAACGACAAGTGTGCGTAACATTGTCTAGTGGACGCAGGGGTGTCCTATTCCCTGTGAGTGTTCATGCACTGTGGTTGCCCACGGCAGTTGTTGCCATGATCTAGGTGATGTGTAGTTAATCGTATCCTTTGATCCTGTCACTGCTGAAGGCAGACTCTTGATGATCTGCCATTCCATGCTTGTTGTCGCCACGCTGGCATGCTGCACTCCTGTGATAGTGTACGAGTGTGTACGAGTGAATTTCTGTATATTGGCTTAATGTGATTCCTTTGTACACAGTAATGGGCCCATGTCCGTTGTGATGCTGTTCATCGGTCATTTGCATTGGGCATACTAACAGCATGTCTCTGCATTGTGTTGCAGGGGCTACGGTCTGATTATGTGCAGTGTACATGTGGATAGCTATGGAATGGTTTCAGTACTGCCCTGTTGTCATTGTTGTGCAGTTTACGTCTTGCATTTGGGTTTCAGGTGTCAGGTCCAGTCTGGCCTGCTTTGGAGTATGGGCATTGTTCATCATCTCACCTAATTCCAGCCAGGTGTAATATGCATCTCCCCCACCCCATCTCAGCCAGGTGAAGTATGCATCTCCCCCCCCATCTCAGCCTGGTGAAGTATGCATCTCTCCCCCCATTTCAGCCAGGTGAAGAATGCATCTCCCCCCCCGATGTCAGCCAGGTGAAGTATGCATCCCCCCCCCATCTCAGCCAGGTGAAGTATGCATCTCCCCCCCCCATCTCAGCCAGGTGAAGTATGTCTCTCCCCCCCATCTCAGCCAGGTGAAGTATGCATCCCCCCCCAATCATCTACCCACATTACACTGCCATGTGCTTGCCATGCAACTCACCGAGTAGCCAGGAACGTTGTCCTTAATGTCGCTCCATGTAGCGTGGTATCATACAGTTCCACAGAACCATTGAATCATGGGTTGATCCGGGAAATCGGGCACAACAATGTGTGATGATCTTGTTTGAGTCACCTACCATTTGCACGTTGATGGAGTGGTATAGCTTGCGGTTGCGGTACACTACCTCCATGGCATGTGGGACCACCAATTCCACATGGGTGCAGTGGAGGGCACCGATGCAACCTGGGATGCCACTTTGGTGTTGGAGATATCCTGGGCAGTCCGTGGTAGGGATATGTGGTCGCGTGTCTGCTTCAGGAGGGCATTGAGCACTTGGTTCAGCGTGCATGAGAATAATGGTTGTGATATGCCATGCATCTGCCCTACCCTACCGTGTGCTGGTTAATGCCTGTGGCCAGGAATTGGAGCACAGACACCACCTTAAGTAGAGGGGTGATGGCGGTACGGATGTCTATGAGGCTGACGATGTCATTGTGGATCATGTCCACAATGGTGGTGATGGTGTCCCAGTCCAGATGGTACAGGGTGTGGATCTGCTCAGGGGTTAGGTTGAATGTATTGGCTCTAATTCGAGGGATTGGGGGCTGCCTTAGTTGTACAACTACCTGCACTGGTGGGGCATGCTGTGCCTGTCTCACCCTCCTTCTCCTCCTGCATCTCGTCTGTGCTGCCTGTTGTTGTTGTTGTTGCTAGTGTAGCAATGCAATCATGTCCTCCAGCCCCAGTATTGTCAACCATGCCATCCTGCTCAACCGTCTCCGTGAAAACCTGGGTATCACTGGTCAGGCTCTGGCGTGGCTGACCTCTTTCCTTTCAAATCGACCCTCCCAGGTCCAACTGCGGTCCTTCCTCGCCGACATCTTTTTCTCCACCTGTGGTGTCCCCCAGGGATCTAATCTCTCTCCCTGGCTGTTCAACCAGTATCTGGCACTCCTTGCCCACCGCATCGCTGCTCTCTGCCCTAATTTCCAGTGCTATGCGGACGATACCCAGCTCATTTTCAGGCTACCCTCAGCCTCCCCCTCTCCTTCCCTCATCTCTGACTGTCTGTCTGCTATCCAGGAATGGTGTGCCGCCAATGACCTCTGCCTTAATGCCAGTAAGACTGAGATTCTACTCATCGGTACACCCACTCCCTCCTTCCCTGCAGCTCTCTGGCCTGCCTCCCTTGGCCCCCTCCCTGCTCCTACCTGCAATGCAAAAAACCTTGGGGTCATCTTCGACTCCACACTCTCCTTCTCTCCTCATATTTCTGACGTCGCTAAGAAGTCACACTACCAGCTGCACCTCCTCAGAGGTATTCTTCCCTTCCTCTCCTTCCCCCAGAAGCTCACTGTCTCCCGAGCCCTGGTTCTCTCGAAGCTGGATTACTGTAACAGCCTCTACCTTAATCTGCCTGCCTCCACTCTCCGCCCTCTGCAACTCATACAGAACAGAACTGCGAGACTTGTCCTTGGCCTCAAGCCCAGGGACCGTATCTCTCCAGGACTGAAATCTCTACACTGGCTCCCAGTGGCTGCGAGGATAAAGTTCAAAACCCTCTGCATTGTCCACAAGGCCTTCTGGGGCCTTGGTCCTAAATACCTTCAACTCTCTCTTCCCAAATATCCTCCTTCCCGAGCCCTTCGCTCATCCGCCTCCAACTCCCTCAGGGTCAGCCGCTTCTCGAAGCAACGAGCTGGGGGTAGATCTCTCTCCGCAGCAGGGGCCTCCCTCTGGAACAGCCTTCCTGCCTCCCTGAAACTTGAGGAGAACCATCTCCGGTTCCGGAAGCACCTCAAAACCTTCCTCTTTGCCTCTGCTTTCTCTCTCCCTCTGCCCTGCTGAACAGCTAATATTCTTCACTGAAACTGCACTGATTCTCAACTGGACCACTCTTAACGGCCTCGGTCCTGGGCCCAGCCACTCTCCACTTGCACTGATGCCCTGGAACCCCTCTGCACTGCGGGACTGTCTCTGTATCCCTACAGCCCCCCTCCCCTTTTCCAGCACTTGTTCTGCACTTACCTTGCACTTGCCACCAGCTGGCCCTATTTATTTATTACTTTACGCCACTTACCTTGTACTGCACTTCCCCCCCTCCCCTTCCCCTTGCACTTTTCCCCCTCCCCCACCCCTGCACTTGCGCGATCTGAATGACACCTGGCCTAGTAGGATCGTTGTCTGTCTCCCCTTGTTTCCTCCCCTCCCTGCCTCGTCGCGCCTTGAAACACCTGTGTATAGGCGCGTTACAAATGCCATATCATATCATATCATTCTAGTATTGGAATCATTTTGGTGTGTGAAGGGGTGTGGTATGCTCCTTTTGTGCTGGCCCAGTGTCCATTGCCTCCACCTGTGCTGATTGGGTGCACCTGTGTCAGTTGAGAACACTGCACATGGCCAGTTACGGGTGGTTCGCGATGCCAGTATTTCCGCCATGCCGGTATCCACTTTTAGCGCCTTCTTCATGCGCTATTTGCATGTCCGCCTGACTTGTGATGTTATCCTGTTTACGCCATGCCACTATTGCCAGCATGTAGGGTCGCGTGCCCTTTACACGTAACCCTTTACCGGCATCGTTTTTCCCTTACCTCCTATCTCGTAATGAGGCCCATTGTGTTCCCTTTTCCGTGCTGCTTAAGTGTAGTAGTTGGGGTTGTGCGATGCATGACAACAGTCATCAAGAGACAGGCCATAAAACAAGAGGCTTGTAGCACACTGCTTAACCAAAGTGTGCGATCCTTGGCAAATAGTTTAATGTTACTGTGCATTGCCTAAAACAATTGTGAGTTCTCAAAGCCTGCCATCTTTTATACATAACAACACCACTGTCAAAACAGGTCAAAATCATTGATGAATGTCTTTGAGCAAGAGTTACATTAGGGTGGATTTCGAGATTAACCTTTCAAACATGGGCATATGTTATTCTAACAGCAGGTAATGAGAGATGTTACCCTGCCTATGCACTCAATCAACAATAAAATGATGCTTTTATCTTTAAAATGGAAAAAACAGTTAATGATCAGATAATGCAAGAGCCTTATCGCAACTAAACCCCTAAAATTTAGGACTGGCTAATCTCAGTACGTTATCATTGCAAAGCCCAAGAGGACATATTTATTAGAAGAGATGGATTCACAATGAAATAGACATGGCATTATGGATGATATAGTATTATAGGGGAGATCAATGGGAACCCGCCAAATTAAGCTGGCCCTTATTTCCCCAATGCTTAGAATTTCAGCGGTGTTGTTGAGATAAGTTTCTTACTATAACTGATGATTAACTAACGTTTTTTTTCATTGACTATAGATATAGATTGCAAAGTCAGTGATTATGACCTTGTAGTTATGGTTAGGTTAGTATCTCCATAGGAGAAGCTCCCTTTGTAGTGTGTATAATTTTGGTGCCAAATTCAGTGAAATAGCTTATGGTTGCAGCTCAAATCAATAAAACCACATACATTCACCAGTTCTGCTGACTAAAGCAACTGTAACTAGGCCTTCACCATCCTAATGGAATCATTACTCTGAAACACTGTACACTGCTCATGCCACTACACATGTGTCAACATAAATGACACCTACACAGCCACAATTGTTAACATCATGGGAATCATACTTCAGATAAAGACTATAACAACTGAAGTCTGACCACATTTCTGTGGGGGGTGATTTTTAAATATTGTGGCTTGGTCCATCTTTCAGAAACAGCCTTTAAAATTGTGTATATGGGGTGCTCATTTAGCTTTTTCTGCAGTGATAAAAAAAACATCCATTATATTCTTTATCTAATTTCACCCCATCAATATACTAAAATCTTTTTATTGGCAAGATAAGCTAATTGCCCTTAAGCATGGCTGAGGCAAACTCCATTCGCACCCTGGAGAGGATACCTGTCATCTAATGAGGACATTTCAATTATCATCTAGTATTTCCAGAGCCCAGGGGAGACCAGTAAATGAAGATTGTTACAGAAAGTGTCAGGGGGTTGGGTGCAGTGATGCATTGGTTCTGTGATTTACTTGCTAATGTAGATAGACTATTGGGGTGAGGGTGTTGCCATGAGGAGAACTATCCAACACCTTTGCACTTTCTTGATAGCAAAGGAAAGCTACAACGTGAGGTAGGACATAGATCAGCTGGCAGATGGTGTGCTGATAATATGAACCTTTTGCCCTAGTAATTGGGGGGGTAGAGAGCAAAGTCATGGGTAGTCCTAAGCTTCAGAATGGGGACAGCAGATGAGGGGCTGGAACAGAGAGAGGCCTGGCAGCATATGTATGCCAGGAATGTTAAGGGGTATAAAACTGATTCTGAAGGCAGCATTGATTTATGTCGGTATCTATATATTGCTATTTATGTAGTTCTCTTCGTGCCTGTTCTGCGTGTTCCAGACAGGGGTAAGGAGCCACCTCTTCAAGGGATAGCCAGCATCACCTGCATGGGTGAAACAATGGTTATGTGTAAGTGATTTCATCAAATGGAACCTGTACCTATGACACAAAAGCATGCATTGATTTCCTGTTCTCATCCACATATACCGGCATGATCTGAGATAATCTAAGTAACTGCAATGTGTGAAGCCACGTGAACGACAGGTGTGCTTAACATCGTCTAGTGGACGCAGTGGTGTCCTATTCCCTGTGAGTGTTCATGCACTGTGGTTGCCCACGGCAGTTGTTGCCATGATCTAGGTGATGTGTAGTTAATCGTATCCTTTGATCCTGTCACCGCTGAAGGCAGACTCTTGATGATCTGCCATTCCATGCTTATTGTCCCCATGCTGGCATGCTGCACTCCTGTGGTAGTGTACGAGTGAATTTCTGTATATTGGCTTAATGTGATTCCTTTGTACGCAGTAATGGGCCCATGTCCGTTGTGATGCTGTTCATCGGTCATTCGCATTGGGCATACTAACAGCATGTCTCTGCATTGTGTTGCAGGGGCTACGGTCTGATTATGTGCCGTGTACATGTGGATGGCTATGGAATGGTTGCAGTACTGCCCTGTTGTCATTGTTGTGCAGCTTACGTCTTGCATTTGGGTTTCAGGTGTCAGGTCCAGTCTGGCCTGCTTTGGAGTATGGGCATTGTTCATTCTCTCACCTAATTCCAGCCAGGTGTAGTATGCATCCCCCCGCCCCCATCTCAGCCAGGTGAAGTATGCATCTCTCCCCCCCATCTCAGCCTGGTGAAGTATGCATCTCTCCCCCCCATTTCAGCCAGGTGAAGAATGCATCTCCCCCCCATGTCAGCCAGGTGAAGTATGCATCTCCCCCCATCTCAGCCAGGTGAAGTATGCATCTCTCCCCCCATCTCAGCCAGGTGAAGTATGCATCCCCCCCAATCATCTCCCCACATCACACTGCCATGTGCTTGCCATGCAACTCACCGAGTAGCCAGGAACGTTGTCCTTCATGTCGCTCCATGTAGCGTGGTATCATACAGTTCCGCAGAACCATTGAATCATGGGTTGATCCGGGAAATCGGGCACAACAATGTGTGATGATCTTGTTTGAGTCACCTACCATTTGCACGTTGATGGAGTGGTATAGCTTGCGGTTGCGGTAAACTACCTCCATGGCATGTGGGACCACCAATTCCACATGGGTGCGTGGAGGGCATCGATGCAACCTGGGATGCCTGCCAGTGAATGGAAGCCAACTTTGGCGTTGGAGATATCCTGGGCAGTCTGTGGTAGGGATATGTGGTCGCGTGTGTGCTTCAGGAGGGCATTGAGCACTCGGTTCAGCGTGCGTGAGAATAATGGTTGTGATATGCCATGCATCTGCCCTACCGTGTGCTGGTAGGTGCCTGTGGCCAGGAAGTGGAGCACAGACACCACCTTAAGTAGAGGGGGGACAGCGGTACAGATGTCTATGAGGCTGACAATGTCATTGTGGATCATGTTCACAATGGTGGTGATGGTGTCCCAGTCCAGATGGTACAGGGTGTGGATCTGCTCAGGGGTTAGGTTGAAGGGACTGGCTCTGATTCGAGGGATTGAGGGCTGCCTCAGTTGTACGACTGCCTGCACTGGTGGGGCATGGTGTGCCTGTCTCACCCTCCTTCTCCTCCTGCGTCTCGTCTGTGCTGCCTGTTGTTGTTGTTGTTGCTGGTGTAGCAATGCAATCATGTCCTCCAGCCTCAGTAATGCTACTAGTATTGGAATCATTTTGGTGTGTGAAGAGGTGTGGTGTGCTCCTTTTGTGCTGGCCCAGTGTCCATTGCCTCCACCTGTGCTGATTGGGTGCACGTGTGTCAGTTGAGAACACTGCACATGGCCAGTTACGGGTGGTTCGCGATGCCAGTATTTCCACCATGCCGGTATCCACTTTTAGCACCTTCTTCATGCTGCTATTTGCATGTCCGCCTGACTTGTGATGTTATCCTGTTTACGCCATGCCGCTATTGCCAGCATGTAGGGTTGCGTGCCCGCGCCCATGCCGCTATAAGAGGCACCGTTATTTACGATGCCGCTAATGATGGGTTGTTGGGTCGTAATAGCCTGGAGCGGTAAAGGATGCCGGTAATCCTTTACCGGCATCGTTTTTCCCTTACCTCGTAATGAGGCCCATTGTGTTCCCTTTTCCGTGCTGCTTAAATGTGGTAGTTGGGGTTGTGCGATGCATGACAACAGTCATCAAGAGACAGGCCATAAAACAAGAGGCTTGTAGCACGCTGCTCAACCAAAGTGCGCGATCCTTGGCAAATAGTTTAATGTTACTGTGCATTGCCTAAAACAATTGTGAGTTCTCAAAGCCTGCCATCTTTTATACATAACAACACCACTGTCAAAACAGGTCAAAATCATTGATGAATGTCTTTGAGCAAGAGTTACATTAGGGTGGATTTCGAGATTAACCTTTCAAACATGGGCATATGTTATTCTAATAGCAGGTAATGAGAGATGTTACCCTACCTATGCACTCAATCAACAATAAAATAATGCTTTTATCTTTAAACTGGAAAAAACAGTTAATGATCAGTTAATGCAAGAGCCTTATCGCAACTAAACCCCTAAAATTCAGGACTAGCTTATCTCAGTACGTTATCATTGCAAAGCCCAAGAGGACATATTTATTAGAAGAGATGGATTCACAATGAAATAGACATGGCATTATGGGTGATATAGTATTATAGGGGAGATCAACGGAAACCCGCCAAATTAAGCTGGTCCTTATTTCCCCAATGTTTTGAATTTCAGGGGTATTGTTGAGATAAGTTTCGTACTATAACTGATGATTAACTAAAGTTTTTTTTTCATTGAATATAGATATAGATTGCAAAGTCAGTGATTATGACCTTGTAGTTATGGTTAGGTTAGTATCTCCATAGGAGAAGCTCCCTTTGTAGTGTGTATAATGTTGGTTCCATTTCATCAAATATTCAGAAATACTTCCACAACAAATATAGAACCTACTATAACGTTGTTTTTGAAAATGTCATGCAGCTTTTTCAAGGGGAGGGCATAGGTATTAGGGATCCCAAAACATATGTTTTCCATTCAAATTCCGGACAGGGGTAAGGAGCCACCTCTTCAAGGGATGGCCAGCATCACCTGCATGGGTGAAACAATGGTTATGTGTAAGTGATTTCATCAAATGGAACCTGTACCTATGACACAAAAGCATGCATTGATTTCCTGTTCTCATGCGCATATACTGCCATGATCTGAGATAATCTAAGTAACTGCAATGTGTGAAGCCACATGGACGACAGGTGTGCGTAAAATCGTCTAGTGGACGCAGGGGTGTCCTATTCCCTGTGAGTGTTCATGCACTGTGGTTGCCCACGGCAGTTGTTGCCATGATCTAGGTGATGTGTAGTTAATCGTATCCTTTGATCCTGTCACCGCTGAAGGCAGACTCTTGATGATCTGCCATTCCATGCTTATTGTCCCCATGCTGGCATGCTGCACTCCTGTGGTAGTGTACGAGTGAATTTCTGTATATTGGCTTAATGTGATTCCTTTGTACGCAGTAATGGGCCCATGTCCGTTGTGATGCTGTTCATCGGTCATTTGCATTGGGCATACTAACAGCATGTCTCTGCATTGTGTTGCAGGGGCTACGGTCTGATTATGTGCAGTGTACATGTGGATGGCTATGGAATGGTTGCAGTACTGCCCTGTTGTCATTGTTGTGCAGCTTACGTCTTGCATTTGGGTTTCAGGTGTCAGGTCCAGTCTGGCCTGCTTTGGAGTATGGGCATTGTTCATTCTCTCACCTAATTCCAGCCAGGTGTAGTATGCATCTCCCCCCCCCATCTCAGCCAGGGGAAGTATGCATCTCTCCCCCCATCTCAGCCTGGTGAAGTATGCATCTCTCCCCCCCATTTCAGCCAGGTGAAGAATGCATCTCCCCCCATCTCAGCCAGGTGAAGTATGCATCTCTCCCCCCCCATCTCAGCCAGGTGAAGTATGCATCCCCCCCAATCATCTCCCCACATCACACTGCCATGTGCTTGCCATGCAACTCACCGAGTAGCCATGAACGTTGTCCTTCATGTCGCTCCATGTAGCGTGGTATCATACAGTTCCGCAGAACCATTGAATCATGGGTTGATCCGGGAAATCAGGCACAACAATGTGTGATGATCTTGTTTGAGTCACCTACGATTTGCACGTTGATGGAGTGGTATAGCTTGCGGTTGCGGTAAACTACCTCCATGGCATGTGGGACCACCAATTCCACATGGGTGCAGTGGAGGGCACCGATGCAACCTGGGATGCCTGCCAGTGAATGGAAGCCAACTTTGGTGTTGGAGATATCCTGGGCAGTCTGTGGTAGGGATATGTGGTCGCTTGTGTGCTTCAGGAGGGCATTGAGCACTTGGTTCAGCGTGCGTGAGAATAATGGTTGTGATATGCCATGCATCTGCCCTACCGTGTGCTGGTAGGTGCCTGTGGCCAGGAAGTGGAGCACAGACACCACATTAAGTAGAGGGTGGACGGCGGTACGGATGTCTATGAGGCTGACAATGTCATTGTGGATCATGTTCACAATGGTGGTGATGGTGTCCCAGTCCAGATGGTACAGGGTGTGGATCTGCTCAGGGGTTAGGTTGAAGGGACTGGCTCTGATTCGAGGGATTGAGGGCTGCCTCAGTTGTACGACTGCCTGCACTGGTGGGGCATGCTGTGCCTGTCTCACCCTCCTTCTCCTCCTGCGTCTCGTCTGTGCTGCCTGTTGTTGTTGTTGTTGCTGGTGTAGCAATGCAATCATGTCCTCCAGCCTCAGTAATGCTACTAGTATTGGAATCATTTTGGTGTGTGAAGGGGTGTGGTGTGCTCCTTTTGTGCTGGCCCAGTGTCCATTGCCTCCACCTGTGCTGATTGGGTGCACCTGTGTCAGTTGAGAACACTGCACATGGCCAGTTACGGGTGGTTCGCGATGCCAGTATTTCCACCATGCCGGTATCCACTTTTAGCACCTTCTTCATGCCGCTATTTGCATGTCTGCCTGACTTGTGATGTTATCCTGTTTACGCCATGCTGCTAGTGCCAGCATGTAGGGTTGCGTGCCCGCGCCCATGCCGCTATAAGAGGCACCGTTATTAACGATGCCGCTAATGATGGGTTGTTGGGTAGTAATAGCCTGGAGCGGTAAAGGATGCCGGTAATCCTTTACCGGCATCGTTTTTCCCTTACCTCCTACCTCGTAATGAGGCCCATTGTGTTCCCTTTTCCGTGCTGCTTAAATGTGGTAGTTGGGGTTGTGCGATGCATGACAACAGTCATCAAGAGACAGGCCATAAAACAAGAGGCTTGTGGCACGCTGCTCAACCAAAGTGCGCGATCCTTGGCAAATAGTTTAATGTTACTGTGCATTGCCTAAAACAATTGTGAGTTCTCAAAGCCTGCCATCTTTTATACATTACAACACCACTGTCAAAACAGGTCAAAATCATTGATGAATGTCTTTGAGCAAGAGTTACATTAGGGTGGATTTCGAGATTAACCTTTCAAACATGGGCATATGTTATTCTAACAGCAGGTAATGAGAGATGTTACCCTACCTATGCACTCAATCAACAATAAAATAATGCTTTTATCTTTAAACTGGAAAAAACAGTTAATGATCAGTTAATGCAAGAGCCTTATCGCAACTAAACCCCTAAAATTCAGGACTAGCTTATCTCAGTACGTTATCATTGCAAAGCCCAAGAGGACATATTTATTAGAAGAGATGGATTCACAATGAAATAGACATGGCATTATGGGTGATATAGTATTATAGGGGAGATCAACGGAAACCCGCCAAATTAAGCTGGTCCTTATTTCCCCAATGTTTTGAATTTCAGGGGTATTGTTGAGATAAGTTTCGTACTATAACTGATGATTAACTAAAGTTTTTTTTCATTGAATATAGATATAGATTGCAAAGTCAGTGATTATGACCTTGTAGTTATGGTTAGGTTAGTATCTCCATAGGAGAAGCTCCCTTTGCAGTGTGTATAATGTTGGTTCCATTTCATCAAATATTCAGAAATACTTCCACAACAAATAAAGAACCTACTATAACGTTGTTTTTGAAAATGTCATGCAGCTTTTTCAAGGGGAGGGCATAGGTATAAGGGATCCCAAAACATATGTTTTCCATTCAAATTCCAAACAGGGGTAAGGAGCCACCTCTTCAAGGGATGGCCAGCATCACCTGCATGGGTGAAACAATGGTTATGTGTAAGTGATTTCATCAAATGGAACCTGTACCTATGACACAAAAGCATGCATTGATTTCCTGTTCTCATCCACATATACTGCCATGATCTGAGATAATCTAAGTAACTGCAATGTGTGAAGCCACATGGACGACAGGTGTGCGTAAAATCGTCTAGTGGACGCAGGGGTGTCCTATTCCCTGTGAGTGTTCATGCACTGTGGTTGCCCACGGCAGTTGTTGCCATGATCTAGGTGATGTGTAGTTAATCGTATCCTTTGATCCTGTCACCGCTGAAGGCAGACACTTGATGATCTGCCATTCCATGCTTATTGTCCCCATGCTGGCATGCTGCACTCCTGTGGTAGTGTACGAGTGAATTTCTGTATATTGGCTTAATGTGATTCCTTTGTACGCAGTAATGGGCCCATGTCCGTTGTGATGCTGTTCATCGGTCATTTGCATTGGGCATACTAACAGCATGTCTCTGCATTGTGCAGCTTACGTCTTGCATTTGGGTTTCAGGTGTCAGGTCCAGTCTGGCCTGCTTTGGAGTATGGGCATTGTTCATTCTCTCACCTAATTCCAGCCAGGTGTAGTATGCATCTCCCCCCCCATCTCAGCCAGGTGAAGTATGCATCTCTCCCCCCCATCTCAGCCTGGTGAAGTATGCATCTCTCCCCCCCCCGTTTCAGCCAGGTGAAGAATGCATCTCCCCCCCATGTCAGCCAGGTGAAGTATGCATCTCCCCCCATCTCAGCCAGGTGAAGTATGCATCTCTGCCCCCATCTCAGCCAGGTGAAGTATGCACCCCCCCCCAATCATCTCCCCACATCACACTGCCATGTGCTTGCCATGCAACTCACTGAGTAGCCAGGAACGTTGTCCTTAATGTCGCTCCATGTAGCGTGGTATCATACAGTTCCGCAGAACCATTGAATCATGGGTTGATCCGGGAAATCGGGCACAACAATGTGTGATGATCTTGTTTGAGTCACCTACCATTTGCACGTTGATGGAGTGGTATAGCTTGCGGTTGCGGTACACTACCTCCATGGCATGTGGAACCACCAATTCCACATGGGTGCAGTGGAGGGAACCGATGCAACCTGGGATGCCTGCCAGTGAATGGAAGCCAACTTTGGTGTTGGAGATATCCTGGGCAGTCTGTGGTAGGGATATGTGGTCGCGTGTCTGCTTCAGGAGGGCATTGAGCACTTGGTTCAGCGTGCGTGAGAATAATGGTTGTGATATGCCATGCATCTGCCCTACCGTGTGCTGGTAGATGCCTGTGGCCAGGAAGTGGAGCATAGACACCACCTTAAATAGAGAGGGGACGGCGGTACGGATGTCTATGAGGCTGACGATGTCATGGTGGATCATGTCCACAATGGTGGTGATGGTGTCCCAGTCTAGATGGTACAGGGTGTGGATCTGCTCAGGGGTTAGGTTGAATGGACTGGCTCTGATTCGAGGGATTGGGGGCTGCCTCAGTTGTATGACTGCCTGCACTGGCGGGGCATGCTGTGCCTGTCTCACCCTCCTTCTCCTCCTGCGTCTCGTCTGTGCTGCCTGTTATTGTTGTTGTTGCTGGTGTAGCAATGCAATCATGTCCTCCAGCCCCAGTAATGCTAATAGTATTGGAATCATTTTGGTGTGTGAAGGGGTGTGGTGTGCTCCTTTTGTGCTGGCCCAGTGTCCATTGCCTCCACCTGTGCTGATTGGGTGCACCTGTGTCAGTTGAGAACACTGCACATGGCCAGGTACGGGTGGTTCGCGATGCCAGTATTTCTGCCATGCCGGTATCCACTTTTAGCGCCTTCTTCATGCCGCTATTTGCATGTCCGCCTGACTTGTGATGTTATCCTGTTTACGCCATGCCGCTATTGCCGGCATTTAGGGTTGCGTGCCTGCGCCCATGCCGGTATTAGAGGCACTGTTATTTACGGTGTCGCTAATGATGGGTTTTTGGGTCGTAATAGCCGGGATCGGTAAAGGATGCCGGTAATCCTTTACCGGCATCGTTTTTCCCTTACCTCCTACCTCGTAATGAGGCCCATTGTGTTCCCTTTTCCGTGCTGCTTCAATGTGGTAGTTGGGGTTGTGTGATGCATGACAACAGTCATCAAGAGACAGGCCATAAAACAAGAGGCTTGTAGCACGCTGCTTAACCAAAGTGTGCGATCCTTGGCAAATAGTTTAATGTTACTGTGCATTGCCTAAAACAATTGTGAGTTCTCAAAGCCTACCATCTTTTATACATTACAACACCACTGTCAAAACAGGTCAAAATCATTGATGAATGTCTTTGAGCAAGAATTACATTAGGGTGGATTTCGACATTAACCTTTCAAACATGGGCATATGTTATTCTAACAGCAGGTAATGAGAGATGTTACCCTATCTATGCACTCAATCAACAATAAAATAATGCTTTTATCTTTAAACTGGAAAAAACAGTTAATGATCAGATAATGCAAGAGCCTTATCGCAACTAAACCCCTAAAATTTAGGACTGGCTAATCTCAGGACTTTATCATTGCAAAGCCCAAGAGGACATATTTATTAGAAGAGATGGATTCACAATGAAATAGACATGGCAGTATGGGTGATATAGTATTATAGGGGAGATCAATGGGAAACCGCCAAATTAAGCTGGCCCTTATTTCCCCAATGTTTTGAATTTCAGGGGTATTGTTGAGATAAGTTTCTTACTATAACTGATGATTAACTAACGTTTTCTCTCATTGAATATAGATATAGATTGCAAAGTCAGTGATTATGACCTTGTAGTTATGGTTAGGTTAGCATCTCCATAGGAGAAGCTCCCTTTGTAGTGTGTATAATTTTGGTGCCATTTCATCAAATATTCAGAAATACTTCCACAACAAATATAGAACCTACTCTAACGTTGTTTTTGAAAATGTCATGCAGCTTTTTCAAGGGGAGGGCATAGGTATAAGGGATCCCAAAACATATGTTTTACATTCAAATTCAGTGAAATACCTTATGGTTGCAGTTCAAATCAATAAAATCACATACATTCACCAGTTCTGCTGCCTAAAGCAACTGTAACTAGGCCTTCACCATCCTAATGGAATCATTACTCTGAAACACTGTGCACTGCTCATGCCACTACACATGTGTCAACATAAATGACACCTACACAGCCACAATTGTTAACATCATGGGAATCATACTTCAGATAAAGACTTTAACAACTGAAGTCTGACCACATTTCTGTGGGGGGTGATTTTTAAATATTGTGGCTTGGTCCATCTTTCAGAAACAGCCTTTAAAATTCTGTATATCCGGTGCTCATTTAGCTTTTTCTGCAGTGAGAAAACATCCATTATATTCTTTATCTAATTTCACCCCATCAATATACTAAAATCTTTTTATTGGCAAGATAAGCTAATTGCCCTTAAACATAGCAGAGGCAAACTCCATTCGCACCCTGGAGAGGATAACTGTCATCTAATGAGGACATTTAAATTATCATCTAGTATTTCCAGAGGCCAGGGGAGACCAGTAAATGGAGATTGTTACAGAAAGTGTCAGGGGGTTGGGTTCAGTGATGCATTGGTTCTGTGATTTACTTGCTAATGTAGATAGACTATTGGGGTGAGGGTGTTGCCATGAGGAGAACTATCCAACACCTTTGCACTTCCTTGATAGCAAAGGAAAGCTACAACATGAGGTAGGACATAGATCAGCTGGCAGATGGTGTGCTGAAAATATGAACCTTTTGCCCTAGTAATTGGGGGGTAGAGAGCAAAGTCATGGGTAGTCCTAAGCTTCAGAATGGGGACAGCAGATGAGGGGCTGGAACAGAGAGAGGCCTGGCAGCATATGTATGCCAGGAATATTAAGGGGTATAAAACAGATTCTGAAGGCAGCATTGATTTATGTCGGTATCTATATATTGGTAGTTATGCCATTCTTAGGCTTCTTCACAATGCTCTGTTTGCAACTCCTCCGATACCTGCTGACACTAGGAGAGAAAATGCAATTGTAGCTAACTTGAGAAGCTCATAGATGCACCAAAGGGATGTGTTATGCAAGATAGCTAGGCCAGCCTTTTGGAAATGCATCGCTCAGAGTTACCAACAGAGGGTTAGCATACATTGTGAATTTACTAACCTTTACTTACACAAACAAGTGTGCCATGAATCGTACTTTTTTCTATGAAAATGGGGCACAATATGGGCCACTCCACTTTTGAGATAACTGGTATCAACAGCAGGGTTAGGCAGAGTACATGAATTTACCCTATGTCAACTGGTATGAAGGCTAATAATAAGATTTAATACCAGAGTCCCATCAGGTTTAAATTCAAATGAGGGGCATCATATTCTGCTCTCAGTTATATGAATGTGGACTTACTTATGAGCACAGAAATTTGAGCCACTCTGGCAGTTAGTGCAGTTTCAAACTGGATTATTACAAATGTTATTGTTATTACTATCTCAAATGTGCTTAAGTGTTTTCTTGGATCCATCGCTTCGCCAGCAGGCCTAAGCCCAACCAACCTTGCGCCATTAGCTAGAGAAATTATAAACTAGACTCTAGACTCGCCAATCTACGTGCCGTCAATCCAATCTACTGCAAACCTCACAAACTTGACTAAGAACATAATCCAGGACACTATGACAATCAAGGGATCCCTTATTAACGCCAGAACCCTAGTAGCCCATGCCACAGAGATAGCTGACATCTTTACAGCCAACATTGCTCCACAAAACAGCCGGTCCCGCCCTCTCCTTAGCAGTCCCACCTAACTTCTCCATCATAAGACGAGATAGAGTAACCTCCAAAGGGGAGGGGTAGCTTTCATCTTTAAATCTAATCTGGCCTTAAGAGAAACGGAACTTGTGACATTCCCATCTGCAGAACTACTCTCAGCCACGCTAAGTCTATCAGCCATGTGTACCATCACAGTGCACATGATATACAGTCCCTCTGGGGTCTTTTGAAGAGGACATAACCACCCTATTGAACACTAACTTCAAACCTAGCACCAAAACTATGATGTTTGGTGACTTTAACTTAGGTCTGAATTATCCTAATGACCCGAACACCACCTTAGTAGCAAATACTATCACATAGGCGGTCAAACTTTGGATTGGTTTGCAGACATAAACTGTAACTCCTGCATATCCACTACCGAGCCGTGCACTTGGACAGATCACTATCTGATCTTGTTCAACATTCAGGACTGTCCACAAACCAACTTAACTAAACCCATGGCCCCTCCTGCCCAAACAAGATGTAAAAAGAACATTACAGTAGCTAACCTCCTTCGTCTACCCCACCCTAACGCCAGACACCTGCCTACTGACCCAACAGATCTTGTTGATCTGTTCAAGAATACAATCAACTCAGCCATTGATACCATCGCACCCCTGAAACTTAGTAAAGAAAAACCTATTGCTCACCTGAACTCATGGTTCACCAGTAACCTGAAAGTCCTGCGCAACAAGAAAAGAAAAGCCGAATCCAACTGGAAAAAAAACTTCAGAACAAAATAAAAACCTGCTCACATCCTTAAACGAGAAATACAGAAAAGACATTAGCAACACCAAAAAAGAAACTTTGAATGAAAGAATCAAAAAAGCCAGCTCAAGTACCAGAGAAATCGTCTCTCTACTAAGCGAATTAGAATCCCCAGTCCTCCTTATTGACTCGTGCATAAAAAACAAAATCTGGTGCACGGACATCCAAAATGCCCTTTGTAACATAATATCCATGCTCCAAGAAAAGATTACAGCCAAAAAATCTAGCTTACATAGTATCGCACTAAAAACCCAAAAAGCCATCTTGCAAGAAGTAACTAACAACCAAACTAAACCCTGCTGCCAATTTAACTTCAAATCGGCCTCCACTAGCGAGGTTGTAAATATCATTTTGTCCCTTAAATCATCCCGGTGTCTGGGGGACACATGTCCAGCACCAATTATCAAAGAAGCAGCAAAGGACCTGCTCCCTTCATCACCACCCTCATCAACTCATCCTTCAAATCCTGCTCAGTCCCTACCAACCTGGGTACCCTGGGACGCCTGGGAACTGCCACTATTAAAAAAATACTAACTTGGATCCTAGTTTCCCTACTAACTATCCTACTTGGAGGTAAATAACCTACTAGTCCCCCACCAATCGGGCTTTAGGCCAGGACATGGGACTGAGACAGCCTTACTTGCCTTAAGAACCAACTGGATGACCGCAAAGACATAAGAAGCATCCACTCTCCTCCTTTTGGACTTATCCGCTGCATTCGACTTGGTTGACCACAAAGTCCTTTGCAACCACCTGAAATCAGCCACCCATTTCTCTAAGGATGCTACCACCTGGATAACATCCTTTTTAGACAACAGATCAAAGCCAAATGTAACTCCTGGTATGACTCGGATCTCGTCACCCTAAAACGCAAGTGTAGGGTGGCAGAGAGGAAATGGCGTGCTTCATGTTCATCCTCTGACAAACTGGGCTGTCGCCTGCTCCAAAGGCAATACCGGCTCTCCGTTCTCACCAAGAAGAGAGCCCTTATCCAAGCCCGCATCTCTGAGGCATCAAACAACTCGGCCGAACTCTTTAAAATCTGCAAGGAGCTGGCCAACCCTGCTGCAGTCTCTACCTCTCCTGTCCCCTCCCAGGCCCTCTGCACTGCACTGGCCTCGCACTTCATCTCAAAAACTCAGGACATCCTGTCCTCGCTCTCCTCCTCTCTCCTCCCTCCCTCTCTTCCCGGCTCTTCCTCTTGCTCTCTTGCAGCCGCCCCTCCACCCTCCTTCTCTGCTTTTCCACCTTTTTCTGCTGATGAGGTTTCCAGACAAGTCCGATCTATGAAAGCCTCGTCTAAACAGGTTCACCCCTGTTCCTCCAAAACCATCAAGGACCACATCGACTCCCTGGCTCCTGTCCTGGCTGACTTCTGCAACCACTCATTCGCCTCTGGAGTCTTCCCATCCCCCCTCAAGCACTCCCTTGTGCACCCCCTCCTCAAGAAACCCTCTGCCGACCCCTCCTGCCCGGCCAATTATCGCCCTATCTCCATTACTCCCTTCCTGGGTAAGCTCCTGGAGAAACTGGCCATCTCCCAGCTTAACCTCCATGCGGACTCTGTTGGTAATCTTCATGACCATCAATCCGGCTTCAGAGCGGCCAGAAGCACGGAAACTGCTCTCCTGAACATCCGTGAGGACCTGCTCCTGAACCTCGATTCCAACACTCCCTGTGTTCTCATTCTGCTCGATCTCTCCTCTGCCTTTGACACTGTCAACCACGCCATCCTGCTCAACTGTCTCCGTGATAACCTGGGTATCACTGGTCAGGCTCTGGCCTGGCTGACTTCTTTCCTCTCCGATCGACCCTCCCAGGTCCAAATGGGCTCCTTCCTCTCTGACATCTTTTTCTCCACCTGTGGTGTCCCCCAGGGATCCAACCTCTCCCCCTGGCTTTTCAACCAGTATCTGGCACTCCTTGCCCACCGCATCGCCGCTCTCTGCCCCTACTTCCAGTGCTATGCAGACGATACCCAGCTCATTTTCAGGCTACCCTCAGCCTCCTCCTCTCCTTCCCTCATCTCCGACTGTCTGTCTGCTATCCAGGAATGGTGTGCCGCCAATGACCTCTGCCTCAACGCCAGTAAGACTGAGATTCTACTCATCGGCACACCCACTCCCTCCTTCCCTGCAGCTCTCTGGCCGGCCTCCCTTGGCCCCCTTCCTGCCCCTACCTGCAAGGCTAAAAACCTCGGGGTCATCTTCGACTCCACACTCTCCTTCTCTCCTCATATATCTGACGTCTCTAAGAAGTCACACTACCAGCTGCACCTCCTCAGAGGTATTCTTCCCTTCCTCTCCTTCCCCCAGAAGCTCACTGTCTCTCGAGCCCTGGTTCTCTCAAGGCTGGACTACTGTAACAGCCTCTATCTTAATCTGCCTGCCTCCACTCTCCGCCCTCTGCAACTTATCCAGAACAGAACTGCGAGACTTGTCCTTGGCCTCAAGCCCAGGGACCGTATCTCTCCAGGACTGAAATCTCTTCACTGGCTCCCAGTGGCTGCGAGGATTAAGTTCAAAACCCTCTGCATTGTCCACAAGGCCTTCTGGGGCCTGGGACCTAAATACCTCCAACTCTCTCTTCCTAAATATCTTCCTTCACGAGCCCTTCGCTCATCCGTCTCCAACTCCCTCATGGTCAGCCGCTTCTCGAAGCAACGAGCTGGGGGTAGATCTCTCTCCGCAGCAGGGGCCTCCCTCTGGAACAGCCTTCCTGCCTCCCTGAAACTTGAGGAGAACCATCTCCGGTTCCGGAAGCACCTCAAAACCTTCCTCTTCGCTTCTGCCTTCTCTCTCCCTCTCCCCTGCTAATCCTGCTTAACTCCCCACTGAATTCAGCACTAAACCTGCATCTGGGCCACTCTCAGCAACCTCGGTCCAGGGCCCAGCCACTCTCCACTTGCACTGCCTCCCTGGCTCCCCCTGCACTGTGGGACTGTCACTGTATCCCTACAGCCCCTTTCCCAGCACTTGCTCTGCACTTACCTCGCACTTGCCACCAGCTGGCCCTTTTTATTTATTATTTATTATTTTTTTACGCTACTTACCTTGTACTGCACTTCCCCCCTACCTCCTCCCCCCTGCACTTCCTCCTTTTCCCCTTACCTCTGCACTTGCGCGATCTGAATGACACCTGGCCTAGTAGGATTGTTTTGTCTGTTTTTCCCTTGTTTCCCTCCCTCCCTGCCTCGTCGCGCCTTGAAACACTTGTGTATAGGCGCGTTACAAATACCATATCATATCATATCAGAGTATTTTCACCCTCATCCGCAGCAGACCCAGTACCTATCACCTGTGGAGTTCCACAAGGGTCCTGTGTCTCCCCCACTTTATACAATATATTTACAAAGCCTTTACTCGACATACTTGACAATCTGGGTGTCTCATACACAAATTACGCTGATGACACTCAGATTCTGATACCTAGCCAAGGAGACTATGACAAAGATGTAGAGCTGATCAACAAAATATACCTAATCATGCAGTCCTGGATGGCCACCCATGGATTATGTCTTAATGACGAAAAAACAGAGCTCTTAATCATAGGCTCCACCAACAAACTGAATAAACGCACCCCTCGATACAAATCCATTACCATTGACGGAATCAAGATTAAGGTAGCCAACGAAGTAAAAACCCTAGGTTTTTACCTGGATTCGGATCTTAACCTTAATAGGCAAGTAAGCGCCACAGCCTCTGCCACTAGTTACACATGCAAATTGATCCATGCATGCAAACCCTTCCTGACTAATGGAAGCTGCACCACGATCGCACGTGCTCTAGTATTATCCAAGATGGACTACTGTAACACACTTTATCTGGGCACCAGTAAACACAACGTTAACATACTCCAGACACTTCAAAACAATGCTTTAAGACCGGCACTAGGCATTCCAAAATCACAACATATCTCGCATGAGAGACGTGCCATCAACTGGCTCTCCATTAACGACAGAAGTAAGCTTAATTCACTAAACATCACACATACATGCCTTACCAACAAGGCCCTCGCATACCTAACCGACAGATTCATCAAACACACATCCGAACGCCCGATCAGAAAGGCACAAACTAACAGTATCAGAATTCCCAATTTCAAACTCACCAAAACAGGAGGCACCAGCTTCCCAGTCAGGGCAGCCCAACTGTTGAATTCCATTCCCGAAACATTAAGAGCCTTACCTTCCATCCATCTATTCAAAACCAACGTCAAAAGACGGCTACACTGTGCGGACAAGTGATTACCTCTGTTAGCACTCCCAATGCACTTTTTCCTACACGTATGACTGCATAACATATGACATGCCTGTATGTTACTGTATATTATTGTATAGTTTTTGCATATATGTATATATTATCTGCTGCGACTACAAACCTTCATGGATGTAGCTAACTGTGATTTTTATCTGTAATCAGTAACCCAGTAACCTTTATAGTGCCCAGTTGCCTCAGGACCCGGTGCGCTTTACAAATAAATAAACAAACAAACAAACCACTATCGTTGACTTCTTTATTGCAGTTCCTTATCCCTCCTGAAATTATGTTTTTGTGCAAACAGTGGCAGTAAACGTCAATATATATATTTTATGTAGGCGGACATGGAGTGGGGTATAGAGTGGTTGCTGTGGTGAAGTCTTTCTACAACCCTGTTTATTGGAGGAGGAGACTGCTCCTGGAGCCCTGTGCAGTTACTATATAAACTGCAGTTCAGCGCATATCGCGGCACGGATGTGGAGTGGGGTGTAGAGTGGTTTCTGTGGTGAAGTCTTTCTACAACCCTATTGGAGGAGGAGCCTGCCCCTGGAGCCCTGTGTAGTTACTATGTAATTTGAAGTCTGCTGTGGAGCATGGTGCCGATGTGGAGTGGTGTGTAGAGTGGTTGCTGTGGTCGCTGGAGGTGAAGGAGGTGTATGTACACAGGATTTAAATAATTTGGATCCTGCACACGTGGCAACAGGCAGGTCAGAATCTATGACGGCTGGACTTTTGTAAGTAGCGCCGCATTTGTGGGCTCCTTGTCAATCGTTTGCACTATCTTCAAATCTTGGGTTGTGGCTATGGTTACATCTGCCATGTAAGCTGATTCCAACACTCAATGGCACACTTAAGTATCAGGGCCCCTTGAACTCCTGTAGGGTGCTGAGGTCAGAAGAAAAAATTGCAAGAGGCTCTTCGTTGCTGGGAACCTCCTATTGATCATTAGCCTAAAACTTCTCATTTTGGAGAAGATTCATTGAGGCTGTTTTACAGACTTATGCTGTCTTTAATTTAGTAATTATCGTGGCTTGGGGATAAAGTGGGCAGAGACTGTGGGGTACTCTGCCTTTTGATCCGCAGTCCTCGTTTAAAAGCCTTAGCCACTGACAAAAGGTTTTCAGTGGTCATTTAATCTCCTGGATTTGACCTATTCCAAAAACAGTGTCTGGTATAAGCCTGTTAGTTGGGAAGGGAGGGGCTTGTCACTGAAGGAGCAGCAAAAACAGCAAAAGGATGTAATAATGGCAGCCACTTTGAGAAGTATGTGGCCTGTTTTTGAGCTCCCAGCCCTGTTGCCCTGTGTGGAGCCGGACCCCTTGAGATCTGACGGGGGGGGGGGCATGAACACTAGTCCATGGGGTACTTCGTCGAGTTGTGAAGAGTCCTCGTTAATCACTGGTGATTGAGGTGCTATGGGGCTAATGACTGGTGTTGGCCTGGCGGCCTTAGTGGCTGGATAAAAGGCAGATTTTCTTAAGAAGACCTTTCTCATTGATGGTAACAACAGGAATCCTGAACAAAACTCTTGCCAGAATTGAGGAAAACATTAATGACATTGTGTCAGGGGAGGGGGACGGGGAGGCATCTAGTTTCAGATGTGTCTATACTGGCACCTGCTATCTCGCATGAATTGGGGTAGCGGGTGAGACTCTCCTTGGACTTTGAGACAAATCAGTGACCTAACAGATTATTCTATATCAGCCACACTGCATGTTCCCAAGTAGAACTGATGCTTCTTGCTCGTTGATTTTGACGAGTTGTATGTGTGGGGGGACACATTGAGTAGCTCAGGGGGGGCAGAACAGAACGTGGCTGGGGGTATTCGGAGCCCGCCTGTGTGCTTATCTGCACCGGAGGTAGGCCATTCCAGGAGTGGCGGGATATAACTGTAGTTGGCAAATTATCCTTTCCTATTTTGTCCTAGCTTTTGGATTCAATGAAAAGAGGGAAAAAAAAGGGAAAAGCGTGGACCCGGGATCAAACCTGTGTTGCTCCGTGTAATCTTGCTTCCAAGGCAAGCGCCTTGCCGCTGAGCTATCCTCCCGAGTTTAACAGCTCAGAATTAACAAATATTACTCATGTTAGAGGTCTGAATTTCCTCCCTCCCATACACCACAGCAGAAACATCACTTAAGTCTTTCGCTTTTGCTTTTGCACGGCTCACTCTGCCCATAACATGAGGTGGTTCTTACATTGTTGTGTTTTCTATAGTATATTTCCCATTTCACCTTGGTTTTTTTATTCTGATAAATATACATTTTATTTTATCATTATGGTATTTTTCGTGAATTACTACTGTCTTTATTCAGTTTTATTATTATTATTCCTGTTCAATGCTATTGTTGGTCACTATGTCGTTTTTCATGAATCACAACCATTTTATTGTTCAGCTTGATTGCCATTAATTCAGATCAATGTTATTTTGTGGTCACAATGGTATTTTTCAATAATTACTACAATTTTGAATTGATTCTTTTTTTACTGAATATTTATTTATCGCTATGGTGTTAGTCATTCATTACTACTGGTTACTGCAGAAATACAAGGTAGTTTCACATTTCATCTTGCACATTTTAGAAAAGGTTTGAATTTTAACTAGGGCCAAGGGTGTGAGACTCAGGCTGAATAGAAATAGATGTCAATGCAGAGAACACATGCTAGAAAATAATCACGTTGTTCCATGATGCCACAGTTGTGGGCTGAGTTGCACTGAAAATAAAAATAATGTGAGACTACCATACTAAGTCACCTTGCTCATTTAACATATAACAGACTCCCATAATAACATTTAGTGCAGACCAGTCCATGATATAAACTGGATGCAGATTGATGGAAATGTATGGTACTCTATATGTGCAGGCTTAAAGCTGCACTGTATTTTAAAGTGTGGAGTTTGAGATCCGTTCTGCCATAGACATTGCATTGTCACAGAGCAGGAAGCGCCAGAGGGATGTAACACTTTCTCTTCAGCGATGCAGTTTGTATCTTGTGTAAAGGCACAAAGGAAATCCAGTGCTATTTTAATGGGCTGATTTGTCAAGGGGAGGTTCTTCTTTTTGAGTGACAAATGGGTTTTATAAAAAAGGTTTGAGGCTGAGAGGGCTGGGTCATTCACTCACTCACCGACAAAGGAAGCAGAAGTGCTGGAAGAGAGGGGTGGTTCCAGAGAGGCCGAGTCTCCTGTGTTCTTGCTGGTAGTCCTTAGAAGAGCTGCAATCACGAGAATCCTTATCTGGGTTGACCCTGAGCATGGCAAGGAGAAGGGCTGAATTGGGGAATATCGCCAGCTTAACCTAGGCAATTATATTGTAGTTGAGGAGCTGTTAAAGTGGATGTTTGATATTAAGTATCATAGGTTCAATAATTCAGTTAATTATTAGGCACTGCATTAATAATAAAATGTAAACGTGCATGTTTTGCTTTGATTCAGAATGACAGGACATTATCGCAGATAGAGCGTTGAAATCCATTGCAGGAAAACTTTGTTTATGTGTGAATTACAACGTGGGTTCACATGTCAATCTGTGTAACTTGCATATTTCTAATTTCTGATAAAGAATAATAATTCAGAATTGTAATTTATTCTTGGTGTATTTATTCTGCACTCAGTCCCATTGAGTTGACATGCATAATCATTTGAATGTGCAGTATGAAAAATATCACAGCAAAGTTTGTCACAGTAAATTGTTCTACTCTGAGACGCTGAATGAATGGTTTGTATTACATTTGCATGTTTAATGTATTCTGGGATGAAAGCCACAAGGGCATAGAAGAGTGATATTGTAGATAAAATATCACAGGAGAGCATGAGCTAATTATTCAGAGTGTCCAGTACTTGTTTACCGTTAGTGACCCTGGTGAAATAATTATAAGTTTGTGTTCTGAAATGAGTCTCAACACTATAAAAATACACCAATATGTTTACCACAATATATTGCCAAGAGCTAAGAAATATAGCCCAAAAAGATCTCTAACATTACCTAATGTGGCTTTTAACTACATATTCTAAAGAAAATCTCTCACCTGTATGTGTTTACTGGTTAGTATTTTTAAATAGTGTATTGTACTGCCCAAGGATCGCCCCACAAGAAGCACTCACCAAAGACTTAGGCAAATGGGTCCCCTAAACTAATGGTTGGCATCCAAGTAGGCTATTGCAGGAAGGCGATCTTCAACAAGCAGACTTTCTTAGCACAGTGGAGGTGGTGGGTCTGTCAAGGGAGCTATAGCCTGCAAGACAACATTGCAGCTCCAAACATAGTGCCTTAAAGACAACATCAGGGTTCAAGATTTCTGTACTCACATTTCTAAGTGAAGAATATTATGACTCACAACTAAGAGGTCATTACACTCTTGCCGGTATTAGTAAAACCAGTGATATTCACAAAATACATTGGTTTTAACTCCCAGTGGATAATCTGATGGGATACACAACTAAGTTGACTTTCCAGACTGCAAAATTGATAATTTTTACCTCCATACAGAAAGTGAATATAAAAATTGTAAAAAGCATCCACATGTTTTGTAACGGTTTTAATTGTAAAGAAGGAAAACACAACCCAGCCCTTAAATACAGCCCTTAAAAACAGGATTTATTTTACCTGGGGACCTTAGAAGGGGATAAGAAACCAGCTTCTCAAATACCCACCATCTAATGAAATACATATATGGCTCAGAATAGCCCATTTTGTGCATTTAAACAAATTCACAGCAGTGGTCCGAGCCACGACTGTACATTAATGTCCACCCTCACTTTGAGGCAAATGGCATTATTGAAATACCACTGATGGAATTTCAGAAATACCAGTCTGTAACCACAATGCCAGTGGTAATATTGCAATTCAATGCATTTTTGAAAATGCTGCCGGCGGTAGTTATATTTACCACAAGCACTATTTCAGCACAAATTCCACTGAAACTGTAATGAGAAACCTAATCTTCCCACAGGACTCGGGCAGGAAGCCTGGCAAGCAAAGGGCCTCTTTTGCGGAGTACTGAACACAGAGCCCACAAAGGCTTTGTCTAGCCCTAGAAGATTGTGTTCATTAGCAAAAAGGGTTTGACCACTCCAACATTGTGTAGAACTCAGGACCGCATCAGGATACCTCTGCAGCTCTCCAGAACCCCCACAGCATGCATAAACAATACTAATGGTTCTCTTAGCATGAGTTTGAGACTGGATGACATCCCTCTTCACTAGCTCTGCCATCCATCATTTTTAGATGCTTTCCTTTCCTGGATGAGGTTAAGATGACTTATCTGTCAATCAGTGTATTCCCAGTTGTTTCTCGTAACACTCAAGCTCAAGGTTCATGTGGAGGCATGATGTCATCAACGGTTTGAAAAGCTCTTTCCGAAATCCATAATCCATTCAAATTGCAAAGGAGCAGGATTTATTTTCATTGTAATTCCACCTCTTCCTTGTCCCAACAGAGAGGTCGAATTTGCCTGAACTGCACACACACAGCTTTCTTTGAACAAAAAAACACTCTAATTAATGGAAGTACATTAGAAAACTTCATTGAGCTGCCACAATTTGTGAGTTGAATTGGAGAGGGCAATGGACTCTGTGGCTCCCTCCAGTCTGGATTCTTTAGCTGTCTCACCATGGAAACAACATTTATCCATGTGTCTAACTTTTTCTCTTCTGACTATGATTACAAACTATCCATCCTTAATCTCCAGCAGCATTTACCAATGTTAATCACCTTTCGCTCCACTCTCACCCCCTTCAATATCGGAAGCCAGGACTCTGTACTTTTTGGATTGCCTCCTGCTCCTATGATTGAAAATGTGCCCTCTCCTAGAACACAGAGGCATCCACTTCCAACCTTCTCCAGGTAGGAGTCCCCTTGTGCTCTGTCCTTGGCATGATACTCATTTGTATGTACACCCCCGTAACCAGCAAGCTCATCCCAATCTTCATATTCTTGTACTACCTCTTTGCTGATGATACCCAGATTTTCTTCTCTGTTCCGTCTTTCACAACAAACCTCTCTCCAAAGATCTCAAACTGTCTTCTGGCCAACTGCCATTGGCTATCACTATGCTTTCCCGTGCTAATCTGCTCCAAGGAAGAAGTTATCTATGTCACTGCCCAAAATGCCCCTCCCCACCAACCCTCCACATTTCCTTTTCCACCCCTTGAACTTCGTTCCCACTTCTGCAAGACTCACAATATCTGGGAATTCAATGACAATGACCCTAAAGGTCACCACTCTATCAACTCTTCTACTAACACCATCAGCTTCATCCTGCATAACCTCCAGAAGATACAATCCCTTCTCAGCCACCACTCCACAAAAACCATCATTTCTTCTAGCACTCAACCACATACTATATTGTTGCAGTTTTCTCTCTGGCCTTCTCTCTACTCCTTTGCCTTTCCCAACAAAATTCTCAGCGTTGCATCTTACACTCTGTATGACCTCCTACATGCCTCCACCTCTATCTCTTGCATTTACTGAAGCTGGCTCTCAATACACACCTGATCTCGTCTTAAATTACTTCTACTTGTCTTTAAATAACACCATGGACTTGCTCCCCTTGCTTAGGCTCCCTGAACCTACTATATTTTTCTTCCTTGTGCCCTCTGCTCTGGTGCACTCCTCAATATTTCAGTTGTCCTTTAACCACTTTGTGCAGTCGCTTGCCTCCACTCCTACTCTGTCCTCACCTCCCACAAATGCTACACCCTACCAAAGATAAAAAAAATGTTACCTGCAGACTTGTGCTTAAGACATCCTTCACAAGCACCATCTCCTATCCTTGGAAGGGGCATCTACACTTTTCCAACACATTTTCCCTCCTGAACCCCCACCACCTCCACCAATGAAGTGTATGTACTAAATACCAGTGGAACGCACTCCTTTTTTTGTTTACATATTTTGAGTCCCCTCGTACACAGTCCTATCTGTCCCATGTCTATATGTATGCGTTTCCTTGTCCACCTTACCCCAAGCCTATGCAATGTTTCCTTATTTATGTACTGCTTCTTGAAAACTCATGGGGGCCATTCTGAGTTTGGTGATCCATAAAAAATGGTGGTAATTATGTAACTGGTTTCTTTCTAGTAGCAATGAAATTGCTGCGATTTTTACTGCCATGGCAAATACTTACTTTGACATTAAAGGGAAGAGTATATCCTCCACTTTAACGCCATAGATCTGCAAATGTACTGCCTATGGTAAAAACACCAAATCCTCAGTGAAATCCTATGTACTCCAGAAATGGGCATTGATACCGCCAGACACGACACTCAACATCTGGAGGTTAATCCGCCCATCTTAATGACCCCATGTGTTTACCATAAACCCAAGCAATGAAAGCCATAACGTTTTTAAAAACGAATGCACAATTGTTCTCATTACTGTGTCTGCAGGTTAGAAGACCGGGTCTAGTGGATGATGTCAGCACAGCAGAAAGCAAACCCTTGATGCACACGTTGTTATAATGCAGCACAGTCTGCCTACATACATGCTGCATTCAGACATCAACTGGAGACCAAGAAAAGGAAGGCTCAGTATGACTTCCAGGTTCAGTAGTCTTTTCGACTTCTGCCATTTGGGGTGGGTTTCCTGGTGCTGGATCCTGTAGTAGAGAGGGAAGGGATGGGGTTAATGAGAACAAGAGGCAGCTTAAGAAGCCTGTTGTGCTGATGCATGGAGATTGGCAGCAACCATTTTCCGAATGTCATTAAGATTTTAGGTGAATTGTGTTAGGAACCATGTGGTCAGTGTTGTCAGAGGGGAAACGCAAGGGGCTTTAATCTTGCTTGATTTCTTTGCTAATGTGTGCTGTCCTGCGTGCATGAAGGAGCCCTGTGTGTGAAGAGTGGCTCTGCAGTGTGGTTGTTTGCTAGGCAAAGTGTAGTGCTTGATGGATGTTGGTTCAGAGATTGAGGGTTGTTGAGGACCGTGCAAACAAACACTAGAATAAACTGGTCTGCAAATCCTAGTACACGGCATGCAAAATACACAGATGTATTCATCATTTAACACATTTCTTTTCAACCAGAACTAGTTTCGAAGCCAGTTAAATACCACAAACCTATAAAAACCCAATTAAGGGGGTAGTAACAGCTAAGTCGGCACAGGGCATCTGGGTAGGATGTGAAAGGGGGTTCAGAAAATACATGTTCTATGTGACTTCCCAGTACAAAGTCTCACCTCATAACACACATTTCACAAAGTGTACATTTAAACCATTCACGTTTACCACACATTGATGTTGGGCCTGTATGTTGTAGCTGAAAAAGGCTTGTGTGATGTTACACATTTCCCTGGCCTGTTAATCGTGCATGCATATATCATAAAATGCAAAAAGGTCTTATTTATCCATTATTTGTAATAATATGCACCCAGACCACACATACAAAACAATCCAGGTTTTACGAATACAGTAATGACAAGGGCTCAAGTCCTTATGGGGCTGATTCATAGAATTTCGTGCAGAAATCGCACAAGGGCCGCACGTGCCACGCATATTCATGGAATTGTTTGTGCAACATAACCGTATTTGCAAGTCACGGCTGTAACGCCTGACATGCCCACACGCAAACCAGGAAACTGTCAGATGAACTGCATTTGCGCGCTCCCCCGGGCGTGAACAGACGCACACTTCAAACAGTGCTTGGGGTCCCCCGAAGGCTGATAAATCTGGGACCCTGTGCCGGCTCCCCCAAAACTGTCTCTGGCACCTCAACAATATGCGTATGAAAAATCTTAACTCAGTAATAATTTGGAAAATCTGCATGCAGACCCACGTAAAACATTCCTGCACCCCTGTATATACTGCTTATGTGCACCCCTAAGTTACATCGGAACCCAGATTGAGTAAACGCACATTGAAATCTGACATTAAACCTAGCTCTGCTCTGAGAATCCTAGATGCAAGTGTATTTACGCCTGCCTTCGGGTGGCGGATCGTATGAAGGACTTGCGTGGCCATTTCCAAGCTGAGATGTTGCGTGATCGGATCCGTGAATACGTCTCATGCCACGCAATAGTGGGTGTGTGAGGGACTGCCTGCAGGCCGTCCCTCAAAATGCCCACTTTTTCGCAAATTCCTCCCCATTCTTGGTGTTCCGCCCCTTCCCAGCCCTCTGCACAGGCCACGTCCACGCTCTGCTCGTAGTCTAGCGCAAGGCCCTCAACGGCTCACACAGACGTGCCGAGCCAGCACGAATCCATGCAAGTCCAGGGAAAGTTTATAAAATGTATTTATTTGTTTTGGTAGCAAAAATTAATTTACACCTTTACAATTTTTCTTTAACACATAAAATACATAGTCAAATATTGATGTTGATAATGGTAAAAAACACAAAAGGAAGAAGACAAGAAAAGATTATTACTTAAAACATTTGACAGATGATGAACCGTTTAAGAACATATTACAAACCCACATGAAGGGACAACCCCCCCCCAACATTCATTACTCCCACAAAAAATGTGTTCACATATAAATCTCATAAATGCAAACAAAAGCTGCATCTTTAGAAAAAAACAAACAAAATAACAAAACCACAAAAAGACTAACGCTCAGAGGCCAGGAGCGTTCAATTTACTATAGAACTACTAGTTAGGTGGAGGTGAATACTCCACAAACGGCCCACTCAAGATGGCACTGTTGAGTGGCAGCAGATGTTCCTCAGTCATCACAACAAGTCTGACAGTTGCTAACATAATAGAATTGGTGTTGCCCTGCATGATTCGAAGCCAGACTAGATGACATTGAAAAGGGGAATAAGAGGTCAAAAATGCATCCAAGCAACATCGCCTGTGTTTGACAAAAAGTTGCAGTACATAAACAGATGTTCTAGTGTTTCACACTCAGCAGACTGTAAACAAAATCTGCAGCCCTCCCACTTCACCAGGTCCTTATACCCAGACCAATTCCAAATCCGGGAGCCCGTATGAATAAGATCCAAGCGGAATCGCATATACGTCCTTCTTGCATCTTTATCAGGGAAGCATAATAGGTAGGGAAGCCTAGGTGTAACTGCCTGCCTAAATGTGGCATAGGTCCTAAAAGAGGAGTAGCCTCCAATCAGATCAGAGTTGCGTGCACAAGAGTTTTTAAAGAAATTACTTTTAACTTTTACTCAGGGAATCAATTAGATCCTGCTGGGACATGTTCAGTGATGTTAAGATGGCATATATTCGATCTTTAAATTCAGAAATCGAAGCGGGACAATCATGGGCCAACATTGCCTGAAAATCCTCATGAAGGGAATTCTGAGGAGGTGAAATCATTTTAGAAAAAGCAGTCACCATCCGCCAGTGATATTTATCTGCTAAGGAATATAAACCTAATTCGTGCAGAATGATGGCGTTAGGTAAATATCCTGGCAGACCCAAAATTCTCTTCCAGAGTTTTCCTTGTAAAAGATTTAATAAAGGCCCCAACTTCAAAAGACACACGTCCACAGCATAGAGTAAGATGGGTTCTACTTTCATCGTGTAATATTGCAGAAGGGGCAGAAGTGAATATCTGCAGTATCTTCGGAAAATAATTCTCATTTGGGCCAACAATGGATTAAGCTTGGCGTTCAACACTGTGCGCCATGTGCCGATAGACATCCCATTCGATAGATGGTATCCCAGATAAATAATCTCTTCTTTTCTCAAGATAAATTGTGCGTAAATAACAAAATTATATCTGGGTATTTTTTTTTTAGCTGTGAAAACAATTATATGAGATTTAGCTGGATTGATGGTCATGTTGTTTAGCAGCAATAGTGGTGAAAGATCTTTAATTTATTTTGGAGAGCAAAGGGAACCCTATCGAATAGGATGACGTTATCCGCGAATGCCAGCCAGTGAAGCCGTAGATTGCCCAATGCTACCGGAAATGAATTCGAACCCTGCCAAATTTTATCAGTATCAGCCAGGTAGAGGTTAAATAATACCGCGGCCAGGTTACAGCCCTGTTTCACGCCTATGCGCGTGGGGATGTTGTCAGTTAGGAGCCCTTCAGAGTTGATTTGAACCCTATAAAAGGTGTTTTGATGTAAAGCAGCAGTTATAGCTACCAATGCAGAAGGGATGCCATATGACAACATCTTCTGCCAAAGGCGGTTTCGAAGTACGTTGTCAACGGCAGCTGATAGATCTAATGCTGCCATATAGATGGTGCCATTGGCCTTAGAGTGCGCAGTCCGAAGGAGGTGAGCAAGAATAGAGGCGTTTAACTGAGTGCCCATAGCCCGCCGAAAACCGACCTGGGCTTTTGAGAGGATGTTCAAGGCACTTAAATGAACTTCCAACTCGCACAAGATCAGCCGTGCAAAGATTTTTGCAGCTGTATCTATTAGGGCAATTGGTCTAAAGTTTAGCGGGTTACTTAGGGCACCCTTTTTATGTATCAGAATCACTATAGCCATCAACCATGATTTTGGAACTCTACCAGTTTGATAAATCAACTGGTAACGTGAAAGCAAGTACCTGGACCAAAAATTTGGATCGTCCTTAAAGACACATGGGGGCAGCCCATCTGGACCAGCCGCTTTCGAAAATTTCAATTGGGAGATTGCCCATATGATGTCTTTAAGTTCCAATGGGCAAACACATGGAGGGGATAACAGCATGTTGATTGATTCTGATTTCCGATGGAGTTCCGGCAGGGCGTATTTTTGACAAAAAAACTGCTTCCATTCTGGGCCCGAAATGGTTGCAACCAATCGGATATCTGCCTTGCCAGACGGATTTCTTAGGATAGCCCATAGATCCCGTTTTTTTTTACATAACAAATCAATCATGTTGATTGGCTAAGTTGTACGCAGCCTGGCGAAGAGTCTTTAGTTGCTGCTTGAAGCGGGCAACAATATAATTTTTTTTCCCTGTGGTAATTAGGCAAGCTAAAAGACTTACTTCTTAAGTTGTAAAGATCGCTATTTTTTTGCTTGTTTAGGTT
The DNA here is from genome assembly GCF_040938575.1 of Ambystoma mexicanum. Lineage (NCBI taxonomy): Eukaryota > Metazoa > Chordata > Amphibia > Caudata > Ambystomatidae > Ambystoma > Ambystoma mexicanum. Next base: position 764,693,417 of record NC_090930.1, on the reverse strand, counting down.
TACAACCAAGTCCGAATTAGGATGGACATCCCGAGGGTTCCCCTTAGCCAGGGAGTCATTCACTAGGTTAGATAGATGCCTGCAAATCATAGTGAAATTTATTTCATTCATTTTTTCCACATTACCCACCAAGAGAAAGTCCTCCTGCACACCAGGAGATCGCTATTCACCAGGAACACCAATTTCCTGCAGACCGAAGGATGCCATTTGACAGATATGGTATGCCTATCACATTCAACCATACAAGCTGGGGCCGAGGGTTTGTATGTCTCGATCCCCAAGTGTATGCGCGAGAACAGCATATGATGGTCGCTCACTCCCAAATCTAAAACTAAGATTGGGTCGAGCAAACCAGAACACAATTTAGACGCCAGCAAATAATCAATAAGAGATGAAGCTGCACCACGCCTCCACAAGGTTTTAATGGAGTATGGCGCCAGTTGGATTGGGTAAATACCCCATGCTTCAAAGAAGCTTGCCCATTGAGATCCTCTATGGAAGGCTTGCTGGACATATAGAGAGGAAAGACAAGAGGGCCGTGCAGCGTTGTGAAGTTCTAAATATGAGTTCAAGTCACCTCCAATCACAATTTCATGATTGGGACAGGAAAGAGAGGCATGGCCCAAGATCCGCCCAGTTCCTCTAAAATCAAATTCAGAGAAACTGCCTTTGGATTCCAATATATGGACAGCAAGAGGAGAGACGGAACATTGCAGTGCACGAGCGACAATTCCACCAATATACTTGAGTCGGACTTGTCCAATAATGAAGACACAACCTTCAAGCCGTGGTTGATCAAAACGGCAATACCCCCAGAAGGGCGGCCAGCAAGCACACGACGAGCTGGCACAGTAAAACAGGTAAATCCATCAAGCGTGAAGTCGCCTAAAGCCATAGTTTCCTGTAAAAATAAAATATCAGGTTTCTTGTCAGGCACAACCCGTCTATGCCATACCCCGAGATTGCCTAAGCCACAGCAGTTCCAAGAAGCAACGGACAAGCTAGCCAATTATGATACAGGAGTAGGTCCTTTCATGGCGACAGCAACTTTTATCAAGGGCTCCAACCAGGATAGGCCGCTAAGAGCTTGCGTAAGCGATGCCAATTGTAGAGATAGTTGGGTAGCATGGGAATCAAAGGGAACCAAGGCCGGGCCTACAGGGCATTTTGTTGGGGCAACAGGTACCCAGTCAAGAAAGGCCCATGCACTCTCCATGTCCAAAAACAAGCTGGGCACAAGACCAATAGAGTGAAAATCATCTGAGAAGTCCAAAAGCATTTTAGATATAATCTGCGATTGTACTCTACAGAGCACGCTATGGGTGTTATGGGCTGCTAATTTGACCCAGTCGAGGTCCTTAGATGACACATTTCTTAATGCAGGGATCTGAAAAAAGAATTAATCAGAAATGACCTATTTATTCGAACTGGGCTGTTGATATACGGATTACTAGTCCAACCAAGGATTAGTTTCATGTCCTTGGGAATTTGCGAGAAGGACAAGGCATCACTAGAGAGCTCTGCAAAGGGTGATTGATGACATGGCACATCCTCAACGAGGCTAGGCCGCCCCGGAACCAATGGCGCCTGTACGACCGCTGGTTGCGGGGCAGACACCATCTGCTCTTCAGTTACCACTGAAACAGATGCCAGAGGCACCGGGTCAAATACCAGTCCGCCTAATGCGGATCCGAAGGCAATGAAACGATTACTGGGCTCGCAGCAAGTGCCACTTTAGGGCCAACTGGCAGCCTGGTAAGCACTTTTTCAGATTCGATATTTGGGAAAAAACAGTGGAGCTGGGATTGCGTTTTGCCCGATTGAATCCTAGGAGAGACACAAGATGCAATTTGGACATTGCCACTTTTCAAGGCGGCAATCTGTAGATGTTTCTTGCTTTCCTCATCAAGGTCACACAGGTCTAATCCCAGGTCGTCATGATTGGCAACATTGTTGAGCTTTAATAACGAGCTAGGGTCAGATGGCACCTGCACACATTTGGCAGGGGGTGCTTTGAAGGCAACTTTCTTCAGCATAGCCTTTGTCTGGTTTAATCGTTTTTGGGCTCGTAAGAAGGACTTTCTTGCCTTGCAAGAAATAAAGTGCATAGGGCCCTCCTCAGCTTCCAAAGGCAAAACAGAAGCCAAGGGAGGGAGGGTGGACTGGGCATCAATGATAACCGTCAGAAGGGAGGGGCTGTCAGGAGGTCCGACTATCACCTCAGCCGCCTCAGGATCCTCGCCTGGGCAATCTGACGGGTCTAAATGGTGGTGGGTCACAGCCAACTTGTATAAGAGAAGCTCCACCTGCAGGAGACGGTCATGCTGGAGTTTGAGAATTTCCAACAGATCAGTAGCCCCCGAATCACCGTGCTCCAATTTATCCCACATGTCGCCTTGCACTACTTGCGAGTAAGATCTCTGTGTCGGATATGTGGGGCAGATCCCAGATTCAGTTTGGGAGCCTTGTGAACGAGTCGAGTTACTACACGGGGGCTGTTGCGAGATGGAAGCAACACTCACCAACATTTTTTCAAATTGGGCAAGATAGAAGGATTTAGATTGTTATTCTGCTAGGATAAAACCTTCCAATCTAGCCATCTTGTCTTTCTTGCGCGCAAGAGAAGCCTGCATCTCTCTTATTGAACAGTGGGTTAACTCATGTCCCTTGTCCAACAGATTGAGTATACGCGAAATTACCGGGAAATTGGCGGGCTCATGGGGATGGGTGGTGGAAGAAAAGTCTTCCGGGGTGGACGCCGATCTTACTTCCCCTTTTGGGGCAGAAAGCTTGTCATCTTCATTCCCTAGGGAAAAAGGGCCCACTCCAGGTGGAAGAGAAATCCCTGACGACAGACCCTCATCGACATGAAAGTTGTCATAATGGGGGGTGGAGCCCCCTTCCAAGCCCCTTCTCGGAGTAGCCAAAGGGGCATTTCCGTATTCATCAAATTTTTTACAGCTTCTTTCTGGTGGGAGATGGAAGTGGACTTGTTCACGAAATGGGAAGGAACACGAGGCTGGAGAAGAGGGGCCCAAAGAAAGCCTCACTCTTTTACTTAGTTCACTCACAATTGTAGGTGCCAACATTGAGGTGTCAGAGATACGAGGGCCTTAAGGGAAAGGAAAAATATAAAGGCGAATTAGGCACACCACATAACAAATGGCACTGCAATAAACTGACAAAGGGGGCACTGTGATTCAATAGGTGCTCTTCAGTTCAATGGGGGCACTACAGTTCAATGGGGGAGGTACAGTTCAATGGAAGCAAACAATCACCTGCTCTATCCGGCGAACAGGGCCAGGCAAGCTGGGTGTTACCCTGTCAGACGTCCTCCGGCTGGAAAAAGGCAGTCCCAGATCTATGAAGCCGCTCCGGCGGTGGTAAGGTAGCGTAACGCAGGATTTCTGCAGCGCATTACACAAATGGTCCAACAGCAAGAGGCAGTCCTGTGCAGGTCCTCAGCAAACAGTACTTGTCTGTACTTTGCTGGTGCGGCAAGTTTGGTTCCATGAATCGACAAAGGTGGATTTGCGTGCAGTTGCGCACGAAAGTACTCTATTTTCTGTGCAAATAATTACATGAATCGGCTGTATGTTCCTGTTGTGTATATCTGCATTCTAGAGAGTGGCGTGCAAAACATCTTGCCTGACAGAAAGAATGTCGGATTTCAGTCATTCTCTCGTAGTAGTTCTATTTTCCTGCGACCCAATTATATACAACTTTGTTTTCGTTAAACAGACACACATGCTGTATAAACTTTAAAAACATGTTAATACGTTTATAAAATATGCAATGGGCCTCGTTCACCATTTCCAGCTGGTGGAGCGGGTGACCGATGTTCCACGTGATCCTCGGCTGGTGATATCCTTTGTGCCTGCCCTATCTTATTTTTGTTAATTCTTGTTGTTTCTGTTGCCCCCTTGCCCTGCTTGTTTCCTTCCCTTTCTGGTTCCTGTTTTCTCTCTTCCCCTCCTCCCATGCCTCCCAGCCCGCCCGGCACCGTGATCGGACAGTGTAGCAACTCTGCTTGGCTCTAGTAGGCCGCTGCATTCCTCGCTCGCCATTTCCAGCTGGCAGAGCGGGTGAATGCTGTTATACGTGATCCTCGGCTTGTGAGTCCCTTTGTGCCTGCCCTATCTTATTTTTGTCAATTCTTGTTGTTTCTGGTGCCCCGTTGCCCTGCTTGTTTCCTTCCCTTCCTGGTTCCCATTGTCTCTCTTCCCCTCCCCCCCCTCCCAGCCCGCCTGGCATCATGATTGGACAGAGTGGCGACTCTGCTTGGCTCTAGCAACTCGTGCCATTCCTTGCTCGCCATTTCCAGCTGGCGGAGTGGGTGACCGCTGTTCCATGTGATCCTCGGCTGGTGAGACCTGTTGTGCCTGCCCTATCATATTTTTGTTAATTCTTGTTGTTCCTGGTGCCACTTACCCCGCTTGTTTCCTTCCCTTCCTGGTTCCCGTTGTCTCTCTTCCGTGCCCTCCCCCGCCTCCCTGCCCGCCCAGCACCGCGATTGGCCATCCCATTGAACTTACTGACCTTCCCCGGACAGCCCTCTGCCCAGCAGCCCCTGCGGCTAAGGGTCCAAGGCAAAGGGCGGCTCCCATAGAGGCGGCTCCTTGTTGTGTCTGCAGGTGTCCGCAGGGGTAGCCCGTTGCCAGCCATCCACCAGGGTTGTCCAGCAGACTACCCTGCATACCCCTGTCCACCTAGCAGACACTCAAACTTAGGTGTGTGTTTCCTCCTGTTTTTAAAATTGCACTGCGAAAGTATTTTAAAAAAGGGCATCATGAAACCTAGGCTTTTCCCCCTTATCCCGGATTCTCAAACTTAGGTGTGTTTTCCTCCTGTTTTTAAAACATTGCATTGCAATTTTCTTTAGATCTGAGTTCATGAAGTCTTGTCCAACTGTTGTCTCGCCTCTCTCTGTCTCGTCTGCTTGCTCCCTGCCTTGTGTCCCTCCCTAGTTTTCTTCCCTTCCCTCTCCTGTCCTCGTCTCACCTATCCCTACCACCTACTACCTACTCCATGGTGCTCTCTGTCTCTCCTATCTTCTCTAATTGCTTCTCTATCAACTATCCTGCTGTCTTCATTAAATCTGGTAGGAAGAAGTTTAAAAAGGATATCCTGGTCTCTAACCCAGGCCTCCCTATCGCTGACACCTATACCAGTGCCTCCTCTGGGCAAACTTTCACCGACATCCTCTTTGTTGTTCCCTTAACTGACATATGGACTCTACATATGGGGCCTCATTACACGGACGGCGGTGGACCAAGGTGCTATTAGCACCTTGGTCCATGCCGGTAAAATACTGGCACCGCCTTGGTGGAAATTGGAATTACCGCCCTATTCCAAGGTTGGTGGGGCGGTAATTCCCCCTTCCTCCATTGCCCTTCCCCATTCCCATTTTGCCCCACAGGGCATAATGGGAATGGGGAATATGGTAATTACGGCACTGCAAATTGCGGTACCGTAATTAGCTCCCTGGTCCCTTTGCGGGTTGGTTTTTAACGCCTGCAAAAAGCAGGCGTTAAAGTCTCCAACCCGCAAAGGGACCTCGTAGTAAGGCGGTAAGGGTTAACGGTCCCCGGTACCATTAACGGTGACCGTTAACCCTTACCGCCGTCCGTGTAATGAGGCCTATGGTCTCTTTGCCCTCTCCCTTTTCCTCCTCTCCCATTAATGGTGGCACCCAGTGGGAGGCCCTCCTGTCTTCCTTCCACTACTCTAAGGTCATCATTAATATTTACTTGAATGGCACCGTCTTGGTCCAAGACCCTCAAGCCAACCTTCTTCTCTTCAATAGGCGCTTCCCATGCCTCATCAATTTCCTTTCTTCTCCTGCTGTTCCCTCTCCCCCTCCACGGCCTCCTCGCGTCCCCCTGCTGCCTCCTTCCGGGCTACCTTGTCCTCCCCTCTTTCCCTTTCTGCCCCCTTGTGCTTTTTCTACACCTCTGCAGGGCGTACCTCTGATTTGTACCCCTTCCTGGAAGTCTTTCAAGGACTGCAACCTTCTCCATATTGCCACTCTTAACTCTCGCTCAGCTGTCCAACACTCCTCTGCCTTCTGGAGGAACTTGACCTCGAAGTCCTTGGTCTCACCGAGACATGGTTCACGGCCAGCTCTGTCATGAGCTTTGACACTCTCCACCCTGATGGCTACAAGATCCTCTCTGCGCCCAGGTCCAACTGTTCCGGGTGGGGAGGAGGGGTGTAGCCCTGATCTTCCCAGAGTGGATTCCTGCCTCTGTCATTCCTACACAGCCCTACTCCCCTTTCAAATGCCTCGTCTACAGGCTCTCTCTCTCTCTCTCTCTCTCTCTCTGTCTCTCTCTCCTAGCCATTCCCTTAGTGTGACTACTATCTATCGGCCACCTAGTCAGATCTCCTCCTTCCTCCCTGAATGGGCAGAACTCTCCTCTTCCCTCCTGGTCTCCACCAGTCAACTCCTCCTTCTTGGAGACTTCAACATCCACCTGGATGCTTCCATCTCTTCATCTGGACTCTTTGCGACCTTTGTGACTCTCTCTCACTCTGTATTCTCCCCTCTGGCCCAACTCACTCAGCAGGGCGCACTCTGGATGCTCTGATCTTCTCAGACCTTTCCCTTTTTATCCCTCTCACTACTCCCCCTCTCCTGAAGTGATCACTTTCTCCTTTCCTCCCAGCTCACCCTCTCTACCCCTCAGGCCAAGCCAACTCCATCACTGCCACCCACCTTCTCGGTCATCCGACCCATGAAGCGCATGTCAGTTGAGACATTCGTCACCGCTTTCTCACCCCCACTAACCCTTTGGCTGACTCACACCCTGGCACAGCCCTTTCCATGCTCTACTTTGCTATATTTGATACTCTCGATGTTCTTGCCCCTGTCATGAGGATCTTCCTGAAGCCCAAAGCCAAGTGCAACTCCTGGTACGACTCAGACCTCGTCACCCTTAATTGCAAGTGCAGGGTGTCTGAGAGGAAATGGCGTGCTTCATGTGCATCCTCTGACAAACTGGCCTGCCGACTGCTCCAAAGGCAATACCGGCTCTCTGTCCTCACCAAGAAGAGAGCTCACATCCAAGTCTCTGTGGCTTCAAACAACTTGGCTGAACTCTTTAAAATCTGCAAGAAACTGGCCAATCGAGCTGCAGTCTCTACCTCTCCTGTCCCTTCCCAGGCCCTCTGCAGAGCACTGGCTTCTCATTTCATCTCTAAAACTCAGGACATCCTGTCCTCCCTTTCCTCCTCTCCCCCTCCTCCCTCTACTCTCTGCTCCTCCTCTGGACCTTCTTTGGCTACCTCTCCTCCCTACTTCTCTGCCTTTCCCCTATTCTCCCCTGACAAGGTTTCTAGACAGTCTGATCTATGAAAGTCTCGTCAAAACAGGTTCATCCCTGTTCCTCCAAAACCATCAAAGACCACATTGACTGCCTGGCTCCTGCTCTGGCCGACTTCTGCAACCACTCCTTCACCACTGGAGTCTTCCCTTCCCCCATGAAGCACTCCCTTGTGCACCCACTTCTTAAGAAACCCTCTGCCGACCCGTCCTGCCCGGCTTACTATCACTCAAACTCCATCACCCGTTTCCTTGGCAAACTCTTGGAAAAGCTGCCCATCTCCCAGCTCAATCTTCACACTGAAACTGTTGGTTGTCTCCATGATCATCAGTCTGGCTTCAGAGCTGCCAGAAGCATGGAAACTGCTCTCATGAACATCCGTGAAGAACTGCTCTCCAACCTTGATTCCAACACCCCTTGTGTCCTTATCTTACTTGATCTCTCCTCTGCCTTTCACATGGTCAACCATGCCATCCTGCTCAACCGTCTCTGTGTGAACCTGGGTATCACCAGTCAGGCCCTGGCATGGCTGACTTCTTTCCTCTCTGAGCGACCCTCCCAGTTTCAACTTGGGTCCTTCCTCTCCTGTATCTCTATCTCTACCTGTGGTGTTCCACTGGGGTCTAACCTCTCTCCCTGGCTGTGCAACCTATACCTGGTACTTCTTGCCCACCATATTGCCGTGCTCTGCCCCGACTTCCAGTGCTATGCGGATGACACTCAGCTCATTTTCAAGCTACCCTCAGCCACCGCTTCTCCCTCTCTCATCTCTGACTGTCTGTCCACCATCCAGTAGTGTTGTGCCACCACGATCTCTGCCTTAATGCCAGTAAGACCGAGATTCTCCTCATCGGCACACCCGCTCCCTCCTTTCCTGTCACTCTCTGGCCGGCCTCTCTTGGTCCTCACCCTGCTCCCACCTGTGAGGCCAAAAACCTTGTGGTCATCTTCGACCCCTCACTCTCCTTCTTTCCTCACATCTCTGACTTCTCTAAGAAGTCACACTACCAGCTGCACCATCTCAGAGGTATTCTTCCCTTCCTCTCCTTCCCCCAGAAGCTCACTGTCACCGGAGCTCTGGTTCTCTCTAGGCTGTACTATTGCAACAGCCTCTTTCTAAATCTGCCTGCTTCTACTCTCCGCCATCTGTAACTAATCCAGAACAGGACTGCAAGACTTATCCTTGGTTTCAAGCCCAGGGATCGTATCTCTCCAGGACTGAAATCTCTCCATTGACTCCCAGTGGCTGAGAGGATTAAGTTCAAAACCCTCTGCATTGTCCACAAGGCCTTCTGGGGCTTGGGGCCGCAATACGTTCAACTCTCTCTTCCTAAATACCTGCCTTCTCGAGCTCTTTGCTCATCTGCCTCCAACTCCCTCAGGGACAGTCGCTTCTCCAAGCAAGGAGTTGGTGGTAGATCTCTTTCTTCGGCTGGGGCCTCCCTCTGGAACAGCCTCCCTGCCTCCCTGAAACATGAGGAGAACCATCTCCGGTTCCGGAAGCATCTCAAAACCTTTCTCTTTGCTTCTGCTTTTTCTCCTCCTCTCCCCTGCTGACTTCCTGGCTGAAATTGCACCGGTTACCTGGCCACGCTCTGATCTTGGGTCCAGGTCCCCTCCCGTGCCAGTTTGCATACCTGCATTGCCTTCCTGGCAACCCCCGCCCTTGGGGACTGTTTCTGTATCCCTACAGTCCCACTACCAGCACATGACAGCCGATGTCTGCACTTACCCCTGCACTTGCCACCTGCTGGCTGTATTTTATTTATTGCGTATTTATTCTAATATCCCATGTTCTGCACTGTCCCCCCCTCATCCCCTCCCGCACGTTCCCATTTCCCCCTTCCCATACACTTGTGCGATCTGAATGACACCTGGCCTAGTATGATCGTTGTCTGTCTTCCCCCTGTTCCCTCTCCCTTGCCTCTTCGCGCCTTGAAACACTTGTGTATTATCACATCATATCATCATGTCATATCATAATGCTATTGAAATAGTTAAGAGGCTACTCGTATTACATTTTAAAGAGTTAAGCTTCCATGTTTAAAAGCTACAAATACGTTTTGCAACATTGGCATTGTATAAGTGCGTCTGATAAAATGTAAACAATGCACGGGTAACCTATTAACACGGAGCAAAGAGTGGTACCATCTAGAAAAGTTGTAGAAAAATATGTTTTAATATTCATGAAGAAGCACAGTTAATCTTCCACCATACAATGCTCAGTGCAAGGTTCTGAGCGCCTTTTCAAACTATTTCTTTTTTTTTCTTAACTGTTTTAAACCTTTATTTGTGTTTTTGGCATATTATAATGGTATTACAGACGGGGGTGGTGGGGTCGAGGGCAGTAACAGGTGATATAATCCTTTCACCTCTGCCCTTGTTATACTCTTTCGAATTCAGGCTCAAATCTAGGGTGTGGGCCGATACCATCTGTTACAGCCTGCTACCCCTGGGCTGTCATGCTTCAGTGAAGATATTTAGAAAGCTCTTGCTGCAAGCTCCGTATTTTGTTTCACAAAGTATTTGCACAGCATGAAATTAGAAAATCACATTGTAAAACTCTCAGCGTATCAGAGTTATTTTTGACTGTGTCGCAATAAAAGTCCCCCTATCACTTTTACCTCAAGAGTGTTTAGGTCAAGATGCCCTGACATTATAAAGTAATTATGCCAGCAGTGACGTTGGATTTTCTTGAGTGCAGTTTGTATATGAATGTTTTAGCATTATCCCCGTCCCAATCAGGTCACAGGGCCACTTGTTAAAAAAGAAAATGCAACAGTGCAGCAAAATCCCTGCACGCTTTCTAGTGAAGCAGGAACAAGCTGCAAGAAGAGTGGAGCAGCAGGCGAGAGAGAGTGGTAGCGTGAATGGAGCCGGAGTGAAAGTGGGGGAAACTGTGGGGATGCTGGGATGTGGTTGACAGGCACCAGAGTGGACAATGAATTCCTGTAAATCAACACGAACTTTGTCTACTTGAGGTGATTGCCTGTGGAAGCCCAGAAATTCTAAATCCTTCCTGTGCAAATAGAGACGTCATTTCACAAAAATGACAGGGGTGGCGGAGGTGCTATCACATGACCTTGGACCTCTGATGACACCACAGTAAGTGATGTCATTTGAACCCACCCCAAAGTGACATCACGCAAAGCGATGGCACATGACCTTTCACCCCTTGACAAAACAGGAAGTGGCATCACATGGCATTGTCCCTAAGTACACTACGAAAAATCTGGTTATGATATCACTGTAGCGTGATATACATTTCATACAAGAACGGATCACTATATGTATTGTTTATATCAGTGTGTTTAGTCCCATACCATCAAATTACTGTGTAGGCAAGCAGAGGTCCAAGGCCAAATGATAATGATGTGTTATTATATAGCACGTATGTTTAAAAACTTTATAAAGAACAAACAAACATGCAATATCACCCACCCTTTGTTGGCACTCATTTATCAACCGCAGAACAATTAAAGGCTAAGTTGGCCTTGCCGGGATTCGAACCTGCAATCTGCAGCTCACACACACACACCACATCAGCAAGCACTCAACCAACTGGGTTATTTTACCGGCTATAGCTACCTTACCGGCTATAGTAAAATTAGCAATTACATGTCTGAACCAAATAACACTCTGTAGTCAATACCATTAAATTGGTAACTGAGATTTAACAGCAGGCCAGTTAATCTGCAGGTCTGGTGCAAAGTTGGCCACATGTCAAGCCTGTGTGGATCTACTTTTCAGGCTACAGAGGTTGGCAACATACATACCATTGGGAGGGTTCATAACTGTGTATTAAAGAATCTAGAGTAGCGCAGGGAAAGCAGCGTACTTACACGGCATCCCGCACTCTGGGCACTCGTTTCATCATACATTCAAACAAACATCCTGAACAGCTTGCCATGGAGATAGGAAAGATAGACATGTTACAACAAAGCATTACTTGTGGCATAATTAAATTAAGGGCCACTTTATGTGCTATGGTCAAACATTTCTACACTGTACACAATCTTTTAGGCATAAGGATTTTGTCAAGTGACCGAGGACACCGAGATGGAATGTCTTGTGATGATCGTAACAGAGACAACGGCAGAAAAAAATACATGCTATTACTGCAACTTGCGAAAGGCAAAATACATAGCCCGAAATTGATGCTTATTCTTCTTTTAAGACGTTTTTGTCTGTATTGTGAATTTGAGTAATTTAAGAACCGACTCAGCCACTGAAGTGTGCCTGAAATAAACATTTAATGAGTATAGCAATTATTGTATAGAATTCCAGAAAGACAAATTATTTGTTATTCCTATTCTTTCTTATTTAGGGTCAATGCTCAAAGTGTAACACTTGTGGAACCCCCTGTTTTTTTTAGAGGCGTAAACAAGAACGCCAGCCACCCTTGAAACAATGAGCCACATAGTGCTGGCCACAGCCCAGGAGCAGCAATAAAAAATAAAAAACTTTATTTTTTTAGGAGGAGCAAGGGAGAACACAGGGGTGACACGGGAATCCTCAGGGGTCATAAGTGTGGCCCCTGGCGACTCCCAAAAGATGTCCCTGGGTGCAAATGAGTCATATTATTTTAAAAATGTAATAGTGTGCACCCTCATCTTACGGATCAGTACAGAAATTTACAGTAACAACCAATAAAAAAGAACACAGCAAATAGAAACAAATTAAAATAATTTGAAAGAAGAAGTAGAAAAAGAAGCACAAATGTAGTAGGGAAAAGCGAAAATCTGAAGGGTTTGAATAGTACGCAAGAAAAAAGTATTTTTTATTAAAAGATTAGCAGAGAGGGAGTGAGGAAAATAGCACTTGGCCTGAAATTCCAGGCTTTATGTGCACCCAAGGAGAATGTCTGGGGTGAGAATTTGTAAGTACAGAATGTTTGGCTACCATATCTGTGGCAGACCAGGTCACACTGTGATTGACTGTCCAATCCAGCGGCCAGTTATATCTGAAGTTTGGAAGCCAGATAAATGGGATCAACCATGACAAGGGATTAGAAATGTTAAACGCCCGGAAGTAGTGTACCAAATCTTAAATAAAATACAATTGTAAACAGGCAGCCAGTGAAGAGGCATAAAAAAATAAAAGAGGTGATCAAACTTAAAGCAGCGTTAATCAATCGAGCTGCCCACTTTAGGATGGATCTGGGTGGGACAAAGTAGAGGTTGGGAGCCCATCCAAAGTGGCATTGCTACATCACAGTTTGTAAAGGACTAGTGCCTGCAGTGAGTGTTCTTGCAAACATTTAATTAATCTGGCATGCAGTGTGACAAATTGACTTCTGCCCTGCAGGAGTACAAGGGTGAGTATAGTCTAAAGTGCCTACTCAGCCCTCACAGTATACAAACCAAGAGCCACAGCTGCCAACACAATCATAAAAGTAAAAAGGCACAGTTAGGAGGTATACCTCCTTTGCCTTTTATGGTAACGTGGGCCAAGAAAAGGTTACACTGGCAAGAGGGGTGTGAATGTGGTCCAGCAGCAGCCCAAACAGCGAAGTAGAACAGTCCAAAATAAAGAAATGTGCAATTAATTTCGATAACAATATATATGCTTTAATTAAATACACCATGTACAACAATAACTAATTATAAAAACACTACACAACCCCCCCCACCCACACGAGGGAAGAACACAGAATACGCAAAGATTACAAGATGAAGCACTCTTAGGAATGAATTGCCGGTGTAAGGCAAGTAATAACTACAGTGTTCTTTGAAAGGATATTCTCTTGGGTGTAAAAGGGATAATTGTGGTCTAACCACTCTTGAGGACCCAAAGCGTAACAAGGGGGCAGTTAGCAGTTAATGATACCGTTCTTGGTGGCCTGGCAGTGCCAAACTAGGCTTCTTGCCAATGTGCGAGTGATTCTAAGATCTGGAGAGTGCAAAAGGCAGCACCTTAAGGTCCTGTTGGTTCATAACGGTTCTTGAAACATGGCTGCAAACAGTTAAATGGGGTTAAACACTTTGATCCATTCGTCTTGGATCTTGGGGTGCTTTGAATTCCAATCCAGGGGATCGGCGACCAGATAAGGCCCTTTCACATGCTCCCAAACATGGGGGAGGCTGGAACACTACTGCAGGGTCCTTCATCAGAGTCAGGTCCTGGGTACTACATTGGCTGGCAGACAGGCAGGTCTTGCCCCAGCAGCAGGTTCACCCCTAATGGTGCATGGGGATGGTTAGGGGCAGAGCTCACTTCTGTCGTGGACCACCTGTCTTCACCTCATACCTGCTGGACTTTGGAAAGGACTGCTCTCCTAACAGGGTCCAGCAATATCTTCAAGGGTTGAAGTTGAAAAAGATGATTCAAAGAAGAGGTGTCAGACCCCTTCTTTCAAAGGTAAAAGTCAACCGGTGATTGGACTAAAGCTAGCCTGAAAGAAGTGGACTTTGTCCATCTGACCTCACTCCCAAATTCATTTGTGTTAGAGGACATAGATGGGACAGAAAAAATAGAGGGGACAGGAAGGAGAGGCAGAGAGAAACAAGATAGTGGAACCTTCCCCCAACTGTACAATGCCCTTCCTGTCTAAACGTGCCCCACCCCTTCTGTTCCCAATAGAATCAAAGACCACTTTGGTATGCTGCACCCTGGTGCGAGGCTACTCCTTTTGAATGGTTGTGCTCCTTTGATTCATGGGAAGTGGGCAGCTTCCTATTAAGTTGCTCTGTCAGGTGGCATGCCTTAGCTCCCCTCATAAAGAGATCAATGAATAGGCATGGACATGTGGGTTCCTGTGCTGTCACTTGGCAGGACCAGACTGTCTGGCAGGAATACACATCACCTTCCACAGATGAGCTGACTCACAGGAGCGAACACGTGTGATATCAAATTAAATGTGGCTGCAATAATTATGAGCAGTGCCATGCACCATGCCCTAGGTCAGGGTTGGCTTATTTTTGGAGTTTACCCTGCCACCAGCATGGGCTACTCATAATCATAATATTTTGGAACATGGGTGCATATATTAAATGCAACCCCTGTTCTGCAGTGACGTTTGCTGCGACTTCAGCTGCCAATAGGGTAAATATGACCTGATCCTGCTCTGTTCCATTGAAATGGGAATTTGATCAGCAGAGATGGGATAAATTATTGTATACAAATCAAAAAGGTTAGGACTGCCAGATGGCAATTCATCACATGCAGTATCCCACTTGAGTATTACATTACCTATTTAAGTCCTTTGAATACATTGGGGCTCATTACGAGTTTGGAGGTAGCCATGCCGTGGTTAGCAGCATGGCTACCCCCAAACCATGTACCGGGTTCGGGTCCTGCAAAAGGGGACTTACTGAGCCATTCCAACCTTGGAGGGCCCAGTAATTCCCTTTCGCGGGACCCGGGCACGGTACATCCCCATTCCCATTTGAGCCCCCATAGGGCTCAATGGGAATGGGGAGGATGCTAACAACGGGCTTGTTAATGATGGGCCCGTTGTTAGCATCCTTGTCTGCTAGTGCGTCCCGCTCTGCACGTCTGGTCTGGCCAGACGTCCAGAGCGGGACCCGCTGAAGACGTCGTAATGCGGCGGCCTGGAATGAACGCTGCCAGTCCCTTACCAGCACCGTTCATTCCGCGGCCGCCTACATTGTAATGAGGCCCATTGGCTAGGCGTGGATACAGGGTGACTGCAGTGAGTGCACTTGCACTTTCAAATATTTATTTAATTTGCCATGAATATCCCACTTAAGTGTTGCATTACCTGCTTAAATGCCTTGAATACATTGGGGGTCGTTACAAATTTTGAGGTAGCCATGGTGCTATTAGCGCCATGGCGGCCCCCAAACTCGTGTCCGGGTTCCTTGAATGGGGATTTACCGGGTCATTCCAACCTTGGAGGACCCGGAAAGTCCCCATTCTAAATACCCATCCCCATTCCCATTCGAGCCCCCATAGGGCTCAATGGGAATGGGGAGGAAGCTAATAACGGGCCTGTTAAAAATGGGCCCGTTATTAGCTTCCTGATCCCTTAGCAGCTCCCGCTAAGTACGGCTGGTAAAACCAGCCGGCCTTAGTGGGACCCGTCAAGGGACCTCGTAATGCGGCGGTAAGGGGTTAACGGCACCGGAATCCTTACTGGCACCGTTAACCCCTTACCGCCGCACTCGTAATGACCCCCATTGTCTAGGTGTGAATGGAGACCACTGCGGTGAGTGCACTGGCAAGCATTCACTGAATCTGCCGGGAGTATCCCACTTCAGTGTTGCATTCCCTATTTAGGTGCCATGAATACATTGGCTAGGTGTGGTTACAGGGTGACTGCAGTGAGTGTGCTTGAAAACATTTAATGCAACTGGCATTCAGTATACCACTTCAGGAATGCACTTTATTTAAATGCCTTGAAAACACTAGATAGGTGCTCGTAGAGAAGGTGATTGGATATGTATGTTGAATAAACTAATATAAAACAAAGTGACACTTTGCACAAAAGGAAGACAACTAGGATCCCGAAATCGCAGTTTGCGTGTTTTGACAGAATAAATAAGTAAGGATAAAATACCATTTTATGAACATTTACAACGCCTCTATGTGGGTGGAATGTACTTTACATTTCGATGAATAGATAATAGGAGACATATTGTTATTGTGGAAAATTTCCAAAATGCTCCCCACACGCAATAATAATGTTCATAAATAATTGAAAGCAAATGGACTTTATTGAAATTTTAATGTATGTGCAATTTGTTTATATTTCCAATTAGTAACATATTAAAGCCATTACTCAAATACAGTGCAAGTGCCTCAATTAAAGGCATTCTGTATGGTTCATCATTTCTGTGCGGCCCACAGCATGGGAGTTCTAGTTCAATATATGAGCAGAATTTCAATTGAGGGATATGGGCACCCCCGCACCATGTACAGGACCTGGTGCTTATTAGCTGAGATTTGGGGGTCATTGCTCGGACACTGCTAAAACATAGGGTGTAGTACAATTGGATACATCTCCTTGCAGCTAACCCAGTCCTAGTCTGTGCATATGTTTGCACTTTAATGTTGTATACATAAGCAGAATAGTGGGGCTCATTTTCAAAGTCCTTGGAGCATTAAAACATGTGTAAAAACAACGTGTTACAGGTTTACACATGACTTTACACATGATTAATAACTAAACCATGGATTCCAGAGAGAGTTCTTTGCAGAGAATGTGCTGCTATCTTGTTCAGAAAGGTTAACGCTAAATCCTAGCGCTTGTTAACCAGGCTTGTCTCATTGCTCGCTCTGGTGGGGTGGAGCATTGCAACCCTACCTTGCTAATACTATATCTTGTATTCCTGGCCTGGCAGTACAGTGTTCTGATCCCTTTGCTCATGATAGAGTTTTTTTGGTTGTATTTCCCTGTCTTAAGGGCCTCCGGTGGCTGTACCTCGTTCTCTTTCCTGGCAGTATTTCCTCCTTCACTGGCAGTCTCCGGCTTATCTTGATCCCCTTCCTAGGAGTTTCATTTTGTTCTCATATCCTGTTATTGCAGCTTCATCTTGTTTCTCTCCACTGTCAGTGCAACTTCTTGTTGTTTTTTCATGTTCAGGCTTTGCAGTGTCACATCCCATGCCTTGACAGGTTTCCACCCTAACTTCCTTCTGCCCTAGCATTGTCTTCTTAGTTTCTCATTTCTTTAAGACTGTCTTTTACCTTCTTTTCATTAAATGGCTGCAACGTCTCTTTGTATTTATTTGTATTTATTTTAATTTATATATTGCTTTAATCCAAAGCGCTTTATATGAGGAACAAGCAAATACAACAAGCAATACATGACATTAAATCTAAACCAGAAAACAGTACAAGGAACAATTTACATTATTGATGAGGTTAAGCACAATGGAGAGGGACCAAAGTGAGAGAGGGGGGTAGGAGGTGTAGGCGGAGGCGGCTTCAGTGGTGAGAGAGGAAGCAAAAAGATACTAGGGGGGTGAGTGGAAGAGATAGGATTTTAGAGAAGTGCAAAATGAAGGGTATGAGGTGATAGAGTTCTTAGCTCTCCAACATTTGATGTATCTTTTCTGGACATCTCCTATTGTGTTATGATAATATTGGGAGCATTTTTGTGTAAGTCCTTTAAGTGTTAAAAGTATATAACATAGATATTCCTTCAGCAACATACAATGTACTTTTAGGACTTTGAATTGTGAGATTTTGTCAACTGTTTAAATTGGACACTTTTGATATGCTACTTACCTTCCAGGAAAATGTGAGCTAGATATATGGCAATCGTATCCCAATAGCTTTAAGTGGGATGAGAAACAAAGGTAAGGGAGCTCAAAAACAGACTGCGGCCTAAGTCAAAGAACCCACCCATCCTGCCACGGTCTCTTGGGGCAGGTGGGCCTCCTATGCCAAGTCAGAATACTGCCATTGTCTCTTGGGGCAGGTTGGCCTCCTCTACCAAATCAGAATCCTACCATTGACTAATGGGGCAGGTTGCCCTCCTATGCCAAGTCGGAGTACTGCCATTGTCTCTTGGGCAGGTTGCCCTCCTATGCCAAGTCAGAGTACTGCCATTGTCATCTTCCGCGGGATAGCTTGCAAGTTTGGAATGAAACAAGATAACATTGTAGCAGAACATTCTGAGTTAGATTTAGTATTACCCTTATTTTTAACTGGTTCCAACGTTATCTTGAACTATTCTTTACATCGTGTCAGCTTAACTTGTCAGCCTTCTAAGAGTTCTGAATCATTATTTTCAAGCGTCATGCAATATATATTTTATGGCTAGCTGGAACAGATAGTATCCTCCAGACTATGTTCTCTTTGAAGTTGTAACCAAGATATCATAATTACCAAATCTTTGAGAAATTGTTGCTCTATTAGATGAGCTGGTGTCTGTCTTTCAGAGGGATAACACTTTCCTTGGTAATGGCCCAAAATGTCACCCTCATAATTCCGACGGACGAATTTCTGACTTTTTTTCAACACCCCTTTTACACCACATATATATGTGGGGGGGTTGAGATATTACAGTAATATGGGAGGTTGTGGGGGTCTCCCACTGCATATATATGTCGTGTAAAGGGGTACAGCATTTTCGGCCGTCGGAATTATGGGGGTCTCTGTGATCACATAGGTCCCTTTTCTTTAAAGCCGCGCAGCACTGCAGCTAACTTCAGTATTATTTTCAAGTAACATTCAATTTCTTTTCTACTCCAATTGTTTCTATGGGTCACATGTTGTGTATCAGTAAATGAAAAACATCATCCTCTCTTACATTTGGCGCTGTTCATGATCATTCACCTAATTTGGAAAGCAGCTTAACTGGCCACATTCATGTCAAACTCAGTGACGTTCCATGGACAATTTCCAATAGAAAAAGAAAGTTGATTTCTATTCTGTTTTCCATAGACTACCAAAAAACAATGCATATTTCTAACTTGTCCAGTGATGTACGAGAATGACACCACATGTCTAGCTCATACCTGGAACTGGTGCATGACAGGCATATTTTGAAACAAGTATAATTCAAACTCAAGATATTCTCTTTTGAAAATCTAAACCTGTATCTAAGATGCAGAGTAAGGGCATAGTATAAGAAATGCACACATTTGTGGGTGGGGCTTGCGCATATGCACAAATACCAATGGCAACAATGTCACATGCATGTGCACCAACACAACCATGCACATAGCAGATGAACAGGGGAACAAAAAGCACATTTGCGGATGATAAATGCATATACTCACATAATACACACAACGCCACTAGAGAAATACACACAAGAATGGTATGGAGTCTTGAGCTCAACATGAAGATGATTGACAAGATAGAAATCTAGACATTTCTTGTCGACATGGAATTAAGAAGACACTATGGCATGCCCAACCCTTTGTAAGACAAACATGACTTAAATATCTCGTCTTCCAAAGGAAAGGACTCTTACACAGAATGACAGATCTATTTTAAATTAGTTGCATGTGCTCACCTTTATAACCTCACACGGATTTAAATTTAAATATGTTAAGGATTTCAATCAGGTGACACACACTTTAGTCTCAGCCCAGTATGCAGCGCGCAATTGAAATTAGATTACATTCAATATTTAGATAATACACCACTCATATCACACCCCCTTTTCAAATACCCCGGGACACAATGCACCATGAACCAGGCTGGTTGATAAAATATAATATTTATTTATTTTAAAATTCAAAAGAAATCATACAATTTTTCAGATGGGGCAGCAATCATCAATGGGGTAATAAGAACAATAGGAATGTAAGCAATGCACTTAGTTTAACCTTCTATTGACACAACTACAAAACACCAGGGAATAGGAGCACTGTTTGATTTTAAGTAAGATAGCACTTGAGTTCGAATTTCCCCTTGCAAGGTTCCCTCAACACACAAATAATCAATTTTAAGTGGATAAACAGACCAGCAGGTAATCGGGAATGACAAATAAGAAACAGAATCGAAATCTGACTTTCTCTCCCCAAACAAGAGAGAAAAACGGGTTTAAAGCCTGGCAATGCTAAAATGACACTCGGAAATGGATGAATAAACAATCAAGGGGCCTCATTACAACCTTCGCGGAACGGGTTAACGGGCTCCGCTAATGGAGGCGGATCTGTTAAACCCGTTCCGCGAAATTACGAGGTCCCATCGCGGGACCCGGACGGACGCCTGGTAAAATCAGCCGTCGTTACTGGGTCCCGCGAGGGGAAGAGGGAGCTAACAACTGGCCGGTCGTTAGCTCCCTCTCCCATTCCCATTGAGCCCTATGGGGGCTCAGATGTGAATGGGGAAGGTCCGGGCCCGGGTTCCCAGAGGGCGGAATTACCGGGCCCTCCGAACTCGGATTGGCCCGGTAATTCCCCATTATGGGACCCCGGTAAAGGGGCCCGGTTTGGCGGAAGCCATGGAGCTAGTAGCTCCATGGCTACCGCCAAACTCGTAATGAGGCCCCATGTGTCTAAAACTTTTGAAACAAAAACAATTCTTTACTGGAGCAACACTGGAGAGATAGTAGCAATCACAAGCAATGGATTACGCAAAAGCATACAATTCGAAATGGAGTGCAAGATTGTAAACAGTTTATAATCAAAATGACACGTTGTAAAATTAACTCACTTTTGCAATTCCCGCCTGAATTTACCAAAACGGTTTTTAATAAAAACAGGTGAAATATTGTAAATATGCGGTTTATTATTTGGGGTGTATTTATGGATCTTAGGTACAATATGAAAGTGAAATGAGGTCTCTAGCTGTTCAATTGAGTGAGTTATGCAAGATCTAGTGAGGTGCGTTTTTGAAAAAATGAAGGCGTGAAAAAGGCAAAGAAATCAGTTTTGACAAGGAACAGTTTTACTCTACACTAGGGGCCTCATTACGAATCAGGCGTTAAGGGGTTAACAGCGCCGTAAATGGCGCCGACCCTTAACGCCTGATTCCGAGGTCCCTTTGCGCCATGGTGAGTTTAACGCCTGCTTTTTGCAGGCGTTAAAATCCATGGCGCTAAGGGACCATGGTGCTAATTACGCCACCGTAATTTACGGTGGCGTAATTAGCGCCTTTCCCACTCCCATTATGCCCTATGGGCCAAAAATAAGAATGGGGAAGGGTAAAATGGGAAATGGGGATTTACCGCCCCACTCACCTTGGAATGGGGCAGTAAATCCGCCATCCACCATGGTGTAAACGTAAGGGTACGACCCAGGCGGTAATTTACCGCCTGGGTAGTAATGAGGCCCTAGGGCTTTCAGGCTAGGCTACCAGATTGAGACACAGTAAACCCCGGGGTTGACTTGTGAGTTTAACCCTAGCACCTCTGCGCCCACCCTGGCGGACCCAGTCGATCACTCCAAACAGGATTAATCGCTAATGATTTTACAAGACAAAATTATTAAAAAATGTTGGCACTAGCACAAGGAATCAAAGGCAGGGTTTCAAGAATGATTTTTGACAATATTACAGTTATCAGGATAAGGATAGGATGGCTTAGAGAGTGGAACTATGGACAAGGCAAGACAAGGTATACTATGGTTCTATGGTTCCTATTGATACTCACAGTCCACTTTAGTTAGGATTTTGGATTTTGGCCAGGAAGCACTCTGGTCTCCACATGGATCTGGTCTAACACGGGACAGCCGGACAAAATCAGCAGGACAGGGTCAGCTGGGCAGGGACTGGATTCCATAAGATAGTTCTTCTGGACTAGCAATTCTGGTTACTGGATACTATAGGTCATCAGGAGAGCAGGATGGCAGCAGCATGCAGTGAGTGGCAAGCCAGGTTAATTCAGGATGCTTCCCAAGACACCACATCGTTTCCCTTGGTTATTGGGATTCATTTAGAAGCCTAGCTGAAGCAAGATCAGCAATGCTTGGCCTTGTGGTTGGGATCTGGCATTTAGATGGATAGATTGATTGATTGATTGATTGATTGATTGATTGATTTATAGAGCGCTTTACACCAAGGCGCTGTACAGTGGAACAACAAAATACAGAGTAATAACAACAAATAACATTGGGAGCAGAATTACAACTTGAATCATTCAACAAAACAGTGCAAAGAACAATTAACTGAGAGGGGGGAGTGGAGTGGGAATAGGAGTGTTGAGGGGGGCAGGAGAAGGATTGAATGAGTGTAAAAGGAAGGGAGAGAGAGTGTAGTGGGAGAGGGGAGAGAGGAATTAGAAGAGGGGAAACAGGGGGGGAGTAGAGGGGGCTTCAAGGTGGGGAATGGAGGAGGAGGGATTTAAGGGAAGTGCGAAATGAGGTGAGGGTAGTGGAAGAGCGGATTGAGAGGGGGAGTGCGTTCCAGTGCAGAGGAGCAAGAAGTTGGAAGGAGCGGAACCGGGAGGAAGCATAGGGGGAAGGAGGTACAGTGAGAAGGAATTGGTCAGCGCAACGAAGGGAGCGAGAGGGGGAGTAGAAGGAGAGAAGGGAGGAGAGATAAGGAGGAGCAAGACCATGGAGGGATTTGAAACAAGGCAGAGAAAGTGGAATTTTAGTTGTAGGTGGAAAGGTAGCCAGCAAATTTGAGAGAGCGAGGAGGAGATGGAGTCACGGGAGGGAAGGAGACAAAGGGTACGAATAGCATAGTGGTATATGGATTTAAGAGGGGCAAGCTGAGATGCGGGAAGTCCGAAGATTAGAGAGGAGTAGTAGAAGAGGCGGGAAAAGATGAGAGAGGAGATTAGGAGTTTGGTAGCGTGGAATGTGAGAGAGGGACGGATTTTGTGAATATTGAAGAGGTGGTATTGGCAGGAGCAGGAGGTGAGTGAAATGTGTTGCGAGAAGGTGAGAGAGGAGTCAAATAGAACACCTAGATTGCGAGCATGGGCAGAGATAGGGAGATTGGAGGGAGGAAAGTGGATGAAAGGTGGAGGAGAGGGAGGGGGAAGAGTATTAGAGGGGAAGAAAGGGACTTCGGTTTTATCGGTGTTAAGAGAGAAAGCGAGAGGACATCCAGTTCTTGATGGCTGTGAGACAAGAGGAGAGTTTAAGGTGGAGGTCAGGTGTGAAGGAGTAGAAAGAGAGAAAGAGTTGAGTATCATCCGCATAGAAATGATGGGAGATTCCAAAGGAGGAGATAACAGGGGCAATGAGGGAGGTGTAGAGAGAGAAGAGGAAAGGACCAAGTACAGAGCCTTGAGGAACATGGTAAGTAAGAGGGAAGGAAGGAGAGGTCTGGCCTCCCCATGAAACAGCAAAGGAACGAGAGGAAAGGTAAGAAGATAGCCATTTTAGAACAGGGCCTTTGAACCCGAAGGAGGAGAGAGTGTGGAGCAGGAGTGGGTGATCGACAGTGTCAAAAGCTGCAGAGAGATCAAGGAGGATAAGGATAGATGATTGCTTGGCATGACGAGCAGAGAGGAGCGAGTTGAGAATAGAGGTGAGAGCAGTTTCAGTGGAATGTTTGGGACGGAAGCCAGATTGGAAATGAGGAAGGAGAGAGGAAGTAGAGACAAAGGAAGAGAGTAGAGAGTAGGCAAGGCGTTCAAGGAGTTTAGAAAGGAAAGGCAGAAGAGAGATAGGTCTGTAGTTAGCAGTGAGCAGTGGATCAGCAGAGGGTTTCTTAAGAATAAGAATAATCGTTGCATGTTTGAAAGCAGAGGGAAAGGTAGATGAGGAGAGGCAGGAGTTGAAGAAAGTGGTAAGGTAAGGGATAAGAAGAGGGTAGATCTTAGGGATGAGAACTGAGGGGAGAGGGTCAGCGGGGGCAGATGTGGGATGGGCTTTGGAAAGAAGGGAGGAGACATCAGAAGGGGAAACAGATGAGAAGACAGACATAATGGAAGAAGGAGGAGAGGGGGGAGGAGGAGAGAGGGAGTCAGACAGGGAGTTAATTTTTTGCCTGAGTGTGATGATTTTGGAGGAAAGGAAGTTGGCAAAGTCAGATGGAGAAAGTATGGAATTGGATGAGGGATCAGGAGTAGGAGGAGAGAGAATCCAAGATGAAACAGGAACAGACAGGAAGAGACAGGAACAGGACGCCGGCATAGGGAATCAGGAATGAGTGTCTCCCTGTGTGTTGTCAGGGGCTCTTATTTATAATACCAGGTAACATCATCACAGTATATGACTGGTGCAGGCTTTACTACACACGCCCCTAACAATAGGATTGGGCAATGGTAGTATTCTCCGCCTAGCTCTTCGCCGGTTGGATCTCAGAAAAATGATGTCATGTTTATGGAGTGATTTTTACAGTGTCCAGAAACCTCCCAGCGTTACTGGAACTAAAATCTAATTTTGCCACAAGCACATATTTACACAATTGCAACCTTTTAGTAAATCAGATACACAGGTTGCATATTTTTTTCCTCACATTTCAATCCAAACCCCCAGTCCGTGAGGCTTGGTGTCACTCCTCTGACAGTGTTTTGCGCTTTTCAATGGGATTCATATTACTCAAAATTCTGAAACTTTATACTTAGATGGGGATTGTCATGAGGAATGTATGTACAAAAATGTAGGTCTGCAATATTGATACTTTTCTAGTAATTCAACATATATCACTGTTTCTGTCCAGAGTGTGTCAATACATTCTACCACGTTTCAAAATACAGCCCACACTTTCACTTTTACCTTATAAAAATACCACATTTTTACCAATTTTGGCAACAGAGGTATAAGTAGTTTTAAAGTTCTTTATAAAATAATCTTTAGAACAAATGGGAGTCGCTGTTTGTCATTTTCTTTCTTTCCGGCTGACACCAACTGGCATCTCCTTTCAAGCAGGATGGGGTTTTCCTCAGCCTGATAGAAGTTATATGGTCTCTCATACCTCTAGCTTCCTCCCCTGGCAGCTCCATTGTTTGGGTCCCAGCAGAGACAAAAAAGTCTGTTCAAACCCATAATTATCAGGGGGTTGCCAGTATCTGCTGAGGGTTTTTATGATAGGCCCCTTCTCCTTGGGGGAAATTTCAGGGCAGGCAACTTGAATAACTGGTTTTTCATGGTAGCTTTCAAACTCAGCCTATGTGTTTTAATCTTTATTTTCTCAATCTGAGTCTTGAATTAGAACCTGTGGAATAAAAACTGCTAGCATTTCTTTCATTAAATTTGGTTTGGCAGCCCATCTGCCTTTGGAATACTGCCAAAGTCATTTTCCTGAAGCATGAGTTTTATCTGAACACTGATACATGAAACTGACCAGGCTCCGATAGTTCTTTTGAAGACAGCTGGTGTTTGATACAGTGTGGAGAAATACACGCGCTTTCCTCTGCGAGCAAAATAAAGATCCTTGTTGATTTCTTTCCAAGCGAAGATGACTGAGCCTGTCATTCAGGAACCAGGCCTAGTTTTGCTAATGCACAATGACTTCTCCTTGGCATGGCAGGACCTTTTCAATTACAGCAGTTTCATAGTAAATGGAGGGATTTAGCCTCAAAACAGCTTTTTTAAAGGGTGAAAAAAAGGTTTCATTCTGAAAAGGAATTTTGGGGTTTTCAGCAAGGCAATGCTGCTTATTTACTTAATTCCATGTTAAATGTTGGAGAGAACACTGGCACATTCCTGCAGTGTGCACTCTGTTCCACGCTGCCTGAAATGTGTGTGGCAGGGTGATGCAGCCATTTTTTTATGGTTGTTTTTAAAAATGTAATTTTGAGATCCTGGCACACACAGGAGCCAACACAGCCATTTTGCTGTTTCTTGCACCAATGCAGCAAAGTGATGGGGCAAAGCACAGCTGAGTGGGTCAATATATCCCACAAATGTAAACATCTTCACCTTTTAGAAACAATCATTTTTTTAATGCACCCATTCATTTTAAAGGGTGCATGTTGGATCGAGCTTGCTATTTGCTTATTTAAATTTTGCACCGAAATGTTACCACAACTGTAATGCCACATCTGGGGTGTAACCAAAGGCCCCAAATGAACGTAATCGAAGGACCAGGTAGGAAAAGCAGCATTTTAATTCACAAAGGAAGAAGAAATTCAAAGGTCCCTTTCATATGAAAAACAGAATTTTTTTAAACAATGACACAAAAACGGCTTTGGCTGTGTGTTTGCAAGTTAAAGAAAGACATGAGAGAAATATCCCCCTGCCAACATAAAGATGTCAGGGAAAAGACATGGGGCCTCATTACATGGAAGGCGGTTAGGGTTAACTGTCACCGGTAATGGTACCAATGACCGTTAACCCTTACCACCTTACTACGAGGTCCCTTTGCGGGTAGGTACTTTAACGCCTGCTGTTTAGCAGGTGTTAAAAACCAACCCGCAAAGGGACTAGGGACTAGGGTGCTAATTACGTTACGGCTAATTACGGTACCGCAATTTGGGGCAAAAATGGGAATGGGGAAGGGCAATGGGGGAAGGAGGAATTACCGCCCCGCCAACCTTGGAATAGGGTGGTAATTCCCCTTTCCACCAAGGCGGTGCTGGTATTTTACCGGCATGGACCAAGGTGCTAATAGCACCTTGGTCCTCCGCCTACCGTGTAATGAGGCCCATGGTGTGTGTGTTGACAAAAAATAAGGTAGATTATAATTCACATGTGAAATACTGACAAAACATTTGAAAAGAAAAGCCCACTTGGTTGACATAAAAAGTTCCTGTAAGCCTATTTAGGCAGACCATACAGGTATATTTCTACAAGGGAAATCCAGAGTAGGCTAAAATAAAAATGTAATCCAAGTGCAGATTGGAAAAGCATATCACATTACTAGCTGAGGAATGAAATTCAGCATTTTCACTGAAACTCCCACCCATCAAAAGGTAGTGCACTGGGACAATTTAGAGTCACTTTTTAGCAGGAAAACAAACAGATAATTAAAATAGTTTTTATTAATGACTGAAAGAAACAGCCCTGTACTTTCAGCAAAAGAGGAAAGTGGTGTCTGAAAACACACCGTATGTCAAGGAATCAAGGCTGAGGTTAGAACATGCAATATGTGGGTCCATCTCAGCCGAGGACAAATGGTGGGAATCTGGGCAAAATTCAAAAGGAACTTCCCCACTGAAAGCCTGGCTGGCATCCCAACTGTTTACAACTGCAATAAAATGTGTCCTGCTAAGAGGTGTTGAAAACAGAATATTTCCCTAGACCTGCTGTCTCTGAGGGCAGTTCTGAGCAGGCCAAATGCTTGGGCTGGTGCATGACCAAAGTAGTGGGGAGGTGTGAACACAGGGGTTTTAATTAAGACTGAACTCTGGAGAAAGGAATACAGGAAAAAAAGAAGCATTTCAGATAAGGACAATATGCCTACACCTCAAACAACAAAGAGACTAATCAAACAGGCTGGCCAAGAGAGACAAATGGCCCTGAGAAAGGGAACCTCTTATTTGCACATTTGAATAGTCTCCTTTGTTTAAATAGACTGTCACAATTGTGGCTTTTCCTCAAACATTACAAATGACACTGTATGCATGTATGTTTTATTTTGTAGATAACTTCAAGGCGATTTGGGTGAATTCCTCCATTTGCGATTTAGGGAATTGAAATGGCAAGCTAACATGTGTTCCTGGCTGCTTTTAACATGTTCTGAATGCGAGAGTTAGTGTGCTGGTGGAGGGTAAAAATAGGGATATATGTAATAAATGACATATTCCCAACTGTTATGCTTTTTTTAAAAATGGCAGGAATTGGCCAAATGGTTGTGCAACATGGTATGGACTCAGCTGTTGTTTTATTTAATTCCCCCTGATTAGCTGAATCGGAAAATATTTATATTATGGCAGTTGCAAGTAAAATTATGAAGTTTTGCCACATAACTAGTTTTTGTCAAAAATCTGAAATGCGAGCAAAGAGGATTGCAAATGGGAATCGCCATATGTCTGCTCCAATCCTTGGAGAGGGGCTGGAGTTGGGAGGAGAGAGGGTAACTGACTGTAAATATTGTAAACTTGATGGTGTCATTGCTGCTATATAAAGTGGATGCACTATAAGGAAGGGAGAGAGCTTCTGAAATTTACCATCGGGAGAGCTGCTGAAAATTACCATCTGACAGCTGCCAGGAAATAGCAAAAGGAGACTTTGCAGAGATTGCCTTTGTGTGGACTTGTCTATTTCTGGAAAGGCCTAAAAGCTGACTGGGTCATATGGCAGAGTGTTGGAGACCATCCTTGAGAGTGGAGTGACCAAACCCCTGCCCTGTCCTTCCTGAGGGTCTTGACATACAGCTGGCTTATCTGAACTTTAAAGAGGTTTTCTATGTAAGTAGAATTGAATCCTGGGAGACCAAAAGGTAGGGGATTCTGCTTGCCTTAAATTCTTTGTCGATATAGTGAGTGGGGAATGGAGGGGCAACACTGTATAGATCCTTAGCCTATTTAACTAAAAATATGAATTTAATTAATTCCCCTTGGCAGTATACCACAGGGTGAATTTTGTTAAAATTCAAAAGCTCATTCCCAGTGTGTGCCGGAAACTAGATTATAATTTAATTGGGTAATCTTTCTGTCCAGCTTCCCCAATACAGGCATTTAAGTGGAAGATGGTGTGAAATCCAAAATTCTAAAATATTCCTAATTTTACTGTCTTACTTCCTCCAACACAGACCTTTCAGTGAGGGGGTTCTGAAAACAAACTGCTTAATCACCCTGCATTTATTTGAAACCAAAAGTGTGGGTGAAATCATAATTGACATATGCATTTGTACCACTCTATAAACTAACTGCTTGCCTTTTAAGCATGCAGGAAAATCAAAATTGCACAGCATTACACATGTAAATGACTATTTTTCACTGACCAGTTTGATCACTTATTGAAGTGTAATCTGGAAAATAAATAATAATTGTAATTTGTGTGATTTGTTTGTGTAACAAGAAGTTCATTGTGAGCTACAAATAAGGTGGGGGTGTAGTTTATTGTGGTTTTTATGCATTCTATTTTAAATAAATACAAATATGTTTCCTGTTATATTTATTGTACACCGGCCTGGTTCTTGGCTCATTAGTAGTTCAGGGATTGGGATCCAAGGGGTATTAGATGAATTTGAGATTGGGCTGAATAAAACAACTGGCATTATCTATTTATTGTGTGACACTTAGCTTGGGGATGGCAGGAACTTCCTGTGTTGAGGGTGGCCCCTCAATAAACTGTTACAAATTGGGGGCTCATGACCAGGTTTTGGCTGGCTATTTGTGAGTCATGACAAGTGCATGCTGACAGACCATTCATTTTGATGTAAGTGATATGATATGATATGATATGGCATTTGTAACGCGCCTATACACAAGTGTTTAAAGGCGCGACGAGGCGGGGGAACAAGGGGAGACAGACAACGATCCTACTAGGCCAGGTGTCATTCAGATCGCGCAAGTGCAAGGGTAGAGGGGAAGGGAAAGTGCAAGGGGGAAGTGGAGAGGGGAGAGTGCAGTACATGGTTAATAGCATACAGGATAAATAACAAGGGCCAGATAGTGGCAAGTGCGAGATAAGTGCAGACAAGTGCTGGGAAGGGGGGCTGTAGGGATACAGACACAGTCCCGCAGTGCAGGGGGTAGCCAGGGAGGCAGTGCAGGGGAGAGTGGCTGGACCAAGGAGCGAGAACTGTGAGTGGCCCAGTTGCAGATTCAGTGCAGTTTCAGAAGTTTAGCAGGAGAGAGGGGGAGAGAAAGCGGAGGCAAAGAGGAAGGTTTTGAGGTGCTTCCGGAACCGGAGATGGTTCTCCTCAAGTTTCAGGGAGGCAGGATGCTGTTCCAGAGGGAGGCCCCTGCAGCAGAGAGACTCGTTGTTTGGAGAAGTGGCTGACCCTGAGGGAGTTGGAGGCGGATGAGCGAAGAGCTCGAGAAGGAAGATATTTAGGAAGAGAGAGTTGAAGGTATTTTGGCCCAAGGCCCCAGAAGGCCTTGTGGACAATGCAGAGGGTTTTGAACTTGATCCTCGCAGTCACTGGGAGCCAGTGTAGTGATTTCAGTCCTGGAGAGATACGGTCCCTGGGCTTGAGGCCAAGGACAAGTCTCGCAGTCCTGATCTGGATGAGTTGCAAAGGGCGGAGAGTCGAGGCAGGCAGATTTAGATAGTGGCTGTTACAGTAGTCCAGCTTCAAGAGAACCAGGGCTCTAGAGACAGTGAGCTTCTGGGGGAAGGAGAGGAAAGGAAGGATACCTCGGAGGAGGTGGAGCTGGTAGTGTGACTTCTTAGAGACGTCGGATATGTGAGGAGAGAAGGAGAGTGTGGAGTCGAAGATGACCCCGAGGTTTTTTGCCTTGCAGGTAGGAGCAGGAAGAGGGCCAAGAGAGGCCGGCCAGAGAGCTGCAGGGAAGGAGGGAGTGGGTGTGCCGATGAGTAGAATCTCAGTCTTACTGGCATTAAGGCAGAGGTCGTTGGCGGCACACCATTCCTGGATAGCAGAAAGACAGTCAGAGATGAGGGAAGGAGAAGAGGAGGCCGAGGGTAGCCTGAAAATGAGCTGGGTATCATCCGCATAGCACTGAAAGTTGGGGCAGAGAGCGGCGATGCGGTGGCCGACGAGTGCCAGTTACTGGTTAAACAGCCAAGGAGAGAGGTTAGATCCCTGGGGGACACCACAGGTAGAGAAAAAGATGTCAGAGAGGAAAGACCCCAGTTGGACCTGGGAGGGTCGATTGGAGAGGACGGAGGACAGCCACGCCAGAGCCTGACCAGTGATACCCAGGTTATCACGGAGACGGTTGAGCAGGATGGTATGGTTGACGGTGTCAAAGGCAGAAGAGAGATCAAGCAAAATGAGAACACATGGAGTGTTAGAGTCAAGATTCGAGAGCAGGTCCTCACGGATGTTCAGGAGAGCAGTTTCCGTGCTTCTGGCAGCTCTGAAGCCAGACTGATGGTCATGAAGACTACCAACAGATTCAGCATGGAGATTAAGCTGGGAGATGGCCAGTTTCTCCAAGAGTTTGCCCAGGAAGGGAGTGACAGAGATTGGCCGATAGTTAGCAGGGCAGGAGGGGTCGGAAGAGGGTTTCTTAAGAAGGGGGTGCACAAGGGAGTGCTTGAGAGGGATGGGAAGACTCCAGAGGCGAAGGAGTGATTGCAGAAGTCAGCAAGGGCAGGAGCCAAGGAGTCGATGTGGTCCTTGATAGTTTTGGAGGAACAGGGGTGGACCTGTTTTGACAAGACTTTCATAGATCGGACTTGTCTCGAAACCTCGTCAGCAGAAAACAGGGGAAAGGCAGAGAAGGAGAGAGGAGGGGTGGCTGCAGAAGGGCCAGAGGTAGACCAGGGAATGGTGCATTAAGGTGTAGGGAAAGTCATCTTTGTTTTGTTATAGTGCCATGCGGACTTGAACCCTGAGTTCCAGGGTGGTGAAAAGGTGAAAAATGAAGATAGAGTAAAAAGTGATTTTGATTTGGTATTGTGAGTGGGAATTAAGCAGAAAGAGGGTGCAATTGTGCCCCTGCATACATAAAGTTTAGAAGGTGGTAGAACACATTTTAAAATGAGCACCAATTACATTAGAGATGCCAGGAAGCACCTCCTATCCAAATTATTCCTTAGAGGGGAATGGAAGGAGGAAGAACATGAAACTTGTCAAACAAGAATGATACAGGAGGTCACTTCTGTAAGTGATGACATTTGGCAGGGTAATGGTATGTTACATCAAGTTCTGACAGACTTTTAATGACACAAACAACTCATGATGAGCAGATTAAAATGGTGCAGTTCACAGCGTATTTGTACTTTCATTTAAAGTTAGTGAAGGACGATTCCCAAAAGATGAGACCTGTGTGCTGAATCAGACTGTGGTCTTGAAAGAGACTTAGCAAGAACTGAAACTGTTAGAAGATGTAGCACAACAGAGCCACATCTTAGAAGTAAAACAAAAAAGTCTCCTTGAGCAACTCAAAAATGAGCTCAAAATATGGCAACAAGAGAGCGCAGAGCGTGAAATGCATTTTTCTGCACTGCAAGATGCACATAAAGAGTGTGTGGAAAATGTTACTATTTATAAAATAGGGCTGTTAGATGACATTATGGCCCTCAAACAACAAATCAGGGAATTAGAGAAGGAAAATAGGGAGTTTATCATCAAACAGGTGGACTCTCAACAAGGAGTTTGATGAAATACGCCAGAATGTAAATATTCTGAAGTAACAGAATTTGCAGCTGGTAAAAGACCATGATGCAGAAAAGGATTCTCAGACTCTCAGGAGCTGACCAGAATTAGAGAGGAAAACAGGGAACTTGTGCGTGTGAAGCAAGTAGAGGCTGACCTGTTACAGGAAGCAAATTGTAGAGGCACTTTGGAGAAAGAACACTTTCTTGAAAGACAATCGGCTGGAATATGCATGCATCAAACAGGAAAGAAAATTAAGCATTTCAAGAGGAATTACAGCAAAGGAAAGCTCGAGTTATGGCTCAGAGCAGGGTGCTTGAGACTACACAGGCCTTGGTGTCAGAGTTAAAAATCCAGCTCTCTGAATACCATCTGGAAATCAAGACCAAGAGAAGCAGGTGTGAGAGTTTGGCAAGTGAAATTGAAAAATACAAACAGGCATTGAAGCACCTTGACCAATCAGGGTATGGAAAATTGCCCACTGATAAAGTGGTGATACCTTCTCTACCAGGGACCTCATGCCAGTTAGCCACAACTTCATATGTCCCGACTGCAACTGACCTCATACACACCACTTACCAAGAAGAGGGAAACACAAGGAAGCTGGACTCACCCAGGCCTGGCCCAACTGATCCAGGAGGCCAATCCTTATCAGATATTGATGGATATTCATCTTTACCAAGCAGAAGGGAAGGTGGCCGGACCAGTGTATCCTGGGAAATCCGAAATACCTCTGGGAGTACTTCTGACCATGAAGACTCCTATGTTGAAAAAATCTGGGAGTTGGACTGGCAGAAAATTAATTTACAGAGGGACTGCTTAGTCTGCTTGCTAGAAAGAGAAGATCCAAAGCTTCGGCCTAGGAAGAGCATTCGGAAAACCTCAGCAAATTCAGGGGCATGGGGAAACTTCACCAGCCTACTTGGAATGGGGGATGAAGTGAATGGGTGCACTCCTGCATAAAAAGCGGACTAAAGGGAAATGACCATGAGAGTTCACGGCACCAAATGATAGAGGAGTCTGAGGAGTCCAGACCCTGGGATTCTGGGAGTCATTCCCAATCTCACTGAGATCGGTAGCTCATAGAGGACAGGGGATGAACTACAAACAGTAGCAGCTCTGAGTAAGAAGGCGAGTGGACTCAGATGCAGAGGTAAAGGAAGGCTGCCAAACAGAAGAAAGGTTTTGTTAAAGACACGATTTGACAGATAAAGGCCATAAAGAGCTTCATGACTCCCTACCACAAGAATGCAAAATATTCGGTATGGCAGCACTTAGAGCTTTATGAGCAAATGATGACATCATTTGGAATCAAAAATGATGTGAATTGGATGGAGTTTGTCAAGTGGACATTCTCCCCCAAATACTCCAGCTTCTTTGCCAGGCTGGAGGATCAGGATCACTAGAAATGGTCCATCTATGAGGTGGCCATATTGAAAAATGTTTCCACCCACGGAACCCACCAGAAGCCCGTAAGGCAGCATATAACTTGCAATGTGGGGAGGACCAGGTGCCTAGGGAGTTTGTGCAGGATTTAAAACAAGCATTTGCGCAGACTTGCCGAAGCGTGAACAAACACTAATACTAGAGAGTATCTGACCATCTATTTCCATGCACTCTCTAAATACATCATGACTGAGCTGGTGCAGGATTTTCATAAGCACAGGACCCTGGATTGGCTGATTGAACAGGCCACTCAGATCTGCGAGCTAGAGAAGACCACTGAAAGTAAAAGCAACACCAACACCCCTAAACCCTCTACTACACCTGCCTCTGCAAAGGTGATGGAGGAGTAAACTACCCCTCCATTTGATCTGAAGATAGGGGGATCCTAAAAATACTTCTTCTGGCAACAAGCAGAATGAAAGGCAGAGGAGACGCACTGACCCAGCCCATCGAATTGTAGTCAGGCGGGGTACCAGAATGGTGACCCGTCTGACCCTGCCACCTATGTAAGCCTGAGATACAAGGGTAATAGCCCAATCGGGGGTATGTTTACACTCCCCTGGCACATACAGTGGAGGGGGACCCAACCAGGTAAGTACTGCCCCAGGAAACTTCCCTCCAAACTTCCCTCAGTAAAGAAGTAATACTCCACCTCCCAACCTGAACTTTTTTCCCAGATACCCCCTGAATCAGAACTTCCAGAATAATCCCCCTCTCTCTCCCCACTTGTTATGCTATGTTATATTAGCAGGTTTTATACAGTACTTGTAAGCCCATAGGTATCTTGGCGATAAGCATCAGAACAGCTACACAACACACCAAACTTAGAACAGGAGTGCTTTCAGAGAGCACCTACATTTCAGATAATTCGGATTGCTTCTCAGGGAAAAAGGAAGAGAATTCCATAGCTTTACAGCGGCCACCGAAAAGGGCCTTGAATTTTACACACCTACCAACTGGAAGCCAGTGGGGAGAGAGGAGACCGGGGTGAGGTGAGTGCCATACAGATTGTTAGTGGCCACCCTGGCTGCCAGGTTCTGCAGTAGCTGAAGCCGGTGGATCAGCCCTACTGGCTGAGCCAAAAACAAAGAATTACAATAGTCTATAAAGCACAACACCAGAGAGGCCACCACCAGGGATCTAAGATGGCATGGCAGAAAGGGAAGCACATTCTGCAAAATCCTCAAATGGAAATGACCAGCGCCCTGCACACTATCCTGACCTGAACTGCCATAGAGTTTAGAAGATACAGTGACCCCAAGGTTTTTGACCATTGACACGGGGAGGGGAAAATCACCTGGTTCCATTGGCCAGAAAAAAGAAGACCAGAGAGCAGGATTGGGAGGGGGAACCCACCAGCAAAACCTCAGTCTTGTCTCCATTCAGCTTCAGCCAATTTTTTTTCCATCCAATCCTCCACATCCCCAGGCACTGACTCAGATGCAACGAGACCTCCACCTGGTTGAGATCCAATCACACCAGGATCTAGGTGTTGTCCACGTAAGAATAGCACCTGAAGCCCATGGAGCAGATGAGGCAGATCAAGGGTTGGACATAAATATTATACAGTGAAGGGGACAAGGAGGAACCCTAAGGAACACCACAGGATAGTGAACACAGAGCAGACATGAAAGAAGACTGAGAAAGAGATTGGCCCCTACCAGTCAGGAAAGAGGAAAACCAGGCTAGGACGGACCCAGAGATTCCCACCGATGCCAGACGAGACAGCAGGATCCGATGGTGAACAATGTCAAAGGCTGCCGACAGATTAACAATATCAATGCACCCATCCCACCACCATTCACCAGTTGATTCATGTTGTTGGCGACTGGAACCCGGACACTGTCCGTGCCTCGTCCAGAATGAAACACCGACTGAAAGGGGTGGAAGAACCCAGTGCTTTCTACGAGGGAGGACAGAAAGGGAGAGACTAGAGAGTCCAGAAGTTTCATGAAGAGAGGCAGAAGAGAAACAGGACAGAAGTTAGAAGGCACAAAAGTGCTTCTTGAGAAAGGGGATGACTATCACCTGTTTCAGCTCCACTGGAATAACCCCGACTGACAGGACAGATTGACTGCCTGTGTGACCCAGTTCATTAAGCCAGGAGTAATATTCTTTAACACTGCCAGAGGCAAGGGCTCAGAGGGGGAAGCTGATTTAAGTTGAAAAGAGGCTTTCTCAATTGTTTCTTCTGAGAAAACTGGGACCTTGGACCATTGGTGAGCCGCGTCGCTCACTTCAGTCTCCTGCGGACCATCAATCAGACTCCCACAGTGACCACAGATTTCAGCCTTAATGGCCTCAATCTTAGGCAGGAAAAATTGGGCTAAAGAGTCACAGAGAGATTGCCAGGTGGTCACATCAGGTGGGAGCTTCTCGTGGACATCAGGTACTTCACAATGGAAAACAGCTCCTTATGTTGCTGTAAAGCATTAGTAACTTTTTCGGTAAAGAAGGCCTGCTTAGCAACAAATATAGACCTGTGGTACGCTTTAGCCAAAAGCCTATAAGTTGTCATTGCAACAGTACCAAAGGAGCCCACAATTTACGTTCCACCTGTCTAAACCCCAGGCAAGTAGCTCTGAGTTCATCCATAAACCATGGCTTACCCAAATGATTCTGAAGCCGAATAGGCTTCAGAGGTGCAGCCAAACCTGCTGCTTTCCTCAAGCAGTTCATCAGAGTAGAGAGGTCAGGAGATGGCAAACTGTGGCAATCATCCAGCACATTGGCCAGAAGGGCCACCTGAGCCATAGTGCACCAGTTGCTTTGAGAAAAAATGGATGCCGACTGAGCCTTAGGAAGAGGGTCCAGAATTTGCAGAGATAATGGCACTAAAAGTGATTGGACCAGACAAGGGGTTCCACCAGAGAAGTGGTAATGTGGGGATTCCAGGAAAATACCAGGTTACCAGTGTTACTCCAACTCCATAATGAGTTGACACAATCCTAGGTTCAGTAAAGTATAAAAAAAACTGGTAAAGAATGGGAGTATGTGGAGAATGAAATTTGATATTAAAGTCACCAAGAATGATAAGTTTAGGATATTTCACCTGGA
Organism: Ambystoma mexicanum; assembly: GCF_040938575.1. Taxonomy (NCBI): domain Eukaryota; kingdom Metazoa; phylum Chordata; class Amphibia; order Caudata; family Ambystomatidae; genus Ambystoma; species Ambystoma mexicanum. The sequence continues at coordinate 764,657,148 of NC_090930.1, read as the reverse complement.
AGTCTGCTACCAGTACCAGAAATGGATCCAAAAATCATGTGTGGGGGCCAGGAAGCCAATACATTCACAAGAAATGCACAGTGCAGGATGGGGAGAGAGTGACCCCAATAAACAGGGACTTCCAGGACAATAGATCCCTGAACCCAGGAGAAGGGAGACCTGGGATGGAAATTTATGGGACAGACTTTCAATACCAGAACTACTCTGGGAGTAGCAAAGGCATGACCAGAGACTTCCTTACAACTCATAAAAAGTTTCAGAAATGGAGCCACAGGTCCAACAACTGACCAACGATCTGGGACGCATGCTGATAGGTCAGTCGAAGCCTCAACTGGAACCTGCTGCCCAGAACCCCCCAACACCTGGGTCTGATGCCCTGAGGGGAAATGACTGAAGGAAAATTCTGACAACCAAAATGTTCCTCAGGAGGAGGCCCAGGTCGAAGGGAGATGTCAAGCCCTAGAGGAAGCTTCCTTTCCCACTGGAACAAAACCCCTGGAAATCTCAGAGACTGAATATGAATATTCTACCCCCGAAAAGCAGGAACCTAAACAACAGAGCGTAGGTAGGAGAAGTCAAAAGAGAACCCACTTTGTGGAGAAGCTCCAGATCATTCCCTTTGAAAGAGAAAAATCGCTGGAGGTTTCGGGTAAGGAAATCTTCTCTTTCAGGAACGGGGAAATCCCTGCCAAAGAACACTGGATCTCAAAAGAAAAGACTCTGAATGGGGCAGGATAAGAGTGCAGACCCATCCAGAGCAAGAAATTCAACCTCCAAAATGTGTTCCAGACAAAATTTAAACTAGGGGGTGTCCTTTCTCCACACAGGTGCAGAGAACTGTCACCAGGCAAAGGTGGACAGCCAAGGAGCTGGGGAAAAGGAGGATTCCCCAACGACTCCCATTGGTAGTTGCAAAGTTTTCTTTACAGATTCCCATTTTCCGACACAGAAAAGTTACCAAAAGTTACCAAGATCACACAGTGTCGGAGTTAAATAACCCATCCTTTCTTTGCACATTTGAGGAGAAAAAAGGACAGTTTTATGCACCGGTCAAGGTGCAGGTTCAGTGTGAATTATCAACTCTGGTGGATACTGAATCCCAAGCCACCCTTCTGTTCAAAAAGGCCTTTAACCAACTAAACCCAGGACGGAGGGTGGGCCACCAAATTCCCCTCACACCACTTACCGGACAACTCCAAAATTTCAACGGGAATGATATTTCCCTCAAAGTGACTGCAGATCTGGAAAGAAAAATTGAGCGACATTGAGTTAAACATCCGGTGATAGTCGTGACTGAAGAGGGCACACCTTGTTTACTGGGGAGCGATCTCCTGAGCAGGTTATCACCTCTGACTGACTGTGTAAACAATGTCATTTAATTGATCAATGTTCGGAGAAAGTAGAATTCGTGATCAACAGGGAAGAAATTGAAAGGGTGGATGTGGGATTCAAATGATTGAATTGGGTGATATTTAATTGTCTTATTTGTTAATAAATGCACCTTTTCAGAGATTCGGAACGTCATTTTAAGAAGCACATTTAAAGGAGCCCTAGCACAAATGTGTTGCTTGCCACTTTGTACAAAATAAAGAGGATTCAGGATGACACCTGCAGAAATGACACTGCACCTCTGATTCGGGTGCTTGTGACAAAATGACTACTTCCCTGAAGGAGTACAAGGATGAGTACTGGCTAAACTGCCTACTTAGCCCTCACACCTCTACAAAACAACAGTAATCTCAAACATAAAGGTGAAACAGATATATACCTCCTTCGCCTCTTGTGGTAAGGTGGGCCAAGGGCAGGCTATACTCTTAAAAGGGGTGTGAATATGAGCAGTAGCAACCCAAACAGAAATAGAACAACAGTAAAAAATAAAGGAATATCCAACCAACAATCTATACACATATATCCTTGAATCAAATACACCAATGTGCATTAAAAACTGTACTAGAAAACACTAACAAAAGCACATCCCTCTAAACGAAGACCGGAAATGCAGAATGGGATGGTGCAGCACTCTGGATACTTAGCAGGGAGGATAAAGGCAATAAGTCGCCTCAAAGTTAAAAAGGATGTAGGGTGCAAAGGGGTGCTTAATCAGTCTCTAGGGTACCAATAAATGAAACAAGGGGGCTGGGGCCTCCCAACAGTTCCTTATTCACCTCTTGCAGTTTGGTGATGTCGAACAAGGCTTCTCATTATGCAAGCTGTTTGAATCAGGTTCAGATGCAGCATAGTTATCCATACAGAGAGCAGGATTTTTGTCAGGTTCAAAGTAAGGTTTGGTGTGGTTCGGTGCAACGTGCTAATGAAGTGGGTAAATGGGGCCACCTGGGTTGGTTCGATAGTCAATTTTTGGGTCGAAGGCAAGGATGCTGGTGGCTTGAGTTGCTTGTTTGAGGTGTGGCAGTTCAAAGTGTTCTACGGTGGTGAGCTTCTGGTTCGAACTGAGGCAATGAAGCTCTTAGCTTGGACAGTGGCATGGCAAACTGTTTCAAGGAGCACAAAAAGCGGTTTGAAGTTTGAGTGATTGCCAATGGCAGCATCAGTGGCAATTGTTGGTTTGAATGTGGCAAACACGACTTGAATGTGTTTTGATCAGTTAAAGGTGATGACAAAGAGATCATGATTGTTATGCCTCTCAGGATGCTGTGAGGACTGATCAAGCAGCTCAGGGACAAGATGAGTCTGTGTTCTCATTCTCCTAATGTTGACTAGGCTGATTAACACCTGCAGTGGTCCTTCACCTCCAGTGAAATCCTGTGTACCAGTGTAGCAGGCAGAAAGACAGGTGTTGCTCCAGAAGATCTTCAAGCATATTGTGCCTAGGGTGTGGGTAGGGAGCTTGCCTCTGAATTGGAGCACACTTCATTGACTCAATAGTTGAGGACTTTGGAAACATTAACTCACCCACAAGAAGTCCAAAGGAATTCTACTTGCAGTCCTGGAATAAATCAAAGAAAGAGGGGTACATCTATTCCTTTTAATGGCCACAGGGGATTGAGTAAAAGCAACCCTGATTTAAGGGGCCCAAACCATGTTAAGGTAACAAGTGGTGTTTCCCTTATTGTATCATACTCAAAGTGTTGTGCATTGTATAAAGTGAAGGATGCAGTAAGGAAAGAAAAATCTGTAGAAAAGCAAGATGGTGAAATCATTCTTCAACTATGCTGAGTTCTCTCTGGCTGGTCTAACTCAGTCCTGTTCCCCAGCCCACAGTACAAAACGTTGTTTGGTATACAACACACTGGTCTGAGGTTGGTCCTTTTGTTTAGGTTTTGTCCTCTGATGCCTGCTTCCAAGGCTGCTCCTGCTGAGAGATTACTAGATGCAGAGAGGTTCATCTGCCCTCACAAAGGATCAAAGAGAAGCAGCTCCCACTTGCTATTGTCCTGATGATTGTAGCAGAGATAGCCAGTCTAGGGTGAATACACACAGCCTGTCCATAGCTAGCCTGAGCTCACAGTGTTGGCATGTGCATTAAATAGGTGTAAGGTGACTATAATAGTAATGTGAGCTACCAGCTACCATACCTCAAAACACGGTTATGGCATAAGGTTAAAGTTTAAAGCATGATAATTCATCAATATTCATCAATATTATGTGGTCTTGGAACAGAGGTGTTGATTCTAAATGCAGACTCTGCACTGGAGTGACTTTGCTGTCACAATAGATGTCAGACAGGGCACATGTGACCTCAGAACCTGTTCAGTGCCACTAGAGAGCATTTGTTGCAGGTCAGGTACTGATGTATCAGGCCACAGGTGTACACCATGCTTTTGACCTGGGGTTTCTTGACAGGGGGTATGATTTGAAGACGACCCTTTCTGGGATGGATTGCCCACATCATTTTATCATTTATAAAGATATAAAAAGCTAGGGCTTTTCCACCCTTGCCAGATGGCAATACTTCTCACTACTGTATTGTACAACCTCTTCCAGGTAAAATCACCCTTGAGCCACAACATAGCATAGTTATGTCATTAACATTGCAGGTCATGGTTGCAAGGCCTAATCATGTCCACTCAAGTAAATTCACTAGATGGCTGGTTATGCAATGCAGCAAAGTGCGTACACATTTGCAATTCCATGAATGTGCACAAATAAATCCTTCACATATTTGTGTTGGTCATATTTCCAGCCACCTTTCTGAATTTGCCAAACTGTTTACATCATCATATGAATGCAAACACTTGCAGATGACAGGCACGTTGTAGAAGTGAGAACACACATTTTGGATAAACAAACATATTGTAGCTGTGGAGCGCAAATACAAGGTATGGGGATATAGTGCTAAAACACCTTGAAAACAAAATTCAACTAGTTAGAGGGAACCTAATAAGACCGTAATACAATGAAACCTTAAAAGGTGCCGCCAACCTTTGCACAAACTCATCCAGATGTGGCTGGTGATTTATTTCACTGGAGTGTTGCAGAGGTACAGCCAAAACGATGTGGTTCTGACTCCTAAATATTTGGTTCAAATGGTGCATTTCAAATACAATTACTGTCAAAATGTGGGTACAAAAACATACAGTTCACAACAGGTCTGTATGGTAACGGGAATACAATCCAACGAATCTCAGGTAATCAGCAGTACACAGGGGCATTTCTCAATACATTTCCAGATGCTTTTGTCCACAATATATGCAAAGATTCACACGGTAACACACACTGCATGAGGCCCGTGCCCACAGCAAATGACATTATTTTACCACTACACTGAAAGTCTTTAATGCTGGCTCTGCCAGTATACACCAGTACTGACACTGCAAGAACACACTCCTATCGGCTGTGCTCACTAATGAATATGTGCCATTGTAAGAACACTCCCTTTGGCTATGTCCAGTAAGGCCAGTAATTGTCACTCTAGGAGCACTTGTGCTGGCTGGGCCCAGTAAGACCAATATCTACAAGTGTAAAAGCATTCACACTTAGCTGGCTGTGTCCAGTAATGCCACTAGGAAAATATTATTGTTGGCTTCAGTGGTAAGTCAGGCTTAGGAGATGGACCAGAGGGCAAGGTTCAAATTAGAGGTTTATTAGAGGAAAACGAATACCTGTTCTATCCCTACAAGCTATGATATTATTAAGTCCTTTAGCCAGACGTGAGCTGTCTGGCACTTCGTGCCTTATGTTTATTTGGTTATGGTATGGCTGAATTCACCTTCTCTTGAGGTTTTCTGTGGCTCAGCCCTTTGTGGGCTATCTGAGCTTTCAGGTCATCTGGTTATTGTACGGATTTCACCCCCTCGTGGGTATTCTGTGGATCACCCTCTCATGTGCTAGCCAAACTCTTAGGTCGACTGGTTCTCATGTCACATTCACTCCCTCGTGGGTAATCTCTGGGTCAGCCTCTCATGGGCTACCTGGCATCCCAAGCCATCGGATTCTCTGGTTACATTCACCCACTGTGGGGAATTCTCTTGGTCAGCAACTTTGGGGCACCCTCAGTGCCTCACCGCACTCCTCCCACTTCTTCCAATCTGCTGCGTACCTGTTCTCCTGGGGCGGTGCTCTTTAGGCAAGGCTGCCTCTCTATTCTCTGTGGAACCGTGAATCTGACGTCTTTGTGGTTGGGTCTCCTCATTTGTTTTCTCCTGCCTGTGACCATCAGGACAGCTGGACAGCATTATGCTGTCTGGTGGTGGCTCGCTTCTCCCTTGGTTAGATGGCTCTGGGTCACTCTCGTTGACTTGGCAGCATTCCACAAGCTCTAGGTTACCTGTGCCCATCATGTTCTCTGCGTGGTCCTGCATCCAGGTTTCCTCCTGGAAGGAAGTTGTCCCCTCCTCTGTGCTCCAGTGCAGGCTTCCGTGTTTTGCCCTCAGGCTGGCTCTCTCCTCTGCTGTCTCATTCCCACAGACATTATCTTCTTCCCTGAACTGAGATGGGAGAATCTATTGGTTTAGCTTTTGAGGCAAAGACGGCGAAAAGAACAGGTCAGAGACCAAACCACTCACCTTTAAAGGGTCCTGCACTTCATAGTACCACTCAACCACCATATATCCAACAAATACTTGGGACTTTGAGTTAAAGGAAGGTGTGCTAACAGCTTTACTTGGGGATACTGTGTCCCCTAAAGGGGGCTCACCCCCAGTGAGATCCCTCTTGCCCTGTCCCGAAGGGGGTGTTAAGGGTGATGGCTTACCCTCCCTTGCCCCAAAGGGGGTGGCACCCCTTTGGACAGAAGGGATATATTCACTGGATGTGTCACACTGTACACAGCAAATCCAGTATTTTCCACTGTAAAACGCTCATGGTGGCGTGCCCACTAATGCCAGTGTTTGCCCAGAAAGATCATCATTTGCCAGTGCACAGTACACATCTATGTTGTCTGTGGTCTGTAATCCCAATATCTGTTACAGTAGGAATTCTCATGTAGATTATGCTCAGTAGGGAAGGAATATGCCACGGTTAGAAGCATTGGGCTGGTTGTGCCCAGTAAGGCCAGTTATAGCCACTGACAGAACACTTCTCTCGCTGTGCCTGTCAAGGGCACTATGTGCTACTACATAAACACGTGCGCTGGTTGTGCCCAGTAAAGACAGTTTATGATACTGTAAGGACACACATATCAGCTGTGCTCAGAAATTCCACTTTTTGCCACTGTAAGAACAGTCTGCTGGCTCTCTCCAGTAAGTCCAGTGTTTGTCATTTTAAGAACACTCATGGTGGCTGTCCACCGGAAGGCCAGTATTTGCCACAGTAAGAGCACTTGTTCTGGCTGTGCCCATATAGACCGATATTTCCCAATGTAAACATAGCCATGACTTTAACAGCACTTGTGCTACTGTCACCATTATTTACGGCTACAAAGGCACTTTTGCTAGCTGTGCCCAGAAAGGCCAGTATTTGGCACTGTAAGAATGCTTATGCTAGCTGTGCCCAGAAAGGCCAGTATTTGACACTGTGAGAATGCTTATGCTTGGTGTGTCCAGAAAGGCCAGTATTTGACACTGTGAGAATGCTTATGCTTGTTGTGTCCAGTAAGGCCAGTATTTGCTACTGTAAGAAAATGGTGCTAGCTGTGCCCAGTAAACCTATTATTTGGCACGAAAGAACACAGTTCATTGTGCCCAATAGGCCATTACTTGCCACTGTAAGAAAACTTGTGCTGGCTGTTTTCAGTAAGTGCAGTGTGTCTTACTTTGAAAATTCCCCTATTGACTGTTCACGGAAATGCCAGGATTGCTCTGTAAAACAAATCTCCATTACTACCCTGCGGAAAACCTGTGCATAAGGCAGAGCATGGGGCCTGCTGTCCCTGGCCCTGGCCCCTGCGCACCACTGTGCATGCTGTTAGGAAGACAGGTGTTTGCATTTCCAAAGAATCTAAATTTGTTGCAATTCTTCCTGATAAATGCTGAAAGGCTTGCTTAAATTCTTCAGCAGTAGCTGAGAATCTTTCAGAGAGTGAGGAGGGTGGTGTGAGCTGGCGTCTGTTGCTGTTTGAGAGTTGGAGCATTTTACTTTCCCTTCTAGGGAGGGCCTTCTGGGCTTTTAGATAAAACATCATTGCATGATGTGCATTTAATATGATAGGAGATTATCTGGTTCAGGTGAGTTTAGGCAGTGCAGAACAGAATGTAAGTTTATTGATTATTTTAGAAAACATAATTTAAAAGAAATCTGAATTTCACAGAAAGGCAGGCTCAACCTTGAGAGTTTGAACAATGTCACGTTCCCTGCCAAGCACTTCATCAATTTACTTTGCATTTATGCACTGCACTGCGACAGTTTGAATATTGTGAGAAACCTGAAGGTGTCTCACCCGCTAGTCCTGGAGATCTGTCATCCAGGTGGCCAGGACACAGCCATTGCTATTGGATACAGTTCCTGGGGTGGAGCAGTGGGGTAGGATCACCTGGATGGGGGGGTCTTCGGAGAGTGGAAGTGGGACACAGACGAGTGAGACACGGTACCCACTTCCTTATAATACCTTTTTCCCATCATACCCCATAGGATATTTAGAAGCTTTACCCCCCTTTCTGACATGAACACTTTCTTACACCGTCAAAGACAATGGACTTACACCAGAACCGTTTACCTGACTTGTCCCAACACAAGGGTCAGGCAGAATCAGGCAACTGACAATAACTACACACGCCTGATTGCCCTTTCCCTTCCCCAGAGGCATAAAATGTGGAGTACATGAGCACACTTTGAGCAAGGACAAGCGCACGAGGAAGCAGCTATTCCAGGACGGCAGTTCAATGGAGAAGAAAAATGGCAAGGCCAGAAAGGACAACAAGGAAGGATGTGCCCTCGCCCTTTTCTATCCAAGCCAGCAAAGCCTCTGTGAAAGTAATCATAAGACTGCGAACTACAGCTGATGTGTGGTGTAACAGATGTCAATGGTACAGAGGACCGTCCCGCAGTGACAACCGATGTGGGGAGGCGTGTTTGCTACCATGGTACTGTCTTTGACTCCAGAGAGAAGAAAAGACAAGGAAGTCAGCACAGCCAATGAGCAAAGTTAAGGGAGGACCACATTGCAAAAAGATTGGAGCCCGGTTGAGGGGGATCCACGGGTAAAGGGAAATCACCTGACTTGAAGATTACTGAAAGGAACTTTTTGTTTGTTGTTTATAGTACATCAGGCCCTCTTAGGCAAGAGACTTGGTGTAAACGAGACTTGGCCACAGAAGGCCCCGATCATTTGGAAACAAACTGTAAGATCATGCTGAAGAAAGCCTGGGAGTGTGCTTTACTCGAGAATCCTGCATTGTCATGTGCTAAAAACCACGGGGAAGGGAGAGCTCAGTTATACCATCCGGACTTATCATTTTGTGAACACTTCTTTCTTTTCTGGTGAACATTATGCCACACTATTTTGTAATTTAGCGGTAAGGATTGGCAATAGTTTTGTTTTCGTATAGGCCCTTTATATTTGACAAGACGCCACCAGGACTGCTTTTTTATTATTTGATGGTCGTAGCTTGCTCCCATCTTGAAGAGTTAGATACCTTTAGTATCTGTTTATGCCAGCCTTTGAATGACCTTACATACAAAAAGCCCTGGGTAAATGGGAGGCAAGTAAGAGCCTTGATTGATTCAGGTAGTAAGCAAACTGCTATACAGGCCGATTTAGTTATAACCAAAGACCTAGAATATGTGGCTCTACTGAGGGTGACGTGTACACAGACACAATGAAGTGTACCCTAAAATACCTGTACACATTAATATCCGGGGCGATTCCTGTAAAATATCGTCAACCATAATTCCTGGACTCCCACTTTGAAGTAATTCTGGGGTGGGATTCCCCTACCTTCTCTACTCTCTTACAAGAAACCCATCTCCATTTGGAGATTTTCTACCCCCAGAGTCGTTGGCAAGCAGAAAACCACTTGCAAAACTCTCCAATATGGGAATACGAAAACTCGAAGCCTAGGAGACCTGAACCAACCCTTGAACACCATTCATAGGCTACTGTAGAGAGACCAGTAAAAACAATACACCTCTACCAACACCGACTGCAACAAACCAATGGAATATGCAACAGTTCTCTCATCCCTGTTCTCTTCCAGGTCTTTACATAGAGGAAGGGTATGTGAGAAACCTGAAGGTGTCTCACCCGCTAGTATCTGGAGATCTGTCATCCAGGTGGCCAGGACACAGCGATTGCTATTGGATCCAGTTCCAGGGGGTGGACCAGTGGGGGAGGATCACCTGGATGGGTCGTCTTTGGGGAGTGGAAGTGGGACACCAATGGGTGAGATGCAGCACCCCCTTCTGAAAGGGGCCCCTAGGGGTCCCTTACTTTTATGGAAATAAGGCAAGTCACCACACACGATAGATACGCCAGACACGAGGTTGTATTCCCAAAGCTAGGGTTTGTTGCAAAGCAAATAGTCTCAGTTGGCCAACTCGGTCTCACGCCCCGCGACGTGTATCTCTAGACCTCGAGAGACGCAAGAGAGTGAATTAAGTACATCAGTTACATATATACAGAATGCATATCATACAATCAGCTATAACATGTTTAACACCCCCTTTATTGGGTTTCTTTGAACTCGGTGTGATAATGGACTTTCGACAAATATGACACCTTCAAATATCTATTCTAGTAACAATTTGCAATTTTGCAAGTGCGGAGGCATCTTTTAGTTGTTGAACACAACACAGTCCTTCTGTTCTTGGAAGTGAGCTACATACGGGGGAAGAGTCACATTCCAGACCTTGCTATCTATGAGGTGCTATTCGTGTCCTGGGAGCCGACACGCTCTACAGGGCTCAGTAAAGGGGGGCCGTAAGAAGAGCATAATTCAAGCCTTTAGCTGCTTTATTCTAACATATTCTACCATATAACGAGACTGGCTGGCAGCTGTGAAATGATTAAATACCCTGCGGCTCTGCTTCAAGGCTACATTCGGGAGCGAGCCGGGCATTCCTTCCCGGTTCTACCTACGTTGTGTTTCAACGAACTCTTATTAGCCTTGCGGCCTTGTCCTTTCACGTTCAGACAACAATATTAACAATCGAGCAGTGTGAGCAGAAAATGTGCTGCAAAGCAATTTGAACAGAAAGCAATGAGCAATTGTTAGAAAACAAAATGGCGATCCTTGTTACATCAAAATGGTCGTTCATTGGCAAACTCGGAAACCTGTATTTCTATCATATCGTTCATGAGACGGTTGGCCCACGGCCACCAAAATACGTTTGCCACCAATCATGAGAGGTATCCATTTTTCTAGACTGACAAACCCTCCTTTGGCTGTATGCCAAACGTCTCATTCATTTATTGTGTCCTCCTCTGATGACGATAAGTCTAAAGCACTTATGTCCGAGTTTTTCATGCTACTATAAGCATCATCGTCTTCATTAATATCTATAGCCATTAATTCTTTCACTGTTTTCATTTAATTTGTGTCTTTGTCATCCCGACCATAAGTTTGTTTTCTTCTTGTCATCATATGCATACATCCCTTCGTACATCCCTCAGTTACCTCAGTGCAAACTAACGATAGGCAGTGTATGCAACAACAGCACGTTATGAATATTCCAAACACCACTACTAATATCGAGATCAACTTCCATCCCCAACAACACAATATTCCCCAAAACCAGGACTCTATTCCCCAGCCCCCTTCTCCAGTAGGGAGTTCGTAGCTTAGGACATGCATTTTCTTTATTGCTTCAAAAATCATAGGGGAGTAGTCATCTACAAATACACAGCACGCTGATCCGACAATCTTGCAAATTCCCCCACGATCAACCAGGATCACATCGAGAGCCATTCTATTTTGCAGCGTCATTAACCTGATTCCTTTTTCTTCCAACGTCATGTTAAATAGTATATCTGTCATTGTGTTTATGGTATCTTTTAGTATTCTGGAGAGCTGCCTTATGTTATAGGAGTTCACTATCTGGGACAAGAATGGAATGAATGATTTTGCTACGTCAGTCGCTATCAAAACACATTTGCTACTCCTTTTGGTTCTAGATAGATAGTTTGGCCATGTCTGCTGTTTCTAAGAGGAACACTCCTGGGAACAGTAGACCTAGGTAACATGTACCTCCCCAGTTTCTGGGCAACCAAGGATATGCTTTCTCGCCATATGTAAAATAAACTGGATCTCCCACATATACTGGTTCTATTTTCCATTTTAATACCACTGTATTCATGCATCCAGTAAATGTTCCGACTGATAGGCGCCTTTCTTTTTTAGACAAAAAGGGACAGTTCTCGGGTTATAATTCACTGTGTAAGAAGGGGGAACTGCATCTTTGTTCCCGTCTGTTCTTACACAAAACGTCACTACATATGTTTTAACTGGTGGGGACAATCTATCTTGTCAATTTTGTCGTGTTATCTTTCGCGTACTTTTAGCCGTTGGCTCTGGGATCATCACTCGCGCTTTATGGAATATGGAACAACCCACAGGCCTCATAATTATTTCCTCAAACTCATTCATTTTTGTTCTGTCTAATTGACCCGTACCACTCTTATTCCATTTCCCATAGAATATTACACTTAAAGATGCACTACATGCAGAACTTAATGGTAATGGCTGTACATACCAACCTATTCCTTTCCCATCATGCTGCGGTAAATGGGCACATACCCAGCAATTTGTTTTCTTTAGAATTGCATGTGTCATATTCATAATCAATAACAACTTATTGTTCCCATACCCTTCCCTGTGTCTTTCTTCCATTGGGGACAAGGTATAAGTAATCACCTGAACCGGGCTTTCAGTAGTGGATATATTAACTATCGGTAAAAACATTCCCAATGGGTGTATTGATTCCACATACCATAATACTAAGGCTGTCGTTATTGGTGCTACCACACTCATAAAGCACATCATTATTGTCAGTGCCACCATACATTTTTTTTTACCATGCGTTTTTCTTAAGCTTACAGTCTTTACAATTAACTCATTCTCAGCAGCGGTGCAGGAGGAGGCTGAAATCGGTCCCGACATGTTTCTCATCGTCCTTCTTCCTCCTTATTAGAGTTCGTTGTGGATATCTCTCTTCGTTGCACTTGCTCTGCTGTCAATAAGTTCAACGGAATTGTCACAGTTCAGTTCTGCCAGTCCTTTATAGCCTGGATTTGCTTATTTGTTTTTAGGCAAGATCACTTGTCCTTTCTCATACTGCTCAGAGGATTTTTGATCAGTTATCTATTGCCTTAGTACCATGTGTGCCCAGCTTGTCCGCTCTGGTTCCAGACACATGTACTTTTTATGATCGCACCGAGGAGCTGCGAGTCTTGAATTGTTCGACTTGCACAATTCTCACGCTTCTCTCCTCTACACCTCTAGTTCCTTCTCCGTCCATGAGCGGAACCAGAGGTTAACATAGGCATCAAAGAACTATGGATCACTTTGTCTTTCGAGGCCGTAAATCATATCGTCTCACTACTGGTATTGTGTGATCCGTGAACAGTGCCGGTGCACTTCCAGATCCAGGCTCAAAGTCAGCCTGTGGCGCTACGGCAGGTGCTGGTGTGCACCGCGCCAGTGATGCAGATTCGGTCTTTGGCGTGCTGGCAAGTGCTGGTGGGCGCCAAAGGGGTACACGTTGAGTGTCTGCCGGTATTTGCAATGCAGATTTTGTGTCAGCCAACAGTGATGTAGATTCTGCTGGGCACATTCGGGGCACTCTTTGCCCTTCCCCCTTCTTGGCAATTGTTTCAGGCTTTGTTTCGAGTTTCTCTTCTCGCTCGGGCACATTTGGTGGCAGCTTACTGGCAACAGTTTCTTTCGTTCCTGGGACCGTTGTCTCTTTCCGGTCGTCTGGGTCAGGCAAGTCTTTCAGCGAAGTTGGGATCTTTTTGGCATGGGTGGCATGGATCCACGACTTCCGTCCATCCACTCGTATCGCCGTCTGCGTTGCCAAGAGTACTTGATAGGGGCCGCGCCACCTGGGTGCTAACGATGACTTTCTTTAAAAAAAATGTACCAGCACCCAGTCGCCTGGCTCCAGCGCGTGCCCCGGACTGGTGTATCTCACTGGTAGAGCCTCCTGCACCTGCTGATGAATCAAACGCAATTTCAGCATTAAAAGGCCACAATAAGTACTGGATGTTCTACCTCTCTAAGTCGTTTTGGCTGAGGTGCGCACCAAACATTTGCCGGCCTCCCCATTATGATTTCGTACGGGGAGAGCCCAGTTCTAGCCTGTACAGACGTACGCATGCATAATAGCGCTATTGATAATGCATCCACCCAACTCAACTTGCTTCCTGCACATATCTTGCTTATTTTTGACTCGAGGATCCCGTTGTGCCTCTCCACAAGACCGGCCGAACTCGGATGTCTTGAACTATGAAATCTCTCATCAATCTGAAGACCCGCACATATCTGTAACACCACTGCGCCCACAAAATGTGGATCATTATCTGACCATAGGACACGGGGCAAGCCAAATCGGGAAAAATATTCTTTAAGCATTACTTTTGCCGTGCTTATTGCTGTGCAATCTTTTAAGAAATATGCCTCCACCCACTTGCTGAATGCACAAATCACCACTAAGAAATATTTTAAGTTTTGGCATCTGTCCATCTCTATAAAATCAAAATGGATTACCTCAAAAGGTATAGAGGGTGGGCCAAAACTCCCTACCAGATTCACTGTTCCCTTTCCTACATTGTGTTGTAAACACGTGATACAGTTCTGAACCAACCTCTCTGCATTCTTCTTTATGTTTCCATTCTGCCATACTGTAGATAGGTGCTGTATTATCTTTTTCGCACAGATGTGAGTAGGGCTGTGAGCCATTGTGAACATTGCAGTCACATAGGAATTTGGCAACATCCAGTTTCTAGTTCCCTTGTCCACCCAACAACCCTCCAGATCTAACTCAGCAGAGCCCTCCGCCCACCTTTGTATCTCATCGGCCATGGCTTCGGCCTGCATTTCTTTGACAGTGGCAATTCCATCTTCTATCATACAGGGTACTTCCTCAGTCTGGACTGTCATCATTTTAGTATTTGAATCAGTGGCAGTTTGTTTCGCAATTCTGTCTGCAAACGCGTTTCCCTCTCCTACTTTGCATGTTACCTTTTTATGTGCCTCGCATTTCACTATTGCTAGGCGTTTTGGAAACGTGAGTGCAGACAGTAATCGTACCATCAAAGGGCCATGTTGAATTCTGGCACCATGTGATGTCAAGAAACCTCTCTCAGCCCAGAGTCGACCAAAGTTATGAACCACCCCAAAAGCATACTGACTATCGGTATATATACTCACATTCAAATTTTCAGAAATCTCGCAGACTCTGGTCAATGCTATTATCTCTGCGGCTTGTGCCGAGTTGTAGGGGATTCTTTTGCTTTCTACAACGCTCTCTAGGGTAGTGATAGCGTAGGCGGCAGTTGTCGTGCCATCAGGTAATTTAAAACAAGAGCCGTCACAAAATAACTCTCCATCTGGCTCTTTCTGTGGGGTGTCACTTAAATCAACTCTCCCCTTCGTTTCTTCCTCAGTGGCCATTAAGCAACCATGGGGGTGTGATTCGTCGTCACCAATTTCTTTTATGGGTAGTGGCATTAATTCTGCAGGATTCAAAGCGCTACACCTCATAATTTGGATATGGGGCGCGAACAAGATAATCTCATATCTTGTCAATCTAGCAGAGGTGAGGTGTTGCGTCTGTGTCCTATTTAATAGAACGTCTATGGCATGTGGCACCATCAGAATTAAAGTATGCCCCAATACCATTCCTTCCGTTTGTTTCACCGCCGCAGCAGCCGCCGCGACAGATCGCAAACATCGCGGTAGTGGGCGCACTACAGGGTCCAGCGTGGAAGAGAAATAGCTGCACGGCCTATTTCTTCCACCTTGTTCCTGTGTCAAAACCGCCAATGCACATCCTTCACTTTCACACACAAACAGCCTAAAAACCTTTTCATAATTTGGTGTGCCCAAAACTGGAGCAGAACATATTGCAGTTTTCAATTGATCAAACGCTCTCTGACATTCCTCATCCCACTATAAAGGCATAACCGCATCCTTTCTAGTCAAATTCACCATCGGTTTCACAATTAACGCAAAATTACCGATCCATTGTCGGCAATACGAAGCCATGCCTATTATGGCTCTGACTCCTTTCTGTGTCTTTGGAATAGGCATACAAGAAATACTTTCTATACGTTCTGGCGTTAGCCTTCTCCCTTCTTTCGAAAGTAGGTAGCCCAAATAAGCTACCTCCTTTCTATTATATTGAAACTTCTTCAAACTAGCTTTATGGCCATGTGCCACTAGGTGTGATAGTAGTAATACAGCGCTTTCTTTACAAATCTCCTCTGTGTCAGCAGCTAACAATAGATCATCTATGTATTGCAAAAGTACGCAACCCACTGGTAATTCTAGCATGTCTAGCTGTTCTTTCAATGCTCTACTGTAAATACTCTGACTTTCCGTGTATCCTTGCGGAATCTGCGTAAATGTAAATGATCGTCCTCCTAATGTGAACGCGAACAAATATCTGCTTTCCTTGTCCACCGGAATGTTAAAGAATGCATTTTTTAGATCACCTACACTAAAGTATTCTGCTGAGACAGGTATCATTGTCAATATCGCAGTGACATCTGGGACTAAAGGAAATTGTGGATCTACTACTTTGTTTAGCGTGCGCAAATCAATTATGAAACGGTATGGTACTTCATTGCCTCCTTTTTTATAAACTGAAAGAATCGGGCTGTTGCATGTACTACCTGCAATTTCTTCAATCACCCCTAATTTCACCAAATCTGTCACAATACTCTTCAATCCTTTCTCACCTTCAGCCGAAATTCTGTATTGGGGAATTTGCGGTAGTGTAACACCTTCTTTCAAAAGGATCTTTATTGGCTCCATTTTCAAGCATCCTACATCATTATCATGCATTGCCCATATACAGGTTGGCACTTTGCTTAGTTCTCCTGGTAAAGTTTCAGACATGAATTCTGACACAGGGGCATCCTGTGGCCAAATAGTTAGGAACACCCCGTCTGCCGTGCAATGTATAACGGAACCTAACTTCTTCAACAAATTTAATCCCAACAGGTTCTCCCCACAATTTTCTGTTAAAAGGAAAGGACAATGTTCAGTGAATGGTCCTATAGTAACTGGGACTGGTTGGGACACTGGGTTTATGACTGGTGTACCTGCGAACCCTACGGAAACATTATTTTGCCCTGACAGTGGTATATCCGGAACCAAGTGATGGTCTATTGAACACTTTTGCGCTCCTGTATCTACAAGGAAGCGATGCTCCTCATTCCCGATTCTCATTTCTACGTAGGGTCCTCTCTGATTCACAAGAATAGACACTGGTTCCGACCCCTGTCCTGGGCTGTCCTATTGGGAAAATAACACATTGTCCGATGTGTAATCATTACTATTACTGTAATACGTGTTTGGCTGTGTATCAAAAACGTTCCCACTCTTCCCTCTATTTCCCCACTCTGGTTTCCATACTGTTGGTTTTGCTGTTCCTGACTCTGGTTAGGAGCACTTTCGTTTTGGGCTTGGTTTTGATTACCTCCATTATTGTGGTGCTGCTGAATACTATTCCTATTTGGTCCATTCGCTCCTTGGTGCCCTCTGTGCTGTCTTCTCTGACCAGACCCATTTCTATTCTGCAGATGTGGACATTGCGCTCGCCAGTGTCCTTCCTCCTTACAGTACGCACACTGATTTGGTCCCACTGGCCCCCCATGCATATTCGAATTACTCCTTCCTTGTGCATTCCCTCTCCCTCTTTTATGTCCTGCTACTTGCTGCAGTAGCACTAGTGTTTTCAGTAATCATGCTTTCAAGTCTTCCCCCACCTGTTTTAACAACAATAATTTGTCCACCATCGCCTTCTGCCCCGGCGATGGTAACTTCTGCCGTCCATTATGTGACCCCTGCATTCCCTTCCTATCTCTCCCAATATCCTTACCCCTGTACCCAGGTGCAGTAAACATTTAAGCATAATCATTATCTAATTAATTTTTAAGTTCAAAAAGTCCATATACATGTTCTCTCACTTCTTCATCCCTCTCTCTACAGCGTGCTAATGCATTCAAATCTAACAATCGCTGCTGTGGTAATTTCCCAATCAACTGTTTCCATCTCTCCACCAAATATTCACCCATACATTCCAACACTACCTGTCTTTCGTTGCTTCTTCGGAAGTCATATATCGAAGCCAATGTTGTCGTCCCATCATTCCCGTCTATATACATTTCTGCCTGTTGCTGCAATTCCACCTTCCTTTCCTTGCTGATCGCACTGCAAGTTACCCTCGTGCATCTACTTTGTTCTGTCCTGCCTCTCGTCCCTGTGGTTTCAACTTCATCCCCGGGAGGGACGGATGATATCGAGTCTGTATCCAAGGCGGGAGGTGCGGATGGGACAACAGAAGCGGGGAGTGTCTGCTGTGGGCCTGGTTGGCTAATAGGAAGTGTTATGTGCGTGGTCTGTGGCTGTGGGAGGGTTTGAGCTACGGGAGGGAGAGTTTGAGCTCCGGGCGGGGCACGTGGCACTTGGGCAATAGTCACTGACGTGCTTGGCCTCGCTTCTGATCTTGGGCCTTGTTTTGTATGGATCAATATGTTTTCTATCAATTCATCTGCTATGTGCAATTGTCGTTGTGGGTATATTTTTTCTATATTCAACTGGTCACGTCTACCTGACCTCCTTAGACTCTCAGTCCACTCCTCCTCCTCCTTTTCTTCCGCTACTTCACCTTTCGATTTATGCCTGCGCGCATGCTTCGCTCTACTTCTAAGTCGGAGCATTGCTTCCCTTCTCCAGTCCTTAACGATATCAAATGCTGCAGGACGCGCTTTCTTTCTTATCAACACCCTTTCCAGGTTATCTATTCTCGCTATCTCAAAACTACCAATAATCGGCCACTGATGGTCTTGTTGCTTTCTGGTTTGCTTATGCCAAGTCTCACAGAATATTATTGCACCTACTCCATACTTCACATACATCTCATATGCCGGCGTTCCCCCAGGTGGTGTAATCTGGCCATCTTCCAAAGACTGTCTACCACAGCAGAAAAACCCCGCTAGGGTAGACAATACCCCAGGCATGTTTCAACCTTCCCCCTGGTTAATCAACCTTACCTAGGGCGTTTTATTTTGCAAAGTCAACTCTCAACCAATATCAGGATTACTTTGAATCGGGGAATGACTTACCTGATAAATCAATTTGTCCTTCAGGACACAAGTTGTCTGTATACTGACGCAACCAATGACGTCGTGTCTGCGTTTCTTGGCTTCCGCCTTGTTTCGGGAGCCTCGCCTCCTTGTTCTCTAGCCGGGTACGTCGATCAGGGATCAGATTTGTGCAGATCTGCAAAGGAATCTCTCATCACTTCTACAGGGCGCCCCGAATACCTCTTGATCCCGGCTCGATCGTCCCGTCCTCGCCGTTCTCCGCCTTTACTCAATTACAACGTATACGATGGAACAAGTGGGGGAGGGTCCCTATTCGGACGCCATCTTGAAAGGGGCCCCTAGGGGTCCCTTACGTCTATGGAAACAAGGCAAGTCACCACACACGATAGATACGCCAGATACAAGGTTGTATACCCAAAGCTAGGGTTTATTGCAAAGCAAATAGTCTCAGTTGGCCAACTCGGTCTCACGCCCCGTGACATGTATCTCTAGACCTCGAGGGATGCAAGAGAGTGAATTACGTACATCAGTTACATATATACAGAATGCATATCATACAATCAGCTATAACATGTTTAACACCCCCCTTTATTGGCTTCTTTGAACTCAGTGTGATGATGGACACTTTCGACAAATATGACACCTTCAAATATCTATTCTAGTAACAATATGCAATTTTGCAAGTGCGGAGGCATCTTTTAGTTGTTGAACAGAACACAGTGCTTCTGTTCTTGGAAGCGAGCTACATACGGGGGAAGAGTCACATTCCAGACCTTGCTATCTATGAGGTGCTATTCGTGTCCTGGGATCCGACACGCTCTACAGGGCTCAGTAAAGGGGGGCTGTAAGAAGAGCATAATTCAAGCCTTTAGCTGCTTTATTCTAACATATTCTACCATATAACGAGACTGGCTGGCAGCTGTGAAATGATTAAATACCCTGCGGCTCTGCTTCAAGGCTACATTCGGGAGGGAGCCGAGCATTCCTTCCCGGTTGTGCCTACGTTATGTTTCAACTAACTCTTATTAGCCTCGCGGCCCTGCGGCCTTGTCCTTTCACGTTCAGACAAGAATATTAACAATCGAGCAGTGTGAGCAGAAAATGTGCTGCGAAGCAATTTGAACAGAAAGCAATGAGCAATTGTTAGACAACAAAATGACGATCCTTGTTACATCAAAATGGTCGTTCATTGGCAAACTCGGAAACCTGTATGTCTATCATATCGTTCATGAAACGGTTGGCCCACGGCCACCAAAATACGTTTGCCGCCAATCATGAGAGGTATCCATTTTTCTAGACTGACACTTCCTTATAATACCTCTTTCCCATCCTACCCCATAGGATACTTAGAAGCTCTACCCATCTGTCCTTTCTGACACAAACACTTTCTTACACTGTGAAAAACAACAGACTAACACCAGAGCCATTTACCTGACTTGTCCCAACACAAGGGTCAGGCAGAGTCAGGCAATTGCCAATAGCTACACACACCTGACGGTCCTTTCCCTTCCCCGAAGGGATAAAAGGCAGAGGACAAGAGCACACTTTGAGCAAGGACAAATGCATGAGGAAGTAGCTATTCCAGGAGGGCAGTTCAAATGAAAAAGAAAGGTTGGCTAGACTGTAAAGGACAACATGGAGGGAGGTGCCCTTGCCCTTTCGACCCAAGCCTGAAAAGCCTCAGTGAAAGGAATCATAAGACCAGGAATTACAGCTGACTTGTGGTGTAACAGATGTCAACGGTGCACAGGACCCTCCCACACTGATAACCGAGGCAGGGTGGTGCACTTGCTACCGTGGTACTGTCCCTGACTCCAGAGACAAGCAGGTCAGCAAGCCGGTGAGTCAGAGGAAGAACCCATTGTTAGGGAGAATTCTCAAAAATGGTTGATTTCCCTTACCTACTGAGTCCCTCAGCAGCTTTGTTGGATTCCTAGGATTTATTTTGCTCACTTGGTAAGAGTGTGATTCTTTTTTTCCCACTCTTCCATGTGTTTTGCTATGTGTATTTCTACTTTTTGTGTGATCTTGGGCACTGGAGCCTCACCTACTCCATGGCTATGTGTGTTACACATCACCTTCAGTGCTTTGCTCTGCTGCTGGTTTCTTCCCTGGGTAGTGCAGGACCCTCCAGTCTTCCTACTTCAATCAGTCCGACAGTCGCTTCAGGAACCGGGAGCCTGCAGGAACTACCAGGAACTTCTGCCTCAGCTACACCTCCCTCTCTGTTTTAAGGTACTGTTCGTTTTGTTCAGCCGTGGTGAAAGTGTTTGAAATCTTTCTCCAATCCGAGGGATTTTCCTTCTCTTCGAACTAACTTTTCTACCAACCAACCGCGCATGGAAACCGTGCCCCGAACTTTACTGCGAACTACACTGAACTGTATTATCTTGAGCAAAAGACCTTTGAACCATTGACTTTGGCCTTAAGCCTTTTCTATCTGATTTTATCATTGTAGTCTCTCTTGTTCGATTGCCCTGAGTACTTACCTGTTGGTGTAATTCAATTTCTGTTACCTTCTGTCATTCCCTCCCTTTTAAATTCCTGGAGTGCCATTTTGCTCCCACTTCATTTTGTGAGCTTAACTTGTCTGGAATTTAAGGGAAGTTGTGTGGTGTATTAAGACTGTGATTTTTAAACTGCTTAGAAGAGTGAACTGTTATACAACTGAAGAGTGAAATAAATGTATATTCTTTTACTTGATAACCTTGAGTGAGTGTTTGCCTGAATCATAGTAATTGCTGTCCTTTGTGTAACTATTTGATACCGCTCACTTACTCTTAAGATAAGTCTGGCTGCTCAGCCATAGCTACCACTTTAACTGTGTGGTACAGGCTTGTACCAAAGGTGAATTTGTACTGTCACTTGTAGTCTTAATTGTGTGTGGTGTTCCCAAGGGGTACTGTATATAATTATGCCTAACACCGATAGTAAACCAGACGGTGTTGAGCAACAGTTGCAAACAGCAACTTGTTATGAACAAAGAACTTGTGTACTACTGAACTTTTAAAACCCAGGGAAAGACCAGCTGCAGAGCGGCCTGGTGCCACGTGGGCATCCATTTGAAAGACTCTGGCTGGTCCCCTTTTCTTGTGACTAATATAGTAACAAGAGGCCGTAGCAAAGGCCGGCATGCAGAGTTAAGGTGGTCATGCAAGGTCAAGCCAAAATCCCTTGTACAATCGAAAGTCCTTAACCCATTACCAAAGTTGTGACAGTGTGAACAGGCTTGTGCGCCTATCTGAGGGAAAATTATGTATGAATGATAAATGCTGAAAGCCTGACTGGGGGCTAGAATAAGGTAAGGTAAGTTAATCCTGCAAGGTTTTGCAACTGAGAGAACTGTGTTAAACTGGCAGATGTGAACCTGGCTGAGGGATGCCCGTGAATGAGAGGCAAATGTAACACCCCGTAAACATTGTGTCAACATGTGTGAACCCGGCTGAGGGGTGACCACAATGAACAGGTGTTTAAAAAGACATTGAGACTCTTAAACGTTACAAGTTGCTGAGATCTTGAATGAAAGGCTGTAGTGAACCCGACTGAGGGAGGTCCACGTTGCAAAAGGATCAGAGCATGGTTGAGGGGGATCCACAGGTGAAGGGAAATCACCCAACAGGAAGAGTACTGAAAGGAACTTTTTGCTTGTTGTTTATAGTACATCAGGCACTCTGGGGCAAGAGACTTGGTGTAAAAGCGACTTGGCCACAGAAGGCCCTGATCATTTGGAAACAAACTGTAAGCTCGTGCTGAAGAAGCCTAGGAGTTTGCTTTACTCGAAAATCCTGCCTTGTCATGTGCTAAAAACCAAGGGGACGGGAGACCTCAGTTATACCATTCTGACTTATCATTTTGTGAACACTTCATTCTTTTTGGGTGAACATTATCCCACACTATTCTGTAACTTAGCGGTAAGGAGTTTTTGTTTTTTTCGTTTTTACTATAGGCCCATTTTATTTGACAAGACACCACTAGGACTGCCTTATTATTATTTGATGGTCGCATCTTGCTCCCATCTTAGATTTAGGTTTAGATTAGGAGTTATTCTCACCCATTTCTACAGTTTAATCAACACCGTTGAACTGTGATCACTTGTGTCTGTCTTTACTGTTGCCACCATGAGTTCCTTACAATATGCTCTAACGCACAAGTATTTGAATTGAAGTTATTCGCCACAACTCTGGTGAACAGAAACAAAAGTGGGTGTGCTGTAAAAAATGTTGGAGGTGTTGATCACAGGCATTGGGGATTAGCGTCAGGTTGATTGGCTGCATGGCGCAGCACACCATCTAGGAAGGGGCACTGAAGGGGCACACTCACAAACAACACAAGCAGGTGAATGTCTTTGGGGGGAGTAGAAGAAATCTGCGAGTCCTGGAAAAATTATTGGAGGTGCTGGTCACAGGTGGCGTGCATTATTAGCAGGTTGATTGGCTATGTGACACAACACACCACCTGCAAGAGCACTGAGCAGTCTCAATTTATATTTGGTTAAGGGTATAGCCAAAAGTTTATCGTAATCAAGCATCAGCTCTCAGCCCTAATGAATAAATTGGGTAGGATCGGAGAGCACTTGATATTGCCCATACCTTATGTGTTATAAACGTTATATAGCCACTAATTGCTTCCCTTTGCAGTGCCCAGCCTCCATCCAAACCACACCCTATGTTCTGTCCTCTCCTTGGATATTACTACAATATTTTGACATTAACCTAAAGGTTTTATATTCTCTGGTGCGCTACTGTCTCAATGTTTTTGATTTCCCATGTCACTGTTTAGTTAAGTTTTAATTTGTTTCACATTCCCAATTTTTTCCCAGTCTTGCTCCACTAAGGAAGGTTAATCAGGGCACTAATTCTTAAAATGGACCTTTGTTCAAGGAATTAAGTCATGCATTATATATTTTATTACAAAGATACGGAAAACAGTTATCGGTGAAATGTGCAATCTCTAATAATGACAATTATTTAGAAGTGTCAAGGATTCGGTCGCGTAAGTGTCCGAATGTAAAATATTTTTTAACAAACTCTTCAGTGTCATGCTTTGATCATGTATTAGTACCCGGTGTAGGGGGGGGTGAGGGGAGTGCAGCCTCCCAGCCAATGAAGAGGCGCAGAAAGGGGTCTTTACCACTCTGGGAAAGTCCTGCTCCGAGCCTCCTCAGAGAAGGACGCCGTCACCTTACATCGTTGAAAATTAAGGATAAGTGCTCTCCCTGCATCCCCTGCCCTTTCCCCATGCCACCCCTCTTTTCCACATATCCTCTCCTCTCCCCACCACCATCCCACTTACCTGCACTGCTCTGTCGCTCGCTAGCGGCGGGAAGAGTACTGTTCGTGGCATGTCTCCGCAGGAGAAGGGACTATGTGTAGTTCCTTCTACCCGATCCATGGCAGCCATGCTTTTGCATTTTTTTCCACGGGTTGAGAAACGGTTTACAGGACGTTACTCAAATTGAGAAAAATAAACTATTAGTACTCCGGTACAATGTGCTGGGGTACTAATAGCAACAGGACCCTCGTAGGGGGCGCATTACCGGTCTTGTAATTCCCCATGGCTTATGTTAAATTTACACCCCGGGCATTACAAGACTGGTAATGCTCCCCCTCCTTGGGTTCTATTGCTTAAATAGAGAAATATAATGTTGTCATTGATGTAATAAAGTACCTACAACGGAAAATGATACACAGTTTCATCATGAAAAAGAGCATATAAAAAGAGTTTTTAATTTAGAAAATGTATAGAATGTGACTGTAAAGTATGCTTATCACAAATATAACTAGTTTTGATGCTACTAGCAATAATGTGAACTTCTTAATAATATGAAGAGTTGATGTTTTTCTTGAAAGTAACCATGTAATGAACCATGCTTTCATCAGTTTTGTCCCATTTAAAAAACATAAAATTGGCATTAGGGAATTGATAAGCAGAGGGATGGTGGCAAGGCTGCAGAGCTTCTGCCTTCTGGAATCCCTGGGTTTCTGCTGGGGATTTTGGTGAGATCTACCTTTAGATTTAAGGATTAGGTTTTTCTATGGTTCATCTCAGAAATACTCCCTCCCTGCCAAAAGAGCCAAAGATAACATTCAATTGAGGAGGAGGCTGAGAAGAAGATAGCACAATTAGTCCCCCAAATGAGAAAAGAACTTGCAAAATTCTGAAAATTCTCCTTTATTCTCTTGATCAAGTTCTACTCAGCGAAGGTTGTCCCTGTTATCCTTTATAGTTTGGAGGCCGAACCGGCATTAAGGGTGGTGGATTGGGCTAAATTGGAAGACATGGTTTGGAAGAAAGTCCAGTACCTCCCGATGAGTCTTCCTGTCTCAAGTGTCAGATTTGATTTGGGACTCAAATCACTGAGGGCCCAGGCAGAATGGAAATTGATCTCATTATATCGCCTTATCATTACGAGTCAAGAATCTACTCTTTATAATGTTATAAGGGGCCACCTTCTCTCGAGCAAATGGAAGATGCTCTCAGACTTAGAAAAGAGAGTTAAAATGCTCTTGGGGGGAGCCAACTCGGACTTAGAGATTCTGATCAGAAATCCTATGAAGACAAAAAAGGCCCTGGAGAAGAGGGACTTGATTGACACTTTAGAGTCAGTGGGAGTTTGGATGCTTCACAACTCTTTTCCGCAGGTAGACAAGAAATTAGGGGTACTGTTGAGATATCTGGTGATGTTCCCAGATGGGAAGATCAGGAAAGAATTCTTGAGAATCCGTCTGAACATAGTGCACACCGGGGAAGTCTTACATGGTAAGGGACAGGTTGAAAGTGCTAAAAAGTTATGCAACATCTGCCTCAACCCATAAAATCAATCCCTCAAACATCTATTAACTGAATGTGCAGGCATATGGCAGACTAGAATACTAATATTTGCAAGCTTTGGTTTGGGGAGCGAAAGCTTCCTACCTGAATTATTCTGGGACAGATTGATCTCGGGATATGAAACAGCACTGGCGATTGCAGTGGTACAGGTTTTGATGAGAAGCAATATTGTGTTGTGAAGGTCAGCCGGTCAGCGCAAGATGATTATCAATTTTATTGTAAAGTTATAATAATTGAACATTCTTCCTTCTTTTCTGTTTTATTTAAATTTTATTTTTTTTATTTTTTAAATTAATGTTTATGTAATTGATGATTGTTTTAAGACTGAAACTAATTTTGGAAAAGGCTTGTGTAGCCAAACACAAATAAAAAAAAACATTGAATTGCCGGCAGAAGCTGAGGATACTAAGGTGGATTACAAACTCATGGAAAGATATCTCAGATCACCACTGACATTGTTGACATTCATGCAGCTACATGGGAGATGAAGGAGTCTTGTATGTGGAGTAATAGAAACTCTAACCACCTGGATGAGAGGGGTACGTTTGTAGCTTGGCCCTGGAAATTCCATTTCAGGTATTCACCCTCCAACTTGAAACTTGACAGGTATGTTGTCTGAGCAGGACAATTTTTTTCCAAGAGAAACAGCCATTGTATTTTAGGATTCTACACCGTTGTTGACAGGGGTTATCCCCCAGATTTTCTGCAGAAAAACTTGCCATCGCTGCTGCAGCTGCCCCGCGGGGGGGACTTTTTGAAAAGAGAAAGAGCTCATAAAAGCCTGTTGACCAACACCAGGTGAAGGACAATGGGTACAACAAATTATCGTGTGAATAAATATTATGTTTCTCTGTGAAAGAGAAGCTCTTCAGGTGTGCAGGATAACTTCAACATGTGGTCTAGGGTCTAACAGGACACATACCATTGATTTGTGCTGGTTACAGCAAAGTGTCATAGAAAATTGAAAAGTGTTTCAAGGGGGCATGACCAAAGGCTGGATTTTATCGTATTATATGGTGTACCCGACCACACTACCAGTGGGGATGGATGCCATCACCCATGTCTTTAATGAGCGCAATAGGCAGAGGAGCCATTTAGTCTTCTGGGGAAGAACCCATGGAGCACAGACCTGAATCTCCTGAATCTCCTAACAGTCAGGGGAAGACTCAGACATCAAGGGGCAGGGCAGAAACATGTAACAGTAGTAATCCGGATGAAGGAATTGTTGATGTTTTTGTCACAACTGTGTAATTTTTAGTTTGTATATTTGCTATATTTGCAAATATTTGCTATTCGGATTCATGTAAAGTTAGAAAGTAGTTCAGCATACCATTTTCTTCCTCTTTCACATTCCTCCAGTCAGGTGTGTGCCTGACACTTACAAGATATTTTTTTTGTTCCCCTTCTATTTATTTGCATCATTGAAGCTGCTCTCCGATTCTTAGTATCGTGTCACAAGCTGGAGGTTCTGCCTCAATTTATTTGGCATTACCAACCAGCTGTGCCACTAATGTCTTTTTTCTGCACCCCCACAGTGCACCATGCTCCTCCTTTTACTACCATACCAACCAGTCATCAAAAGGAGATTAGGGTGGTGCAGAGGTGTGTGTATCTCCATGGCATTAATGACTAGCTTGTCATCCAGCTCGCATCAGCTTTCTGACGTCAGGCAACATATGCAGTATGTGTTTGTATTCCTCATTTCTCTTCCACAACGTTTCTGCCCAAATGTCACCAAACTTTAAATCTCTACCACCACAACAGGAGGGGGCACTGCTAGTGCTGGTAAAGTGGCACTAGTAGTAGATAGTGCCACTGGATCAGAAATTGTTGGACCCAAAATAGGGGGATTTGAGAGATGGTTGTGTTGGCCCAGAGTACCGGGATGTTGTGCACCAGGCATTGTTGCACTTTGAGAGTTAACTAGTGTTGAATGCCTGTGTGCTCACAGCTTCACTAAAAGCTGATTCTTTTGCTGTATTACATAGCATATGTTGATGAGAAGTGGAGAGATGTTATTGTTCTATAGATGTCTTTGTGTTTACAGCTTGCAAGGGACATGAAAGGTCAGAATTGATAGATGGCTGGATTTTACCAGCAGAGGAATGCTTACCAAATATGTGTGAAGCACAATTAGTCCCCCAAATGAGAAAAGAACTTGCAAAATTCTGAAAATTCTCCTTTATTCTCTTGATCAAGTTCTACTCAGCGAAGGTTGTCCCTGTTATCCTTTATAGTTTGGAGGCCGAACCGGCATTAAGGGTGGTGGATTGGGCTAAATTGGAAGACATGGTTTGGAAGAAAGTCCAGTACCTCCCGATGAGTCTTCCTGTCTCAAGTGTCAGATTTGATTTGGGACTCAAATCACTGAGGGCCCAGGCAGAATGGAAATTGATCTCATTATATCGCCTTATCATTACGAGTCAAGAATCTACTCTTTATAATGTTATAAGGGGCCACCTTCTCTCGAGCAAATGGAAGATGCTCTCAGACTTAGAAAAGAGAGTTAAAATGCTCTTGGGGGGAGCCAACTCGGACTTAGAGATTCTGATCAGAAATCCTATGAAGACAAAAAAGGCCCTGGAGAAGAGGGACTTGATTGACACTTTAGAGTCAGTGGGAGTTTGGATGCTTCACAACTCTTTTCCGCAGGTAGACAAGAAATTAGGGGTACTGTTGAGATATCTGGTGATGTTCCCAGATGGGAAGATCAGGAAAGAATTCTTGAGAATCCGTCTGAACATAGTGCACACCGGGGAAGTCTTACATGGTAAGGGACAGGTTGAAAGTGCTAAAAAGTTATGCAACATCTGCCTCAACCCATAAAATCAATCCCTCAAACATCTATTAACTGAATGTGCAGGCATATGGCAGACTAGAATACTAATATTTGCAAGCTTTGGTTTGGGGAGCGAAAGCTTCCTACCTGAATTATTCTGGGACAGATTGATCTCGGGATATGAAACAGCACTGGCGATTGCAGTGGTACAGGTTTTGATGAGAAGCAATATTGTGTTGTGAAGGTCAGCCGGTCAGCGCAAGATGATTATCAATTTTATTGTAAAGTTATAATAATTGAACATTCTTCCTTCTTTTCTGTTTTATTTAAATTTTATTTTTTTTATTTTTTAAATTAATGTTTATGTAATTGATGATTGTTTTAAGACTGAAACTAATTTTGGAAAAGGCTTGTGTAGCCAAACACAAATAAAAAAAAACATTGAATTGCCGGCAGAAGCTGAGGATACTAAGGTGGATTACAAACTCATGGAAAGATATCTCAGATCACCACTGACATTGTTGACATTCATGCAGCTACATGGGAGATGAAGGAGTCTTGTATGTGGAGTAATAGAAACTCTAACCACCTGGATGAGAGGGGTACGTTTGTAGCTTGGCCCTGGAAATTCCATTTCAGGTATTCACCCTCCAACTTGAAACTTGACAGGTATGTTGTCTGAGCAGGACAATTTTTTTCCAAGAGAAACAGCCATTGTATTTTAGGATTCTACACCGTTGTTGACAGGGGTTATCCCCCAGATTTTCTGCAGAAAAACTTGCCATCGCTGCTGCAGCTGCCCCGCGGGGGGGACTTTTTGAAAAGAGAAAGAGCTCATAAAAGCCTGTTGACCAACACCAGGTGAAGGACAATGGGTACAACAAATTATCGTGTGAATAAATATTATGTTTCTCTGTGAAAGAGAAGCTCTTCAGGTGTGCAGGATAACTTCAACATGTGGTCTAGGGTCTAACAGGACACATACCATTGATTTGTGCTGGTTACAGCAAAGTGTCATAGAAAATTGAAAAGTGTTTCAAGGGGGCATGACCAAAGGCTGGATTTTATCGTATTATATGGTGTACCCGACCACACTACCAGTGGGGATGGATGCCATCACCCATGTCTTTAATGAGCGCAATAGGCAGAGGAGCCATTTAGTCTTCTGGGGAAGAACCCATGGAGCACAGACCTGAATCTCCTGAATCTCCTAACAGTCAGGGGAAGAC
This sequence comes from Ambystoma mexicanum, assembly GCF_040938575.1. Lineage (NCBI taxonomy): Eukaryota > Metazoa > Chordata > Amphibia > Caudata > Ambystomatidae > Ambystoma > Ambystoma mexicanum. The sequence continues at coordinate 764,627,699 of NC_090930.1, read as the reverse complement.
TCAGACATCAAGGGGCAGGGCAGAAACATGTAACAGTAGTAATCCGGATGAAGGAATTGTTGATGTTTTTGTCACAACTGTGTAATTTTTAGTTTGTATATTTGCTATATTTGCTATTCGGATTCATGTAAAGTTAGAAAGTAGTTCAGCATACCATTTTCTTCCTCTTTCACATTCCTCCAGTCAGGTGTGTGCCTGACACTTACAAGATATTTTTTTTGTTCCCCTTCTATTTATTTGCATCATTGAAGCTGCTCTCCGATTCTTAGTATCGTGTCACAAGCTGGAGGTTCTGCCTCAATTTATTTGGCATTACCAACCAGCTGTGCCACTAATGTCTTTTTTCTGCACCCCCACAGTGCACCATGCTCCTCCTTTTACTACCATACCAACCAGTCATCAAAGGGAGATTAGGGTGGTGCAGAGGTGTGTGTATCTCCATGGCATTAATGACTAGCTTGTCATCCAGCTCGCATCAGCTTTCTGACGTCAGGCAACATATGCAGTATGTGTTTGTATTCCTCATTTCTCTTCCACAACGTTTCTGCCCAAATGTCACCAAACTTTAAATCTCTACCACCACAACAGGAGGGGGCACTGCTAGTGCTGGTAAAGTGGCACTAGTAGTAGATAGTGCCACTGGATCAGAAATTGTTGGACCCAAAATAGGGGGATTTGAGAGATGGTTGTGTTGGCCCAGAGTACCGGGATGTTGTGCACCAGGCATTGTTGCACTTTGAGAGTTAACTAGTGTTGAATGCCTGTGTGCTCACAGCTTCACTAAAAGCTGATTCTTTTGCTGTATTACATAGCATATGTTGATGAGAAGTGGAGAGATGTTATTGTTCTATAGATGTCTTTGTGTTTACAGCTTGCAAGGGACATGAAAGGTCAGAATTGATAGATGGCTGGATTTTACCAGCAGAGGAATGCTTACCAAATATGTGTGAAGCTGTCGGTTCACTGCACCAGGTTCTGTTACACTCCATGGTGGATAAAAGTTGATGTTTTAGCTGACATTGTTTATAGTATATCACATAGAGTCTTAATCAGCTCTAGGCTGGAACGCTACCTGTTGATGGTCAGAGAAGGCATGGAGTCAAGTTTTGCCCTAAACTGATTGTTATCTATGCATGGTGTCTTCCTTGAATGGAACACACTCATGATAGAGAGTATTTATAATCAACATATTATGTATTTTTCTGTTAACATTTCTCATTTATTCATGCTTAAATAATATATTGTATCCATCACTCAGTGAGTGTGTGACTTTTCAGAATACGATGACGTGGCAGTACAAGCATGGATCGCGGGTCCCGCCTTTGCATTGTCAATGGCAACCATTGTTGCTGGGACACGGAGAAGCTGTTGGACGCCGCACTACTGCAGACAACGAACAGCAAAGAAAGTTAGTCTGGAACTAATCAGATATGCTAGTGCACGTACAATTGGAACACCATAACTGTTAGAGAGATTCTCACCCCACCGGTTTATTGACAGGGTAGAATTTGTTGGGAATCAGCGCGCGTCACAGTGTTGATTACAAAGGGAAACACATTTTAGCATTATACCTTGAAGGAATACCAGTCACCGCTTCCACGAGGCAACTGGTAATTGATGCACAACAACAGCATAATGAGTATAGATTCTGTGATTAAGAGAGCAAGGTACAAAGTAAGCTTTTTATATTTCAGCTGCTGGATGAACATTGAGCTTGCGTACAGCGTCAGCAACGTTCATATTCTATTGGATCTGCACATTGACCAACTTGCTCTTTACATCAGCATTTATCCAACACGTACCTTATACAAAAAGAGCACAAGGTGCACATTAAGGACAACAAATGATTAGCAGTCTGAAAACAGACGTTTTGCATACAGGTATGTGATCAGTGACGCTGTATATAATAAGAATTGTTTAATTGTGATTAATTTTGTGTACGAACATTGGGTACTAAAGAGGTGCTAACAACCTCCAATCTGTTAATATGTTTTAGAGCCCGCCCTGAAGAAGGACATACTGTCCGAAATGCATCGGCTTGGACCTCTGCTAAATGAAAAACCAAAATAAAAAAATGACTGAATACTTGGAACCCATGCAATGACTATTATTTGATGCAACCTCTATAGATTGGATTAAGAAAGGATAGCACATTATCTAACATTTAAGATTTAACGTTGAGGTAGTGTTCACTACAATATAGGCATCTCCAAGCTCAGTGAGAATCTCGCCGAGCACACCTTGCCTTGATGACTTTTCAGAATATTGTCACCTAAAAATTGTTGAACACTCAAGATGGGAAGAGGGGGTGGAGGTTGTTTGCTAGAGCATGACTGATGATGTGCTGGAGTCTCATCTGATGCTCCCTTGTGGCCCATCACCACTGCAGGAGGTGCGGCAGTAGATGCAATAGATATCTTGGTGGCAAATGATGTGATGATGTGATGCTTGATGCACACTCCTTTAACATATAATTTCTCCACAGACTAAAGTGCTTGCGCATAAAAGAGGTGCAGAGTAACTGTCTTCTCAAAGAAACTGAATATTACATTATAGGCCTCCCTATGTCACACCTTCTGGAAAGTAGTCTACAACCATGCCTAGATAAGCAGTGATATCATGCATGTTTGTATGTATGTATGTAACTGTATTTATTAAGTGCAAACCAAGGCCCAAAGCCTCTGACTGCAACAAGTGAGTCCCTTCAACCATGACATAAATCAGAACAAAAATGTTTTAGGGGGTTTTATCAAATTGAGGTAATCCGAGATCCCTCGCAGGTGACCAGGAAGAGAGTTCCAGAGAGCTGGAGCCAAAACAGAAAAGGATCGCTCTTCAGCCCACGACTTACAAAAACGCAGGACTTCCAAAAGATTTTGAGAAGCTGATCGCGAAACCCATGAGGGAACATAGCAGGTTAGTTTAGCTTAGAGAAAAGGGGGGGGCAGAAAGATAAATAGCCCAATGCACAATGCAGAGAACCTTACATTTAATATGGTTTCTCACCAGTAGCCAATGAAGCTCAGCCAGCAGGTGGCTGAGTGAGCAAGCCTAGGGACATTCAGAGCAAGACATGCTTCCAAAATGTGTAGAATCTGGTGACTCTGGACTAGAATGGCAGGGTGTCCCAAGTAGATACGATTACAATAGTGCAGAAAGCCCATAATAGAAGCAGTGACTAATGAAGAACAAAGCTGAACTGGAATACATGGTAGAATCTTCCATAGAAGTGTAAGTATAAGGAAGCCAGCTTTACAGACAGAAGCAATATGGGCTTCTCGGGAACCAGTAGGAAGGAGCTTTATCCCTACACTCTTGCACAAGGAGCCGAACAGGGGCCCAAAAAGTCAGGTAAAAAACTGAATGGCAAAATAGGTGAGAGTCCATAGAAACAACCACCAAGATTTTGGTTTTCTCCCCATTCAACCTCAGCCATTTTCTAGACATCCATCCACCAATTTCCTGTAGTGCCAGCTCGGTAGCAAGAAACAGACACAGCATCTTTGACCTCCTAACCTCAGACAAGCCAGACCTAATTTGTATTACTGAAACCTGGTACTCCGACAACTTTTCCCCTGTAACACACAAAGCCTTCCCCCCTGGCTACTCACTCATCCCCCACAATAGACCTGCCAGAGGTGGCGGGGTGGCAGTCCTCTTCAATCGTCATTTCTCCGTCTCACCCGTCGAATCCCAGACATTCATTGCCTCCTGTGAATCCCTTCTAGTAAAACTGTCTCTACCACCAACCTTCACCCACAGCTTCCTCCTCTTCTACAGACCCCCTGGATACGACAGATATTTCACCAGCAACCTGTGTTATTCAATAGCTACCCTTCAAGTAAATCACCCATCTCTTGCACTCCTAGGAGACTTCAATATCTGGTTCGATATCCCCACTAACCCCATGACTCATCCGCTGGTTGACAGTCTTGATGCGCTTAACCTCTCCCATCATACAACTGGCCCAACCCAGTCAATCCAGTCAACCCAGCTGGAACAAAGTCAAGATCCTTCCTGACCTAGCGAAGCCCTCATTTTTTGCAACACTGCAATGCTCCCCTGATAGAGCCTTAACCATCGACTCCTTCGACTCCTAGCTTAATGACTCACTAATTCCTCTCACCCCCTCATGCCCCGCTTCCTCACGCAATGGACCGTCCCCCAAATGGTTCATGCCCCTCCTGAGGAATGCCAAAAAACAAAATAACTCTCTTGAACGCAAATGGCGAACATCTAAAACCGATCTCAGCAGATCCATGTTATCCCTGCACCATCGTAACTACAAAGCTGAAATCCGAAAGTCCAAAAACCCTATTACAATAAACAAATTCTCAACTGTGGCAACCGCAGCAAAGAACTCCACATGATCATATCAGAATTTGTCAAACCCACCTGCTCGTCTACCCAATCCACCCGCACTCAATCACTCTGTGACTCCCTCTCCCTTTACTTCTACAACACCGCTCTTGACAGCACATCCCTTAACACCAAACTGTCCTTCCTCTCCCCCCCATCACTGACCCCTCCTGATCCCATTGCCCCAACGCTCAATTTCCCTACCTTCAACTCCTTCAAACCTATCTCCAGAAACAAGTTCCTTGACCTATTGTCAGCCAGCAAACCCTCCGGGTCACCCCTCGACCCCTGCCCAGCCTCTATCCTGAAAGAAATATTCTTGTCTACCAGCACAGGAGAACATGCAAGAGCCATTCTAAATGAATCCCTCACCTCTGGCATCTTCCCTGATGCCTTCAAAATATCGCACATCAAGCCACTTCTAAAAAAGACATCCCTTGACCCACTTGATCCCAAGAACTACATACCGATCTCCAACACCAGATTTCTCACAAAACTCATTGACCAGACTGCATACTCCCAGTTCAACTCCTTTGTAGAATCCAACTGCCTCCTCGACCCCGCACAATCAGACTTCAGACCGCGACATGGAACTGAAACCACTCTGATATTGATCTGGGATGATCTCAAGGTCACTGCAGACCCTGATGACTGCGCAGCATTGATTATCCTCGATCTCTCTGCAGCCTTTGACACAGTTAACCACTCAATCCTCCTTGACCGCCTTCACTCCCATGGAATCCATGGCACTCCTCTCAAATGGATCTCCTCTCTCCTCAGCAACAGGAAACAAATAACCCCCTTCTCCCCCTATGTCTCAACTGCTCGCTCGGTGAACACTGGAGTACCCCAAGGTGCATGCCTGTCTGCTCTCCTGTTCAACCTCTATATGACCACTCTTGCAGGAATCATCCACATTCACAACATCTCCTGTTACAACTACGCTGATGATACCCAAATTATCCTAAGAATTCCCAACTCAGGTACCAACCCCTTTCCCGACCTTGAAGCCTGTTTCCGTGATATTGAACGATGGATGACAATAAACCACCTCCTTTTGAACCCTGCTAAAACTGAAATTATTGTGTGCGGGAATACTGCCCTTCTACCACAGCTGCTCCCATGGTCCGCCTAACCCCCCTGCTGATGCTGTGAAAACCCTAGGCTGCACTATGGACTCAGGCCTCTCCTGTCAGATCAACAATGTGTCAAAATGCTATCACTACGACCTCAAACTTCTCAGATGCATTTTTCTCTACCTCTCCTACTCGAACAGACTTGCCGCAGTTATGTCTATTGTGATGTCGAGACTGGACTATTCCAACTCCCTATATCTAGGAGCCCCAGCAAACCAACTCAACAAACTCCAAAGAGCCCAAAACGCTGCTGAAAAACTGCTCATTGCCCTGGGTCAAAGAGACCACATCACACCAGCTCTCCGAACCCTCCACTGGCTCCCAGTCGGATGAAGGGCCACCTTCAAGACTCTATGCATCCCTCACCAAGCAGTGCACAAGACTGGCCCTTTATAACTACAAGAAAAGATAAAACCATACCTCCCATCCCGCACCCTAAGATCAAGCACTGCCCTCCTTCTAGTGATCCCAAGCTCTAACTGTGTTAGGATCGGAGGATCCGCCTTCTTAACCTTGGCACCATCTCTGTGGAACTCGCTTCCCCCTCATATTCGACACACCCAAGACTCAAGTTAAAGATCTGACTGGTGATTTGACAAATTGTAATAATGAGCTCCAGCCCAATGCGCTTAATATGGGACCTTGCAAGCAGGCCCCCTCTCTGCCGCTGACCAAGCTGACTCATGAGGGCCTCTCTAACTCGCTCTTAGTGGCATGGCACACATGTGTGAAATCTGGGCGTAGACCTAGGGCAAATGAGAAGATGCCTACATATATTTGCCGGAATAAAGCTGGCTCAAAGTTCATCAAGATTTTGGAACGAGAGCCTGCTACAACTAGTCATGTCTTGAACCGAACACGGTTGCTTGATTTGCTGCAGCTTATCCCTGACTTAAGTGGTCTTACCTCTGAGAACGTAGTGTCCTTAGAGCTGTCCCCTTATCAAAGCCCCACAAACTGGGTATTGGCAAAACTGGCCTCCTCCCTGATTGTGCATTGTGTCTGCAAAAATACTTATTTGCTCTATGACTTGGGCTTTGATATTTATGCTTTCTACCCTGCCTTCGATCAGTTTCCTAGGCCACATATGTTACAGGAGGGTCCCGCTGGTCCGCCCTGTGCATCCACTCAGGATGAGATCTACAATCAAGAGTCTATTCCATCTAAGGGGAGAATGATTGGGGCATGGGTGCATGTCCATCTAGTGAATTGAACTCAGGAACCTGCATCTGAACTTTTTACACTACTCTCTTGGAACACTTGTGGACATTCCTCATTCCTGATTGACCCTAAGGGTACGAAGGAATTATTGTCATCTCACATATTTTGCCTTCAGGAAACATGACTGACGTCCCCCTTTTCTTTGGATGGTTTTTCTTTGTTCTTCTGCCTTTCCCCCTGCTACAAATAAGCGAGCAAGGGAGTGGCAAGATGTTCTCTCAGCTTTCGACCTGAGCCTGCTGTCCGCTGAATCCCACCTAGTAAATTTTATATGGTCCAATGGGGTAAGCCATAGTAGAATTGATTTTATATTTGTAAACAAGGCTATTATAAATCTTGCCCCTCAACTTTCTACTCAATTAGTTAACATGAGTGATCATGCCACATTAAGGATGGCCTGTAAAAAAGCTGATATTAAACCTAGGGAGTACCTCAGGGACAATCCTCAGGTTAACTAATCAGGTAATAGATTACTCTTGTCTATGGCTAACACTGACAGTTTTCATCGAGCACTGACTAGGGAAGAGCTTGCAACAGCATCTGCCCTTGACAAATGCAATTAGGATAAGGGGCTGCTAATGGAGGTTGTTTGCCCAGAGGGCCATAAACAACTGACCAAACACATTAAATCTCCTAAGCAGGGTGCCCCTATGATGCTTTAATTGTGGCTAACAAAAGAGTGTTCAGGTCTGCAGTTAGACACATCAAGCAGAACCTGGCTAAATTGCCTGGGGAATGCAGTACCCAACCTATATTTTTGCTATGTGGGACCGAGTGGTGCCCTTCCACCTATCCCTATGATCCAAACCACTGTCTGGCATCATGTGGCCAAAGCAGACTTGGAGGGAATGATCTTGAACTCCAAGTCCTCTTGTGCTGTTGGCCCGGACGGCCTCTGTAATGCAGTAATGAAGAAGACCCCCTATTTTGTGCTTTTTTGCTGAAACAGCTCTTCTTACGTATTAGTGAGAGTGGGGTGATCCCACAATCTTGGCAAGATTCGATCTTGGTCCCCGTTTTTAAATGGGGATCACACGCTGACCTTTCTTGTTTTTGCCTATTAGCTATGTTAGATTGCAGCTCAACATTTTCTGCGGGCCTCCTATTACAGCTGTTAAACAACTGGGCTGAAAGAGGCTTCAGAAAGGGTTTTAACACCTCCCACTCCATCTGGATTTGTCAGACACTCATATCGGACGCTCACAAATATCCTGACATGCCACTGTACCCATGCTTTGTAGATTATAGTTCTGCCTTTGACAGTGTCATTCGATCTCACCTTTGGGACAAATTGGCAGCATGTAGAATAGACGATACACTGTTGTACTTTGTTAAACTGTTGTACTCGGACACTAGGGTCAGGGTTAGACTAACGCAAGAGGGTGCCCTGTCAGGATCTTATCACACTAATATAGGCCTCAAGCAGGTGTGTGCCCTGACACCCCTATTATACAATCTGTACCTGTCGGACTTGCAGCAGTTTCTAAAAAAGGCTCATAACCTTCCACCTCGATTTGGAGGAGAGGAAACAGTCTGCCTCATGTACGCAGATGACACTGTGGTCATGGACAGGATTGCCTTGGGGCTTCAGCAGTCATTAAAGACATTACACGCATATTATAAAATCAATGGTCTGAAAAGTAACCTATCGAAGACCAAGGTTATGATCTGTAGCAAAAGGCTGAAATGTAGAGGGGGGGGGTTTCTTGTGTTGTGGACAGCGTTTGTCTTTATCCCGTAAAGGACTGTAAATACCTTGGCATGCAGGTTTTGGCTTCTTCATCTTTGGCCCACTTGGAGGTAGGGATATTCACTAAAACCTGGGCCAAGTGGTTGGTTATTAGGAGGGTTATTATTGATAATGGGGGCATATCTATTGAGGCCTTGGTAATAGCATGTAGGGTGTCGATTATACTGACTATCTTATATGCCCTAGAGGTCTACCCTCTGAAGGCAGTGTTGTGACTCCCCAAACTCGAGGCTAAAATACTGTGTTCTATTTTTAATCTACCCACTTCCATTCCAGTTGAGGCCCTGCATTTAGAGCTGGGCTTACAATCACTCTTGTCCTGATGGAAAGTGGTGGCATCCAAGCTATGGGTCGGAATCAAATTTATTTGGAGCTCCTCTTCCTCTTTGCTATACTTAACACCGGACCATAGTAATCTCCGCTCTAAAAGTACTTGGTTCAAGGATTTGGAGAACATGATGCGCTTACACTGTCTAGATATTAATTCAGCCTGCTCGAATATATGCAATGTCCCCGTATTTGTGAGCAGGATGAGTTGCAAATCATGCATTCATGACCATATTGCATCCCTCAGCAAATTGTCGAAATTGAGCAGGTACACAGTGTATTGTCAGCAGGGCCAATTTGTTGATTCTCCCTGTAGATATCTTGTTACACTATATCTCCCTGTTCTCATCAGATTCATACTTCACCTTATATTCGATATACTCCCTGTTTTGGGATACAATGGGGCATAGAAGGGGACGAAAAGGGAGAAGCGCCTCTGTCGAATATGTCATACTGAGGTGGAGACATCACGACATGTCCTTACTGATTGTCGGGTTCTTAGTGCTCTTTCCATACAGGGTTATGCCAAATGTGTTAATTATTGCTCAGATCAGTTCTGGAGCATTCTCTATTGTGGGGAATCATATGTTATTACAGCTGCCGCCTTTCACATGTGGTATAAGAGTAGCCTTTTATAACTGACTGGTCATCTGAAGATAACGGACGAATGAATGTATGAATGGACGAATCTTAACATATTGTGTAATGCTTAAAATAAAATGTAATTTTCGGCTGTTCTTGGATGAAATATTGCTTGTATTTTTATGTGCAAAAGGATTCAATGTTTCCTAATAGCACGAAACAAAAATACAAATTTTAAAAAATGGGAAGTGCAGAACGACTAATTATATAATACATGGGCCATTTTATTGTCTTGAGCCAGGAGTTCATGCTATAAGATAAATGGAGGCCGAGTTACACAGGCATGAATATAAGATGAATGCAATGTGAAATTAATTCCTCTACTCTTCTTTGTCATGGCATATATGAGAGATGTATCAGTCATTTTTGTAGCTTCTGTTTCTTCAATCTTCATTGCACTTTCGGCGGGAACTACTGGAAACAATCAAGAATCTTTTTCTCTGATGTGCTCATCGGAAAGAACAATGCCTGGGATCCGAGATCCTCCAAAAATGTAATCTTGTGTGTTTGATGAATGAGTGGAATATTGTTTACAAATGACACCAATGGGAGCGATTTTAGATAAAGGTGAGATCTTAAAATGGGGCTTTTGGTTGCTGGATGTTTGTGGTTTGAGTGAGCAGACCAACAAACCAGTCTACCCTTGCAACCGAAGAGCTGTACCTTTGGGGCTGAACTGTCAATTAATAATTTGGATCTGAATAAGAAAACCTCTGACCATCATATAATGCCACACAAAACCTTTTGTATTGTATGATTATGACATTTCATATGTACCTTTAACTAAAATGTGACATATTACTAGAAAGTGAATCTTCAAAGCTAGCATGATAACAAAGTAGGTTATTTCTTTCAGTTCTGTTTGGTTTGATCGAGTTGAGAATGAATACTATTTGACAAAAATACGCCTACTGTTCCATTGTTCTGCATATAGTAAATGAATGGGAGCTCCTAACTGAATGGCTTCCGGATTTAACAATTGAAATCAAACAGCAAGCATGGTGATACAATGAGCTCAGTCGTTGCCAATATAGCACATGCGTTTCAAAAGACGTTCCCTTTATTTAAGGAGAGGAGTCTGTTTTCTAGAAAGGCTGTTCATAAAAAAAAAGCTGTGCAGAAAAATGTGGGAAACATTTTTTAGAACAAGCACTCCTTTGAATTAAATTCAATACTGTGATTGTGATACACTGAGCTGGGCTATACAAAATGAGTCATTCAATTCGTATACTTATTAATGTAAACATATTTTTCTGAGTTTTAAAATAGGTGCTGTGCCTAGGATACACGAACTTCAATTCTTTCATTCGTCCATCACTCATTTGTAAGGCAGACACGCTTAGTTCTTAAGCCGAGTTTCTGGGAGAATCTCATCACTTGTCAACAGCATACTGTTGGAGTTGATTAGTTCAGTAGAGTGCATTTACAAGTAAACAATTATGAGAGGTAAAAGCTTTGGTAAGTTAGTAATTGAGCATCAAATAAGTGCCAAAATATGTGCTTACATGAATAGTGATATCCTCGTGGAAAATGGGATCCTATGAAGTTGAACATACAGAAATATAATTCAACAAAGAAATGTGATAATAGTTGGTAATATGCAATTGTATGGTATGAATGTGGTAGCAAAATCTATAACATTGTGGATCATGCCTTGGAGAGCATGGCACTAAATTAGATTCTGCATGCCCATTACTTGATGTATTTGTATTTGTATTTTGTATTTTGTTTATTCATATAGCGCGCCTGGCCCAAGGGCATCTGGGCGCATGTCATAATATACAAGTTATAGAAAGGTGGTTACATACATGGCATATATAAGGTACAATGCAGTGGGGTATACAGGCAAATAGTGCAACGGTACAGAGAGGTATGCAAAGACAAAGAATTTTAGCAGTTACATAGAGTGGGTACATGTGCAATTTCAGAGTAGATCCGACAGAGGGAGCACCAAGTATAGTGACAGTGTGTTTCAAATGTCCTGAGCTGTAAGCAACATTTTGGTATAATGCTTAAAAGTATGGAACGATGGCTCAGCTCTTATATGGATAGGGTGGGTATTCCATAGTTAGAGGCTAGGACTGGGAAGCTCACCCCACCCGCTTTCTGCAGCTTAAATCTAGGAATGGTGTGGCTATGGACTTGGGCAGATCTAGGAGGACGGGTGGCAGTATGAGGGGTAGGTCGGTTAGCCAGGTAGAGCGGGGCCTGATTAGCTAGACACTCGTGTGTAAGGGTGAGCATTTTCAGAGAGATTCTTTGAACAACAGAGAGCCAATGAAGATTGCGTCTTTGGTCAGAAATGTGCTGGTTTTTAGGGATGTTAACAGCAGCTCTGATGGCGTTGTTTTGAGTGATTTGTAATTGATTTGTTGTTATTTAGATTGCACTGGCTGGTCCCTAGGTACAAGGCGCTTCAGTAGTCAATCTTGGACATAATAAGAGTTCTGGCCAGGGTGATACAGTTAGCCGTGGTTAGGAATGGTCTGCAAGCTGAGATAAGTTTGCAAGTGTAGGCAGATGCTGATCTAACAGCGTTAGTTTGTGTAGCCAAAGATAGCGCTGAGTCAAGATATATTCCTAAAGTTTTAGTATCCTTGGATACCTTGATGGTATTCCCGTCAATGATAAATGACCTGAAAGACGGGCCAAGTTTGTTAAGACATTGGTGTGAACCTAGGATGAGGAGTACCGTCTTATCATCATTAAGGCAAAGTTCATGTTGTGCCATCCATGCTTGAATAACAGTATAGACGTCATTCAGAGATTTGGAGTCCACTACATGGACACCACAGTGGATAGGAGAGGGCTCAGCAGTTGCTGACTGGGAGAAAACCCTCATAGATCTATTATCTAAGAAGGATCTAATCCAGGAGGTGGCAGAGTCTTAAAAGTGGCCAGATGTTTTTAGGTGGTTGCAAAGAATTTGGTGGTTGACCAAATCAAAGGCTGCTGAGAGATCTAGTAAGAGCAGCAGAGCCAGTTTCCCATTGTCTTTCAACACCTCAATCTGTGTTTTGAGATCAATGAGGGCAGTTTCAGTCCCGTGCCTTGGTCAGAAACCAGATTGACTAAGACCAAGAAGTTTATTAGCTTCCAGATAGTTCTGAATCTGCAAGTAGGCAGCTTGGTCGAGTATTTTCAGCATAAAAGGGACTGTGGTAACGAGCCTGTAATTAGTTGGTGTGCTGGGATCGAGTGATGGTTTTTTAAGCAAAGGGATGACCCAGGCGTCTTTTAAGTTTCCAGGGACTGTGCCCAATTTGAATGATGCATTTATAAAGGCTGTGACAAATGGGGATAGCTCACGGGCTGCCTCGTTAATAATGGGCCGGGGCAAGTGTCACCTTGGCAGTTGGATGGCTTAAGTTTGTTGATAATGCTTTCAACTTCGATGATGGTAAGTGGGGTTAAATGGTTTGTGATTAGGAGTGGTTTGGGAGTAAGCACTTGTGGAGGCAGTCAATTGCTGGTTAGACTGCAGCAGATTTTGTTTGGTTTTGATTTATGTTTGGAGGGTGGCAATTTTATCTAGGAGTGCTTTTTGTATGTTAGAGTACCAGGTGCAATCTTTTTTACAAGAATCAGGGGTAGGTGCGGGGGATTCAAGTTCTTTTAGGATCTTGAATAATTCCTTAGTGTTGGAGTCCTCCTGCGAGATATGCAGGTTGTAAGTTTCTTTTTTTGCTTGGATAATTGCCTCTTTGTAGTTCAGGGAGGCTAGGCATAGGCTATCCTTATGAGTATCGGATTGGTGACTTTTCCAACGAGTCTCAGCGGTAAGTTTTTCTTTACGTAATACTCTCAAGTGCGGTGTAAACCAAGAGTTGAGGTGTGCATGTGGTTTAGATTTCCTAAGCTTGATATGGGCAATGGAGTCTAATGCATTGAGTAAAGTATGGTTATAGGTCTCAATTAAAGTAGTGGGGTCGGAACAAGATGCAGAGGCTTTGTTGAGTGAAGTAAGGATGAGTGGAAGTAAGTTATTGCAGGTGATGTCCTTTTTGTTTCTAGTATGTAGTGCTGGGGGAATTAGCTGTTTAGGGCGTTGGGTAGCTTTCTAAATTGAAGGTGATAATATGATGGTCTGACCAAGCGCATGGTGAAATAGACTGTAGGCTTAAGTTACAGTTGGATTCAGCTAACCAGTCAAGAGTTCTCCCTTTGATATGAGTGGGCTCTTGAATGTGTTGGATAAAGCCCAAGTCTGTCAAAGTGTTGGCAAGATCGGCTGCGGAGGGGTCACTAGGGTATTTGAAACCCAAGTTTAGATCCCAAGTAAGATAATTTGCAAATTAGTTTTAGATTTGTCTACTAGTAGGGATGTGATGTTTTCAGAGAAACTAGCCATGGGGCCTGGTGGTCTGTATATAAGGTGCATAGTGGCCGTTTGTTTAGGAGAAATGGGAAGTTTAACCGAAAGTAGCTCAGCAGAGGGGATTTGTTGGTTAGGTATCGGTATGAGGCCAAGTGAAATTTTATGGATGAAAACAACACTGCCGCCTCTCGATTGGGTGTTATCACGGTCACACTTAGAGATGGCGTAGCCCGAGGGTAGGGCGAGGGAGAGGAGAGGGCAAGAGGCTGCATGTAGCCATGTCTCAGATATGGCTAGGAGGTCTAAATCTTGAGTGGTGATTAGGTCTGCAATGTCCAGGGAATGGGAAGGAATAGATCTAGCGTTTATTAGGGCACCTCTAATTACCCTATCTTCATGTGTAGTGATTGAGGGGTCAGGCATGGATGTGGAAGAAGGGGTGTTCGCGACATGATGTCTCTTGTTAAGTTTAAGTGGATGTTTGGCAGGTGAGCAAAGCTTCTGCGTGTGGTGGGCTATGCAAGGGATTATCGAACCTAATCTAGTGTTTCTTAGGTGCACCGCACAAGGTTGGTTGGGAGTAGGTTTCGTAGCAAAGTGTTCTAGCCATAAAGCGGGGGAGTTTAGATATGGATTGGAAGAGGATGATGAGGTGCTAAGCAGTGTGTCAATATTAGTATCTTTTCCATATGTGTGATGTAGTGGCAGCGAGTGTGACTGGTGTAAAGGGCAGATACCAGAGGTACTGCTAGCTAAATTTGACATCATAAGGAAAAGTATAGCCAGCAGCCTCAAGGAGTTGCTAGTATATTGAAGGAGGAATTTGCCCAGGTTAGGTGGCCAGACAGGTGAAATTGGTGCTGAAAATGACATTTGTGTGGGTGGAGATAGGTTGTACATCAGCATATTTGTCAGTAATGTGGAGCAGGATGAGAGAGAGGTTATGGCAGGCTAATGTGTTGTAGTAGGTAGGTGCCAATAGTAGTGTGGGAGGGTGGCACGTGGCTACCAAGAAGATCAGATGAGCACGGCTTGCAAAGCAGTTTCTGTCCAGTTAGTTTAACAAATTGCAGATACATGCAGTAAATACCCAGGATAAAGGTAGCAATACTGTACAGTGCATTTCATGCTTGCAGCCTAGATAACAATATTACGGCAGTCATAACTTAGTAACATACAGTGGGCTACATGTATGGCAGACACAATCAAAGCAATTATACGTGAGGTAGCTATACATGCATGTGTCAATTAATCAGCCGTAAAGTGCTACGCAACATACAAGCAAGCAATCACATTGGATGTGTAATTGTTGGCAAGAATAGAGTCAAAGCATAAGTAATTTAAATGTCATGCTGCAACTGATCATGTACCAGCGTTGAGAGGCAGAGGCGTTGCCTGTAGCACGGTCGCAGGTAGTGGGTGACAAAATATCGAGGGTGGTAAGGATACACCGGATGCGGATGATAGGAAGGTGCAGCACGTGTGAAATGAGCGAAATTCAAAAGGCAGGCAATTGCGTAGCTTACCGGTTAAGCGGTAGGGGTGGCACATTTCTGCTGGAGATAAGGGGTCCGCGGTCCGGGCTCAGGGCTCTTTCGGCTCATGTCAGGCTCAAGACAGGAACGAAAAGCCTTAGCTGGAGTAGCTTCGTGGAAAGGGTTGGCGTGCGCCTGCTGGTGCAGGATTGGACAATATAAAGCTACGTGTAGCCAATCCGGTGCCTTGGAGGCACTGGAAACAGGGAAGTCGCAGGTGGTTGTCCTCGTGTCATCTAATGGCGGCGCTGCAATCTCCTAGGTAGCAAGTGGAGTATTGCAAAAATGAGGATCAGGCAAGCAAAGGCGCAAATATATTTCTTTAAAGTGGCAATAATCAGATTCATCCAAGGTGTGGATGGATGGCACAGCTGGTCTCTGCTGTGTCGGAGGTGCAGCCCTTAGGCTTACCCATAGCTCTCAACTCACACGCTTTTGGCGGGTGTCACCCGCCTTGTAAAGGGCTGACTCACCCGCCAAGCCTCCTGCACGCCCATGCATTCCAATGGGCGTCTCACCCGCCAAAAACAAAATCGGATGGTTTCACCCGCCTTTGCAACACAAACGGTTGAGAGCTATGGCTTACCTCATGTTGGGGGCGACGATTCGTCTGCTGTCCACTGCTTCTGCAGTGCTGTGGGGAGCTCCTGCTCCTTCAGGGGCACCCTGAATCAATGTAAAAATTAACAGGCTCCCACCAATGTGCAGATAGTGAACTCAATGAAGAAGCAGGGCCTAATTCATAGAATGGATTGCGTGCTGCAAAGTGACTTTGCGCCTAACTCTTTTTCCCGATTCATGGATCAGACTTTGCCCGCCTTTGTTCGGGTCTTTCCCGACTTTGCATGGCGTTGAGTGCTTTGCAAAACTCACCGCGAGAAGGATGGGAAGGGCCTGAGCAAATAAACAAATAGGGGGTGGAACATGCCAATTCCCCATTTTCCCCACAAAATGAGGAAGAAAGAAGAATAACGTGGGTGTGTCGAGGCACGCACCACAGAAAGAAATTGCATGCCCAGTCAAGCGCAAACCTACCTGAATTCATGCATTACAATTGTGCAACTTCACCTTGGGAAAAGGCACACACAAACCTTGTGACCTTACCGATATGAGACGCAACGTACAACACACAAAGGAAACGTATATAAAGCAAGCAATGCACACCATTAAAACGTCGCTCTACCAGGTTGAATCCAGCTATAGTTGCAGCAATAATCTATGTCCATGGAAGGAGGAGCAGGAGGATGGTGAGGGACAGGACTTTCCAAACACTTACAATGCTCTTTGGGATACCGTATGACAAGGTGTATGCAAGAGATTCCCTCCCCATGTCATCCATGACCTGCTCAGGGAGTTGGAGGCAGACTTTGCATCACACACCATCTGCCCCCATGAGCTCAAAACCATGGATAAGGTGCTGACAGCCCTACATTTACTAGCCACAGGTTATTTCCAGTACACCTCTGCCATTGTTGGGGGCATATCGCAGGCCATGCATTCCCAGTGCCTACACCAGGTATTGCAAAGCATCACATAACGTGTGTGTAGGAACATATACATGCCATACACACAGCAGGAAAGTCAGAGAGTGTGCCAGGCGTTTTATGCCATAGCACAGATCCCACAGGTACTGGGAGACATTGATTGCATGCATATTGCGCTACAGTCCCCCCAAGTGACTGAGCCCATTTACCGCAACGAGAAGCATTGGCATTCAATCACTGTCCAGGTCCTCTGCAACGCAAAGGGAGTCATAATGCATGTCAATGCAAATATCCCTAGAAGCAGCACACGTGACAACCACATTTACCGTCAGTCACCACTATACCGAGCCCTGGCATCGGGAACCTTTGGCAACACCTGGCTCATCGGTGAGTATCAACTGTCAAGCACATGCATGCAGTCAAGTGACACACTGAATGATAGACCATAACAATCAATACCATCAACAACCATTTACACATTTGTAAGGGACAGTGCCTGCGCGCTCTCGCCATTCCTGCTCACAACATTCCGGAATCCGGCCACACCAGCCGAGGTAAGGTACAACGCAACACACACAGCCACTAGGGGCATAGTAGAGCGCACACTCTGGGTGTTCAAGTCATGCTTCTGCTCACTTGATCACTCTGGTGCGTATTGCTATATGCCACAACAGTAGTATGCAAAATCATTATGGCAGCTTGTGTCTTGCACAATGTGTCCACACCGCGTGGCATGCCAGTAGAGATGCAGGAGGGACACCCCCGCACTCCTCGAGCCACAGGCACCATCCATGCCCTTAGTCAGCCAAAGGGCACAGGGGCAGAATGCACACAATCAGTCATGCAAACCTACTTGACATGAATGCCAGCCACTGTGGAGCAACCACAGTGAAGCCACATCCCTGGTGGCCTTCAATGATGAATCAGGACTAATCCACCTTGCCCATAACAACGACCTGAGAATGTGTGTCTGGGAGAAGCAAACTGTGTGTGAACATAGCCATAGAATCAACAGCACCAACCAATTTCACAGCCAGAGCAAGGGGAAACAACAGTATACATGTCACTCACACAAAATCACACAAAACAATAAACAAAATACCCTACCACTTTCGCATGCTCACCACCAACGATTGTGCATGCAGATCCCCAACAACACACAGGATAACACAAGTAGGAAGGCACAGCATATAATGCAAGCAGTAACTAACACTTGTGCGGACTGCCCTGGCCACCCCATGCATGTCTCACAACAATATACAAGTGGAG
Organism: Ambystoma mexicanum; assembly: GCF_040938575.1. Taxonomy (NCBI): domain Eukaryota; kingdom Metazoa; phylum Chordata; class Amphibia; order Caudata; family Ambystomatidae; genus Ambystoma; species Ambystoma mexicanum. Next base: position 764,609,658 of record NC_090930.1, on the reverse strand, counting down.
TGGCCACACCATTCCCTGACAAGATTACACATCTACATCTAAATAGTCAGACAGACTGAGAACATTGCAAGTTCATTTAAAAAAAGATGGCCACCTCACCTCACATCGTTTCCCTTGCTAGCCGGCTCCAGCTGTACCCAGTCATGTATACATACTCCCCTCTGTAGGCATCCAAACCAGCTTACACTGCCAAGGTGTTACATGCAGGCATCTCACAACTTTGCTAGCAGCAACTATCTCCCTAGCAAAATTCCTCAGAAGAAAAATACAGCAGGTCAGAGCAGGCATCACACCCTGTGTACCTTTGAGCGACTTGAACTTACCTGCACAAGGCACACACCTGGCTCACATCCACAGAATGTCACCAGACGTCACATTCACAGCTTGCACTGCATGAAAGTAAACAAACACCGACAGCCTTGAGGTGTCCTGTATGGAACAAGGTAACCTGACATCCATGGTCCACCTATTGTCAACAACTGGAAGACCACACCAAACAGTGTGAGCACCAATGAATCAAACAACAACTGAACTCATTGACAGAGTAATCACTGGCAGTGAAGCAAACAAATTTCCACCATAGCATGTTATGCACTCTGGACACAGGGGTAAGTCTGTCCTCGGATGCGGGCACAAGCTGGGCCATCAATGGCAGGCATACAAGTCGGGCACACCCAACGTCAGGTTTCCCAGGTGCCTTTGGGTTACCCTTGAATGCAGTGGAGGAAAAGGGATACCAAGGGAGGAGTGGAAGGTATTGGCAGTGGAAGTATAAGTGGGGGAGCTGATGTATAGGATGAAATAGGACAAGTGGGAGAGAGGAGAAAGAGTGAATAATGTGCAACTCTCCATTACCCACCTACCCCCTGTTGGACAACACAGTTCATGAACAGGTCATGACTCCCAAGCTGTTGCTTTACCCGCAAACAGATCACACACCCTGGTTGAGCCGTTCCCAGGAAGAGGCCGGGGATCAAAAGGTGTAGTGCAAACAAATGCAAAGCCAACAGATGAAGAGAAGCTGTGGGGATGGGATGATATTCCACATTGATGTGCCCATAATGAGCAGACACATGCAGTCTGAACCTGATCTGAACAACAAGTTATGGAAACAAAAGTCATGCAATACATTGAAGATGAGAGAACATTCGGAAAAAACAGCACCACACAACAAGTGACATTTATGGGGCACACAGGTAAAGGCTGTCAGGGGCCCACCTGTGCAAACCAGTAAATACCTAGATGATCCAAGTTTGATAAACTGATCATGTGGAGTGCAGGGTGACATCTGACCAGGACACCCTGCCATCTGTTTCAAAGTGAGCTGATGTACACCCCTTGACCAGGCACGTTGCTGGCCTAAACAAGCCGGACTCCTGAAAACCAACATAGCCATGACATGCAGTGCGACACTCCCATGGGCAAGCAGGGCACCCCTAGCAGGCAAATCTTGGCTGGGACATTGCATGTGGTTTGGCCTATGTCTTGCTTGAGGAAGGAAAGAGTCAGGCATGTCAAATTAAAGTTGAATTGAGGGAAGGGATCACAAGGAGTAGTGCAGAGCCTGATGTAAGGTATCTGTCATGTTGTCAGGATGTGAGCCAGTGTTGGATGAAGCCAAGACACATCTCGTGGAGGGCCCAGTTGGTGATGCAAATGGCCATGAAGGTGGTGTGTCAGACAATGGGAAGCCAGTGGAGCACCTGGACTGCATGAGTCATGTGTACCCTGTTTTGGAAGGTCTGAGCCTGGATGAGGGGGCCCTACCCAAAACAAATGGGTTGTGTAAAAAGACATTAAGACTTATGAATATTACAAGGAGGAGATTGTGATTGAAAGGCGGTAGTGAACCCGACTGAGGGATGCCGAGGGAAAACCATAAGGGAAGTGAATCCCTAATTTTGAAGAAGCTAAGTGCACTACTTTGTGACGACTAGCTTCCCTGTGCTAGCTGCTAAGCGTTGGAACTCACTCCCTGCTGCCATCAGGGCTGAACCCTCCTTCTGGACCTTCAGATCTAAAGTGAAAGATTGGCTATTTGAACAGTAAGTCTAAACGTAGCAAAAACATTGCACTACTATGTCCACTGTGTTCAGCTCACTATGTTGTTACTGTTGTTAACCTTTGTAACTTGCTTCGTCTGCTAACTGTGTACTGCCTACCTGTATTTATTATGACGCTGGCACAATTAACCAATGTGTAACCCCTGTCAACTAGCTATGCGTCTTCTGCCTCTTTGTTCATGTTCCTGTAACAATCATCTATGTTCAAGCACCCAGATACCCCAGGGTTCGGTACGCTCTACAAATAATAAACTAAACTATGTATGAAACCGTCAGAGGGATGACCACAGTGAATAGTCGGTCTGAGCCTGACTGAGAGAAGCTGATGATAAAGAGAAGGATTGTAGCCCGGCTGAGGGGGATCCTGCGGTGAAGAATAATCACCCAACTTGAAGGTTATCACAAGGAACTATTTGTTTTGTTGTTTTGGCATATCAGGTGCCTCTGAAGAGAGAGACTTTTCAGGAAAGAGACTTGGACACAGAAGGTCCTGAAATTGTAAAAAAGGAAGTGTAAGCTTGTGCCGGGGAATCCCAGGAGTATGCTGTGCTCAAGATCCCGCCTTGTCCCGTGCTGAAACGTGGGGAAGGGAGACCCGACCGTAACATCCTGACTTATCATTTTGGGAACAGTTCTTTCTTTTCTAGTGAAAAATATTTTGTAGCATAGCGATATAGATTGGCAATCATTTTTGTTTTAGTATAGGCTCCTTTTATTTGACTAGACTCCACTCGGACTGTATTATTATTATTTGATGGTTGTAGCTTGCTCCCATCTTAGATTTAGGTTTAGATTAGATGTTTGTCTCACCCATTTTACAGTTTAATAAAAACCCTTGAACTGTGATCAATTGTGTCAGTCTTACTTTGATACCATACCTTCCTTACAGTTGGATAGCCAAGGGAAGTATCATTGAAGGAAGCAAAGTGGTAGATTACAAAATCTACAAGCAGTGTCCATGTGGTGACAGATTGTTCAGTCATAATCCATGGTGCATCACAGTTACTTCACTGAGATGGATGCCGTGGGAGTGTGGACTAGGGAGCACAGCAAGGGGGTGGTTTGGTGGAAGAGGGCAGTGTCAATGCAAACATGATTGCACTCCCAACAGTATTCATAATGATGTGGCTAGCTGCCAGGCAGTGTATGTCTTGGTGATTGGTGAATGGATGTGGCTGTAATATGTCTATTTGTAGAGGGACAGGTCATGTGAGTGGATAAGGGTGGGGAATGGGTCAGGCACAGGTGAGAAAAGCAGGGTGGATAGGGAGTACACCTACAGGACACCATAGGAGACATGTGGGGGAGGTGAAGGGTGGTAGGAAGAAGACTTGTGAACGGTCAGCAAGGCAAGAGGTGTACATAAGTCACAGTCCATGATGCTCAGAGAGTGGAGTCTGTGGATGAGTATGCTCTAATTGAATGTGTCAAAGACTGCCATTGTCTCAAGGGAGATGAGTGCTGTTTAGCCTCCTGAGTTTGCTGTCCTTTTCAGAAGTGCAATCAGAAACCCAAAGCACATGCATGAATGACCAAGGGGACATACACACACAGAAATGTGGACACAACCACATCTGCACTGATAGTCACCATCCCAAAATTACATGAGCCATGCAAACCCTATGTGTGCTACTGCATGCGAATATTGTGGTGAAAATTAAGCAGCAATGAGCATAATTAATAGTGCACAACCTTAACTGCCGGCAAAGCTTTCCTGGTGTGATTCCATCATCCCCTCCAACTAACACAGTGCCTCTGCATCGGGGAATGGAGGCCAGTGTCTGGCAGAGTGCATGGGTGCCAGGGAGGTGAAAGGGTGCTGGGTGGACCTCTCATGGAGTGCAGTTACTGGATGAGTCAGGATCCTTGCAACAACATGGGACATTGGATTTCACCAGCTTTGGGGAAAACAAGCAGACTGCACATATGGACACCAATGTTTAGTGTGATCTGCCCCTGTATGTGTGATCCTGTTGCAGTCCAGTGAACCATGCTAGTTGACACCACTGTGCTTGGCTGCATCTCCAGTCCCCAGTCCTTCAATCATAAAGCCCTCGAGAGGGCAAGGACAAATCTCTCAAGGTGTAAAATAAAAAGGCAACATGTGTCCTTCCCAGGCAGATGTTAAAATCCTTTAAACAAAAGTGTCCATCTTGGACAGGGGGAAAGAATATTCCATCTGGCTATGGTGGATATGTGCAAATAAAAGAGTCAACACCAAATTCCGAAAAAACTAGCCTACGTGGGCACAAGTGGTAGAGGTGGCGTGGGTGGACTGAGATTGCTATCCTGTGGTGGATCCTCACTTGATGGCGGGGGTGGCAGTGCATCCTGTCCATGTAATTCCAAAGCCTGGTCTTCATTGGCTAGGGCCACCCGTTATACAGATCCTTGTGGAGAAAGTCCTTGTAGACGAATGTTCCTCATGCAGTAAAGTCCTGAACTCTCCATCTCATGGCGATGTGAGTCTCAAGATGCCAACATTTCCTGCTTCAGGGCTTCTCTACATGCCACTGCATCCTGATGCAGGGCATCCTGCAGAGACACCAGCTTAGCCCGTCACCCCTTGAGGTTGGCCTCCATGCCAGTTTTTGGGAGAGCCTTGAGAACCCCATCTCAGTATGCAGTGCCTTTGACCAGGCTGGCCAACAGTTGCTGCTGATGTTCCTGAGAGGCCAAATTCTGTGCACCCCAGGCATCTGTGAGGGCCTGTGCTCAGCCAAATTTTGGAGGTCCCTGGCCATCTCTTGCATGATCTTTCGATGTCAGATGGTCTCACGTAGCATCTGCTGTGCCCACTCCGACTCTCCGGCATACACACGTCCACCACATGTGCGAGGCCGGTGGCGGTGGCATATCAGAGTCCAGGCTCATTGCAGTGGGACCCCTGTCCTTGGCTGCAGGTCTGCAACACTCCATTTGACATCAATCCCTGATTCTTACACAGGTATGATATGATATATGATATGATATTTTATTTATATCGCGCTTGCACACAGGTGTTTCAGAGCGCAACCAGGCAAAGGGAGGGGAACAGGGGAGGAAACAAAAACAACGATCTTACTAGACCCATTGACATTGAGAACACGCAAGTGCATGGGGAAGGGAAAAGGGGGAAAGTGCATGGGAGGGGGGAGAAATTGCAAAGTGCAGAGCATAGGAGAGAACAAGATAAATAATAAGTAAATAAATAAATGAATATGGTGATCAAAAACAGTGGTCTTGCAGCCTGTGAGTGGTAAAGTGAAGGTTAGTCAGATAGGGTGTATCTGATAAGTGCAGAAGAAGAGTGGGGGAGACTGTATGGGTATAGATACAGGCTCCAGTGCAAGGGCTGGCCAGGGGGCACTGCAGGAGGGTGGCAGGGTGAGCAGGTACCTGGGCCCCAAGGACAGAGGGTGGCCAGGGGCAACAGTGCCGAGCGATAAAGCAGATCAGCAGGGGAGAAGAGGGGCAAAGGCAGAGGCGAAGAGGAATGTATTGAGGAACTTCCGGAACCGTAGATGGTTCTCCTCAAGTTTCAAGGTGGCAGGGAGTTTCTTTGAAAAACGACTGACCCTGAGGGAGTTAGAGGTAGAGGAGCGAAGGGCTCGAGAGGGGAGGTATTTACGGAGGGATAGTTGAAGGTATTTTGGCCCCAGGCCCCAGAAAGCCTTGTGGACAATGCAAAGGGTTTTAAATGTAATCCTTGCATCCACTGGGGGCCAATGGAGGGATTTCAGAGCTGGAGAGATATGATCCCAGGGCTTGAGGCCAAGGACAAGTCTTGCAGTCCTGTTCTGGATTAGTTGTAAAGGGCAGAGAGCGGAGGCAGGTAGATTTAGAAAGAGGCTGTTACAGTAATCCAACCTAGAGAGAATCAGAACCTGGGAGACAGTGAGCTTTTGGGGGAAGCAGAGGAAAGGAAGAGTTCCTCTAAGGAAGTGCAGTAAGAATTTTGACTTTTTACAGATGTCAGAGATGTGTGCAGGGAAGGAAAGTGTGGAGTCAAAGATGATCCCAAGGATCTTAGCTTCACAGGTAGGGGCAGGAGGATGGCCGAGGAAGGCCATCCAGAGCGTGAGGGGAAAGGATGGAGAGGTGTGTACCAATGAGGAGGATCTCAATCTTGTTGGCATTTAAACAAAGATCATTGGCGGCACACCAATTTTGAATGGCGATTAGACAGTCAGAGATGAGGGAAGGAGAGGAGGTGGCTGAAGGAAGCCTGAAAATGAGTTGGGTGTCGTCAGCATAGCACTGGAAATCTGAGCAGAAAATGGAAATGCAGTAGGCAAAAGTTGCCAGGTATTGGTTGAAAAGCCAGGGTGAGAGGTTAGACCCCTGGAGAACACCACAGGTAGAGAGGAAGATAGAAGATAGGAAGGACCCAAGTTGTACCTGGGAGGGTCGATCAGAGAGAAAAGAGGTCAGCCAGGCCAGACCCTGATCAGTTATACCCAGGTTGTCACAGAGACGATTGAGCAGGGTGGTATGGTTGACCGTGTCGAAAGCAGATGAGAGATCAAGTAGGATGAGGACAGAGGGAATGTTGGAGTCAAGGTTGGAGAGCAGGTCTTCACGGATGTTCAAGAGATCAGTTTCTGTAATTCTGGCAGCTCTGAAGCCAGATTGGTGGTCATGGAGAGAGCTGACAGAGTCAGAATGAAGGTTAAGCTGAGAGATGGCAAGCTTTTCCAGAAGCTTACCCAAAAAGGGAGTAATGGTAATTGGGCAATAGTTAGCCGGACAGGAAGGATCAGCTGTGGGTTTCTTGAGGAGAGGATGCACAAGGGAGTGCTTCAGAGGGGAGGGGAAAGATACAGAGGCAAAGGAGAGGTTGCAGAAATCGGCAAGGGCCGGAGCGAGGGTATCAATGTGGTCCTTAATGGTTTTAGAGGAACAGGGATGGACCTGTTTTGATGAGGCGGTCTTGCAGCTCTAACCTCTGTGGACGCGGGGCTTACCGCTGACTGGACCCGTCACTCCTGGCCCACCTCCACAGACTTAATGGCCCTATCCAGCCATGTCCCTCACTATTTCCTCCACAACTAGACCTGCATCTTCACTTGCAGAGTGCGAAGAGTCAGAAGAGTCGAAAACCCGACTGAGGAGTGTCTGCAGCACCTGTGGATTCTCATGGCATATGACACCTCAGCCTCTACTGGTGGTCTGTTGTATGACCACCTCATCTTCCTCCTCCACCTCTGCATCCACTGCATCATCACCTGCACAGAGACAGGCATTTTGAGGCATGAGTACTTTGCAGAAAATGCATATGTGCATTACCATGTATACATACACAAAATGGCCGGACACACATACATCACACATTGTGACTGTGCACACTGTGCACCCTGTATCACAGATGAATGGCATTCACTGACATGCGCTGTCATGGCTGGGCATTTCAGGCTGGGCAACATGGCATGATCTGCGGGTGTGAGGGTAAATACATGTTAAGGAGAATTCTCATTTTATGGCTAATTTCCCTTACCTATAGAGTCCCCCAACAGCTTTGCTGGATTTGAAGGTTAAGCGTTTTTCTCCTGCTAAGAGTGAGACTCTTTTTCCCACTCTTAGGCATTTTTGCTATGTGTGTTCTAGGCTATTTTTGTGTTTAATGTCTATGGGGCTTTTCTCACCCCCATACGAACCATCTTTATCCACATGTGTTACACAGCACCCTCTGTGCAGTGACACAGGGGTGTCATAGCGACCCCCAACCATAGACTCCATCCCCTGGGACTGACTACTGTCTCCCAGGGCATGTAAAGTCCTAATTGACTTTACTAGTCAGTTTTTATTAACTAAACCAGTACAACCCATCTTACTATGGAGGTACTGGAAAGGGTTAATAGTTTTTCCCTGGTGTTCATTTTCTAGAGGGTACCGTACATTCCCTCTCTCAAAAGTTTCTGGCTGGTGGCAGTGTTTACTACTGTAAATATTCGACTGTGAATATTTCCCTATGGGATTTTCCCATTGTTCGAGGCTACCACACTTCCTGACAGCCTCTAACATACCGCCAGTTTATTTTAATCTTAACTTTACTCCGGTAGGTTTTATTTGCCAGAACTTTAATATAACTTCTTTCTCGTGTCTTCCTCTAAACTCCTAACCCAGGTCGGGGATCCTTTGTTCATCCTTTTGGCAGACTTCTGCCAAGAAGCCCTCCTTTCAGCGCCACTGAGTCTGGGGTGGGTCCATTGTGTGGGAGGGGAGTAGGACCCCTGGACAGGGTTGCCTCAGCAACCCAGGTTGCACTCTGTCCTGATAGGCAGGAGGGTCTCCCGCCAAGATGACCACTCCACTGTGTGAGTGACAGCTAGGCTGTATGAATGGGGATCTTTTTGCATAAAAGCAGGGTCCTGAGGACCGGAAGAGCAAGACATTGCCACTGGAACTAAGAAGCCGAAGAGGAGAGAAGCCAAAGACATCTGCAATGACGGAACCACCGGTGAAGCCCTGCTGAAGCGTCTCACCACTTTTCTCCACACGACGAGAGAAGATCTTCATCCGAAAGAGCCTTCTTCCCTTGAGCTGGTAGGGCCAACCAGTTTGCCAATCGCCTTCCTGGACCTGCCCTTTTCGAATTGCCAGTACCCTGTACTCGGAGATCGGATAGCCACGCACCCGCCCACCCGGACCGCGATTTAAAGGAGCGTACCTTTTATTCGTCGGGCAGCACCGTGGCTGGTTTCATCCCTGGGTAGTGCAGTAACTCGAACCTTCCTCCACGATGAGAGCCTCTCTTCCTCTGCTGGATCCCCCGAACTGCAGGAACTACCAGGAACAACCGCCAATGCAGGAGCCACTTCTTCATATTAAGGTACATTGTTCCGCCAGGCCGCCCTTTTTTCATGTGGTAGTGCAAAAGGTGTTTTAAATCCCATACCTACCTGTTGGGTTGGCCGCCCCTATCTTCTAAACATTGTCTTTCACCTTCTGCATCCACCTTTTCGAAATCGTTAACCAAAAACTTGACTGCAGCTACAAGAACATTTTGCTCCTGGGCACTTTGCCCTGTACCACTGACTCTGGCACAGGCCTATTGACTCTGGCTAAATTTGTTAGAACTGCCTTCTCTAGATTGCTTCACAGCTAGAACTGTGTTGGTGCACCTACTTCTTATAACCACCTTTTCCTTCCCACTTTCTAAACTTGTGAAGTGCCATTTTGCTCGGTTTTCATTTAAGTATTCTCTATGCTAAAGTACTGCCTTGCCTAAACTTGTTCACAAACTTATGGTAAGTGTTGCTAGGGTGTGTAAGGAGATATTCCTGTATAACTTGTACTTTCCCTCCCTTGTGAGAAATTGCTGGAGTGCCATTTGTGTTTGGTTTTCACTGTGCCGTTTTGCTCAGTTTTCACTCTCGCTCAAACTTGTCTACAATTTAACTAGGGAGTTGTTTATACTTTTCTTGACTGAATTTAACTTGCTTTATTAACTGTGATTAATTTGTTGAACTAGAAGTGTGTAAAATAAATAGATACATTATTTTTAATACAAAGCTTTGGTCAGTGTTTCCTTGTACCATAGCACTGTAGCCCTATTATGTAAACCCTGAATACTGCGCATTTCCCTCTTGAGATAAGTCTGACTGCTTAGCCACAGCTACCAACTAAATCTTTGTGGTACGGACTGATACCAAAGGGGATTTATTGCTCATACCTGTAGTCTTAATCTTCTGTAGTGCTCCCTGAGGGAACTGCACACGATTCTGCCTAACAATACATACACCCAGACACGAGTGGCAGTGATACCCATCAGTGGAAGGATGGAGGTATGTGCATCATCAGTGATCCCATACCCAACTCTGACATTTTCTTGTTGTAACATGTGAAAGTGTGACCTTCAAATCAGATGAACCAAAATTACAGCCAGGCATATGTGTTGCCATGATATCCCCAGCCACCATTGCAACATTGCCCCCTGCACTATACGTGCCTGGTCACAGTCACATCCCTTGCAACCATGTGAGAGGAAACTTCTACATGAAACTGACATAGGCATTCTTGCATGGCCACTGATCCATTGACACTCTATATGTGGAATGTACTTCACAAAGACAACTATTGGCCATCCACATCTGATGCCGGCGTAAAGATGGCCTCATGCTTCTATGCACAGATATTGTTGTTCATTCAGATGGGGAGCAGGTGCAAGGGGATCTAGGTCACCTGGCCTTAGCACCGCCCACCTTCTTAGCCCTGCCTCTTCCTTCCTGCTCTTAACTCTTAGATCAAAGGCGTCTCTTGCCCAGGCATTCGAAACGAAGGGCAGACAAAGAAAAGGGCAATTCCTGTTCGGACCTATTCGGACCAGGAGGACCCAGGGCCCGGCCCTCTGCTCAGACATCAGGTAAGCATGCACCAACATGTGTTTACTCCTTCTGTCCCCTCAGGCCATCCCCACCCCTTCTGGTCCCCTGTGATGTTCCCTTGGGACCCCCTCCCTTCTCGCACACAGGTGTTGCCTAGTTTCCTTGATTCTTCAACCTTGCCCCGCATCCCCTCCAGCCTACTTCTGCAGGAGTCTGTCCTGATACAATCTGGTTTCACCATCACTGTCTTGTGGCCAATGCTGGATTTGACTTTTATGGACTTCATTGATTCACGGTGCATCACCCTTTCTCAACTCTCATGCTGGATTTCCTTTGCATCTTGTATTCATGGTGGCCCTGAATCATGCAGTTCCCATCTTCATCTTGTATCCTGGCTTGCAACATTAAGTGTTACTGCTGAATTCTGCAATTGTATTTGCTCTCCCCTATTGCTTCTCCACTCTTTTTGACTGCTTACTCTGTTCTCTCCTCCTCTCCCTTTCCTATCGCCTCCCCTCCTCCCCTTATTTTCTTCTACGCACTTACTCTATCAGAATTGTCCCTGGACCTAGTATGATAGCAACCTCTCCTGTCTCCTCTCTCCTCCCCTTACTTGTCCCCCCCTCCCCATCACTATCTGAAATGTCGCCAGGCCTAGTACGATAGACGCTTGTTTTGCTCCTCCCCTCCCTTTCTGCACCACTCTCCCTCACCTTGTGTTTTTCTCCGGGTCTACCAGAAATGTTGTCAGGTCGCTTGTACCTACCTAGTACGGTAGTCGCTTATCTGTTTCCATTTCCTTCCCATTCTCCCCCTCCCTTCCTTATCTAGGTCTTAGCTCTTGCAATATCTGAAATGCTGTCAGGCCGAATACGATAGTTAATTTCACATCCTTACTGTTCATGGCCTGTAAGAATATCATTGTATTTTCCCTTGTACCCTCCCTTTCCTTGAAGCGCTTTGAAACACATTGTGTATAGGTGCTATATAAATAAACTGTCATATCATATCATGTCCACTGCCTGCCAGGGCCAGGTAATGAGTGACTGAAAACATGCACACAATTGTGTAATACTGCGTGAGTAATGATTGTCACACTCAATGGACGATACAAATGCAAAGCACTGTGAATGTGTACAGTCACATGTTGCATGCCTTTGGCACACGTTCAAGCAGCACTGTTTCCTGGTCCAGAAGGACGTGGTGACTTCATGGGGAGCAGAGCTCAGGGCATGCAGGGGTGGTCACAGGAAGGTTCAGACCTATACAGCTGACTCTGAGTACACTGCCAGTAAAATAATTATGCATTCCTATGTATCAAATAAAGGAGTGCTTATTGAGAACGCAGCCATTGAGATGATCTTGATACACACACCTTCTGGCCTTTACCCCCGAACCCTGTGTCTAGCTCATGCTCTTAGTGTTGACAGAGCCTTTCAAGTGGGGACAATTCATGACTGATTGCTCATTCAACACGCTTTTGCTTTTAAAACCCAGGGATAAGAACTGTCAAGCCAACTGTACTACAAACATATATGAGCATGTCATCCATGAGTCTACACACAAATGCCACTCAGCAGATGTGTTAACATTGGCGTGCTGCCTCCCATGCCTGCCACATCCCTGCTCACTGTAACTGGATGGGAATATGGGTAGAGCTGGACACATTGTTCTGTTGCATATATCGTGAGGATGTCAAGCTCCTCATTGGTGAAGCGCTTCTTCCTCTGCAGCCCCTTTACCTTTGCCTATGCCTGATCATGGGGTGGTGCCTCCTTCTGCTCTGCAGGTCCTCCCTGCTTGGCCCTAGTAGCCTTTGGTGGTGCTGGGCCACCTGTAGGCCTCCCATCATGTCCTTGTCCAGGAGCCTGGTCACATGTGAACTGAGGCTCACCATGGGCTCACTTCCTGGGGCTGGGGCACATGTGTCCTCACAGCCCGCGTCTACTCCCTTTCCCTTTTGGAGCCTTCCCACTCATGGTGCAGGCAAAAAGAAAATCACCCACCAGAATATCCTACACCAAAAAAAAACACCTACATGATGGACTACGTAGATGAGTGGTCCTGCAGGGCTCCAAGGCACCCTTAAACCAAAAAAATGCATTACACGCTATCCAGAGGTACCCCAAAACCAAAGAATGCATATGCGATACTCACACAATATGCAGCATCGCCCCCACACAATATGCAGCATCGCCCCAAAATAAAAAAATGTGTGTGCGATGGTCAGAAAGTTTGCGAAATAGAAAAAAGCAGTATGCGTTACGCCGAGGTACCCCAAAACCCCCAAAAATACATACGTAATACTCGGTGAGCCTCACAAAAAAAGAAAAACACATGCGTATCCACAGAAGCAACCACCAAAAAGAAAAATGTGGTACATGTTACGTGAAGGCAACGGCCTGTGAAGCACCCATAATGTGTATCAGCAAAAGTTGAACCTGCGTCTTCATACCTTCTCGCGGACAACCAGTGATGTTCATCCCACTTCTTAAATGTCACTGCCATTACTGTTTACCATGTAAGCCGTGGAGGCCAGCTGTGTACAGTGTGCAGCATGTAATTTACGTGTTATGGCCCTTTATTCTGTTTTTCCAAGCTGCCTCATGTACGGATGTGACACAGCCTTGCTCCTGCCTCCGTGCCATTTTCTGTGCCTCCTGCTGCCCTGTACTACCTCCCACCTCACCATCTGCTGCTGCCTGGTGGGGTTCAAGTGCCTGCTGCCCACCAGCACTGTTTTGAAGTCCCAGCTGTTTCACCAATGCCTGTTTACATGTGTCATCCTTGTGACCACCTAATTTGACATCTTGGGGTTTCCACCTCTCTGTACCACCTCCACCACAGCTCCACATCACATTTCCAAGACCCAGCTAGTCCACACCTACATCGGGGGTTGCCATGCCCACACCATCTTCCTCGTCTACATCGAGCAGCATCCCCATTACAGCGAGGCAGAGGGCTTCCAGCTTCACCTCCACTGAAGTTGGCATCCTGGTGGATCGGGTCCTGGATAATTATGATTCCCACTTCAAACGAGGGACACAACTGGGACATGTAGGATGTCACCAGGTCTGCAAACTGATCACAACTGCCAACAACGCAGAGGGGATGGGAGCCCATTCACTGAAGACCATCAGGAAGCGCTGGGCGGACATCAAGACCCAGAGACATTACAAGGCAGTGGCAGCCCTTGAGGCGGATCCCACTGTGGAGGTGCACTGTGTGGGCTGCCACAGGAAGTCATCTAAGCAGCTGCGGGTCCTCGAGAGATTCTACCCAGCACTCCACACCCTGTGGCATGGATGTCTGAAAGCTGCTGGTGAGTACCCATGTGGTGCACTGCTCTACAGTGTATGTGTGTTGTGAATGGGCATGCATGATTGCAGGTCCCACCTTCTGTATACCGCATGTGTGTTGCAGTGATCCACAGCGGCATGCAGCCTCCTGTCAATGCTGGGCTTATGTGATGGCAGACATATGTTTTATTTTTATTTTTTTATAATTTTTGTGTTACAGTCTAAAGAAAAAGACTTTTCACAAATACATAAGAAAATAATACACATCATCAAATTAAAAAAACAACAAATACAGGTATTCATAAAAGAAAGTAGGAATATTAAAATAAAATTAATCCTTAACACAATTCATCAGGATAAAATACATCTATCTTTACAATTTAATAACGCCCAAAACATTTAAAAATCTAAGTACCTCCAATACCAAACACTTAATTCATGACCCAAGGCCATTCTCTCCCAAAATTTGAGGGATGTGAGCCACTCCTTGGACAGCACAAATCAAAAGAAATGTTTTACACGCAGGGACTGGAGCACACCATATTCTATGCAAATATGTCTCAGAGTTTGCACCTGCTGAGAGCTAAAGAGCGTACACCCATGGGACAACTTCTCCCCTTTGGATCTTGCCCGGACCCCCCTCATTTCCCCGGTTATTATAAGATTCATCCTAAATCATAGGAATTCTGTTTTCCACCCAGAATTTGGAATTCAGGAGGGAATGGCAGGTAGGGATACTCTAGGCTTATCCTTAATCGAAAGGAGATTGTGCAATAGCTGAGGAACCCATTATAGCTACAGTTCTGGCCCAGTCACGGTTTATTATTTCTTTCTTTACAGACAATGGATTACATTTGACATTCTCCACTTGCCTATCAACATCATCCAATACCTAATTACAATATCCCTCAATTGGGTTAGTATAGATGGTACCCCGACTGGAGATGTAGAGCTAAATCCTCAAACAGGGACTCCCTCTCCGGTACCAATAGGTGTCTATAATATCGAAAAAGTCTGCTATCCAGGTGGGCTGCTATAAATGTTAAGCCCAGCTTGTAGCGCAGACTAGCCATTGCTAGAGATGCTGGAAGATTCAATACTCGCTTCCAAATGTGGCCCTCTAGCCTTACCCAATCTACAGACCATGAGCGCGGATCAATCTCCAAGCCATACAAAAGTACTTTACTACTGTAGAAACGTATTAAAGGAAGTATTGAGAACCTACAATATTGTGTGCTTAATCTCTTCATTTGCGAACAGAGCTGGTCCACCGCACAATCTAATCGCTCCACAAACAGGACCATAGCAGGGCTCGAGGTAAGCATAAGTCCCAAATATTTTACTTCAGTGCCCACCGGGACTGATGTTCCATTCATTTGCCAATCACATTTCAGGACTCTCTTCCCTCGCTGGTGAAATCTAACTACATTATATTTAGTGGGGTTTATCGTTAATTCGTTTTCCTCTGCGTAGTTGCTAAATGCATACAACTGCCTCTGCAATCCCAAAAGGACTATATCGTCCACGTAAGCCAGCCATCATATACACATATGTCCGATCTTCGGGCTAGCCTATGCACTTGAGGATAATGCCTGACCCACATCCGACAGGTGCAGGTTAACAAGACAAGGAGCCAAACTGCATCCCCGCCTTTCTCCCCTACATGTCGGTATTGGACTCGATAATTGATCCTTCCCATCCAGGCGTATCTGAATTTTAGAATTGGCGTGAAGTTGAATCAAGATTGTGAACAGCCCTGAGGAATACCCCAGGCCTGCAATTTACCCCATAGCCATACTCGAGTTATTGTATCAAAGGCAAGTGAAAGGTCAAACCACGCTCCATAAAGATGATCTTCCTATAGCTATATTTACAATCACTCCATTCTCAAGAGGTCGAGAGACCCCTCGTAAAGCCAATCTGCTGTTTATGCACAATACCTTGAGCATCTGCCCACGCCCCAAGGTCCGTGAGTACCACGCCTGCAAAGTTTTTACTTTCTGCATCAAGCAATGCTATTGGCCGATAGTTAAGTGGGGAGGACCTATTCCCTTTTTTATAGATCGGAATAACTAATGCAGTTTCCCATGAAACTGGCAACTCTCTGATCTCGCAGACATATGTTGATTGGACATGTGTTGGTATGTCCACTGTTTGTCCTTGTGTAACCTGGTGCAATCGTGCACGTGCATTGTGAGATCATGAGAACAAGAACAGGAACAGTACGGATGCCAGGTTATGCTGTTGTGGCCCTGTGAGGGACATGCAAGCAGGGCACCTCTATGGGTTGCACATCTGCAAGTGATGCCATCCACACACTTCAGATGAGAGTGACACATGTGCATGGATGTCTGCAAATGTCATGTTGGTGCATGTACCTCTCCTGGACGGAGATATGATGTTTCTCATCCCACTGCACGAGATGTGCCAGATCCTGGCTGAGCTGGCAACATCGCTCCTCTCGGGTGGGCTCTCAGGGCTGGCCAGTGCAATACCCCCCATCTCCACTTCCTCCTCTGTGCCACAGTCATCCTCCAGGGGGCCTTCCGTGCCACATAACACCATGGCCCAGTGTTCAAAAGTGCCACTACCAGTGCCCAGTCTGTTTGGGCCTCTGTCCATGCCGAAGGTGGAAGTCCCAAGAACTCCTCATGAGGTGGTCACTGTGACTGCCCAGGCACTGACACATGAGCAGGCAGTGAGGATACAGCTGGCACTTCAGGGCAGTGCAGGTGCTGTACGACCACAATCAATGTCTTCTGGTCTCAGTGCATACATCTGGAGCTTGCACTCTGCTTTGGGGTCAGCAGCAAATGGTAACTGTCAGGAGGCAGATTTCTGCAGGCTATTCAACCCGGGGGGCATGCGTGCGGCAGGAGAAACATGGGGATTCCCTCCAGGCTGTGTGCTCCATGTTTGGTTGGTACTGGAGGCAGCTGCTGGTGGAGAGGCAGCGGGCAAGGGAATCTGCAGTGATGGTGGTCAGGGCTGAGGTGGCACTGAGGCGGGCAAGGAGGCGGGCTTCCATCCTGGAGGATACATGCAGGTCGGCAGAGGATTCGGAGAGGAAGATGGTGGCCCCCCTGCTAGCCCTCCAGGCAACAACAGAGGCCCACCTACAGGCAGTGGATTGTGACTGCCCTGGTGGAGGTGGTGTCAGAGATTGGAGAGGACTAGCTCACTGCCTATGTATGTAGTTCATTAGGATTAGGTTTCATTTTTTACTTTTATTTTTATATTTTTATCCTTGGACACTTTTGACCTTCCCTTCATTTTATTGTATATCGTTCTATTTTATTAAAGGTTTTAAATCAGTTCATTGCATGCTTCTTGCAGACTGTCAGTGTGCCCATTAACTTTTGTCATGTTCTCTCACTGCATGTGTTCGTTTCAGGTCATGTGGATTGGGGCCTCACTGTGTGTGTCATGTTGTTACTCTGATGTTTATGGGGGAGGTGCATGCATGTGCTTTTCATGTAGGAGTGGGGCCATCAGACAGCTTGAAAGAGCACTGGATGATTATCTGATTCAATTCTGTGTGCAGGAGCACTGCTTGTTTGGTGTCAGTGTGTTGGTGGTGTTGGAGTGAAGGCTGTTGTTGTATGTGTAATGGTGTACATTCAGGTATGTTTGTGGTGATGTGTGAGATGGCTCATGATGGTGTTTGTAATCTCTCATTGGTGATGGATACTCACTTGTTCATGAGTAGTGGCACATGTTCCACATATTTACGTTGTGTGATGTATCTGATGACATCTCATTTGCCTCTGCACAGTCGCTACTGGAGGTGGAGTTGTACATTGATTTCATTTCTGGTCCATTGATGTCTCGGTGTTCATTTGGCACTTGATTGACAATGTGTATGTGCCCATAGTACATTCACTATTGTGGGTATTTGTCATTTGGTATTTGGTATTTGGCTTTTTGGGTGTTGCGTTGAGATATGTGGATGGGTGAGCTGAACACATCACTTGTGCAGTATATGGTAGATTGCTATGTCGCTCCGACTTCATGGTCACCCACCCGCACATATCTGCAATCACCCATGCTTGCTCTCATATCATGCATCACCTCTGCCACTGGAATGCAGCTGAGTCCCGTGATTGATATTTCAGTCTAGCAGCACACAATTTCTGTCTCTCTGAGTCTCACACACTCTCTGACAGGCTTCCCATCATCCATGCACAGGGCTGTTCTTCTTTGGTCACTGGAAGGACCTTTGCCACCCCTACCTACCAGACTACTTCTGCACAGGTCGGAATGCACCCAGGCATTCTTTATGATTATCCCCAATCTGTGATTCCTTGTACTTCGATCCTCCAAGGGCATTCACTTCTAGTGCTTTGAGGCCATTGAGTAGGGGGATGTACTAGCAGGGGGCTACTTGGGGGTTGTGGTGGAGGTCAGTGGTGGTGGTGGGTGGTGTCAGGACTTAATGGGGCTGCTTGGAGGTTGTAGCAGAAGTCAGGCAGGTGGTGGGTGGTGTCTGTACTTCAGGGGGCTGCCTGGGGCTTGTGGCGGAGGTCAGTGGGGTGGGGGATTGTGCCAGGACTTGATGGGGGCAGCCTCCTGGGGGTTGTGGCAGTGGTCAGTGGTGTGAAGGGAGGGGGACTACTAGCACAGGGCTGCCTGAGTGTTTTGGCGGAGGACGGTGGGGGTGGTGGATGGTGTCAGGACTGGGGGTCACTTCTCGCTGGGTCTCACTCTGTTATTCTATGGCAAGTGCGTGCTTTCACAGTTTCACAGTTAGTATGGCGTTCGCCTAAGCCGGGTGCAAACGCCACTTTCACAATTCCCTCAGTCGGGTTCACAGTACACAATTTCTGCAACGTGTCAAGGGCTTTCGATTGTACAAGGGGTTTGGCTTGACTTTTGTATGACCACCTTGACACCTTACGCCGGCCTTCTCTATGGCCTCTTGGTACTTGTAGTTTCACTATTTGCCTGTTCAATACTTTCCTTGTTCAGGAAAGGGGTACCAGCCAAGACCTTCGAATGAGCATCCACGTGGTGCTGGACCACTATCTCTGGTACCGGATTCCTTCAAAAAGACCCCTGTCACTTAATCTTCTTAACGTTGCCACTGCAACTTTGAGTCTAACACAGTCCGGCCCACTCTCAGGTTCTTCCGACTCACTGGCTGTGCTGAACTCGTTTCTTTTGCCTCTGGAGTCAAGGATGGCACCACAATGGCAACCGCGTCTCCCCACCATGGCTATCAGTGCGGGAGGGTTCCATGAACCGCTGACAATCTTCACACCATTCAACAGCTGTGATTCCCAGTCTTATGCTCCTTTTGTCTGAGACTTTGGGGGTCTAGGTTGAAAAGGGCAAGGGTAAATCACTCCTTGATGTCCTCTCATGTCTCGCCGCCTTTCTTCTCCGTTTGAACTGCCATCCTGGAATAGCTGCTTCCTAGTGCGTTTAGCCTTGCTCTTCGTGTGCTCTAGTGCTCTGCCTTTTATCCCAATGGGGAAGGGAACGAGAAGTCAGGGGAGTGTAGTTGTCAGCAATTGTCTGAGTCTGGCTGACCCTTGGTTTGGGACATGTCAGGTAAACGGCTCTTGTATTAATCTGTTGCCGCTCATGGTGTGAGAAAGTGTTTGTGTTGGAAAAGGGGGGGTAGATTTTCTAAGTATACTACTGGAATGGATGGGGAAAGGTGTCATAAGGAAGGAGATACCGCGTCTCACCCTTTGATGTCCCACTTCCATTCTACGAAAACTCCCCATACAAGTGATCCCCCCGCACTGGGCCAACCCCAGGAACAGGATTCAATAGCGATGGCTGTGTCCTGGCCACCTGGATGACAGATTGCCAGGGACTAGCTTGTGAGACACTTTCAGGTTTCTCAAATACCCTTCCGCCATGCGATGCAGCCACATCTGTTTCACAGGGGAACCAGGAAAGGAAGTCTACATTCCCCTGCTCCATACCTTTTCACTGTTCCACCATGAAACAATAGGGCTGCAGGTCTAGAAACCATTGCATGACATGAGGGTTGGAGTCTTTGCAATTGCTAATCCAAACTAGGGGAGAATGGTCCATGACGAGTGTGAACTTCCTTCCTAAAATGTAGTATCTGAGATGGATAGCCTCTAGATACAGCACAGTCATTTTTTTCATGTGGGAAAAGCTTGCGACTTGTAAATAAGATGGGATGTTCTAATCCATTGCAAACTTGGGATAGGACGGCTCCTAGAGAAATCTACTACCTATAGGATTGGGGTCTGGCACAGGGTTTGTTTTAAGATGTTATAACATATGTAATCCTTGTCTGTCCAATGTAGTTTCTGGGGTTCGGCATTCTTGAGTTTATCCATCAGCCTAGCTGTTTTGTCCGAAAAGTTAGGGATAAACCTACGGTAATATCCTATTAGCCCTATAAAGACTCTAAGATCTCTCTTAGTTTTGGGTGTTGGTGTGTCTAGGACAGCTTTCACTTTCTCATGTTGAGCTTGTACGTTCCCATTCCCTACAAAGAAGTCAAGATATTTCATGGCTGATTGGGCCAGTCTGCATTAGGATGGATTAACAGTTAGGACCGGGATCTCTGAGGACTTTCATAATAGTATAAAGATGGAAGAGATGATCCTTCCAGGTTTTACTATAAATGACGATATCGTCAATATGTGCACCACAGAAATCGCAAAAGGGTCGTAAGATTTTGTCCATGAGGCGTTGGAAAGTGGCTGGCGCGCTGTGTAAGCCAAAAGTGAAGACTTTGAATTGAAACAGTCCTAGGGGCATTGAAAAGCAGTTTTCTCTTTATCTGGCCCGTTATACTGGCGTTTGCCAGTACCCTTTCATTAAGTCTAAGGTAGATAGAAAGGTGGCTGCTCCGAGTTTATCAATTAGGTCTACGACTTCCGAGACAGCTGATCAGCAGGGTCTGACTGCGGACAACGCAAGAAAGTGAAGCTAAGTGCTTTCATTTAATGACACTAAAGCAAAAAACATGTGCAATGTATATTTAACCTGTGATCACAGCAAGGCAGAGAGTAACAGCACAGCCTGTGTAGTCATGTTATTTATGTTTTCTGTGTTTGAAGAAGAGTTGGTTAGCCACTGAATCTGTGTCAGGAGGCTGCGGTTCTCACTACCAATCACGTGGGGGAAACCACAGTGAGCAGCAGAGTGAGTGCTCATGGGTAAAACTCAGTGAGGAAGCAACTGAGTGATGTAACCCCATCTTGTCATCTTGATTGTATGCGTGTATGTATAAGAGTGTAGTGTGCCAGAGGATATGCTGTCATAAAGCCAGCAAGGAGCAGATCGTCAAAACAAGAGCCAAGGAGCATGTTTTACCAAAAAAACATACCTATCCATAACCTCTTCCTACCCCTCTTTCTGGTGATCCTACTACCCTCTACCGAGCCAACCTGTGGACTCCAACCCTCTTTCCCAGTGGGGGTCGCGGTCGTCTGTGTTTTTGCTACTACATGTGCCAAGACCCACAAGGGGAGGTAGGAGTTTGTGCTGCCTCTGTGCGGACCAAGATTTGCTTTGACAGTAGCACAAACTCATGTATTTACAAGCGCCCAGGTAGCACAAATTGACCATCATGGAGAACATAGTTCAAGCCCTGCAGGAACTAAAGGCAGAGTTGGCTGCGACCCAGCATGATTACACAGCACTGGCCACTCTAGTACAGGACCTTACGTGGAAGGGAGTCCACTACCAGACAGTGTTCCACCATCAGTTTTGCCTGCCCCAGTTCACATCCAGGTGACAGCAGAACCCCCTTGCCCTTAGCTTTGCTGGAAAGATATGGAGGGGACCCGCAGAAGTTCACTACATTCATTACTCAATGTCAGCTGCACTTTCTTACGAAACCAACTGCTTTTCGATCTGCTCAGCCTCGAACCGCCTTTGCCATCTCCTACCTTACAGGGGACGCAGCAGCTTGGGCAATAGCGACGCCATAGTGTACAACTGGCGCAGTTTCATGGAGGAGTTTGGGAAGATATTTAACCGTAGGTAAGCATCCCTAGTAAGGGACCGAGAACTGTTAACACTGCGCCAAGGCAGCAAGGACCTGGTGACTTACGTCACCACCTTTAATCGTTTAGTGGTGGAAGCAGAATGGCCACATGAAAAGAGGTTAGCCTTGTTTTACCAAGGACTCAGGAAGACTTGAAGGACCTGATAGTGCAGGTGAACCCGCAACCAGAGTCATGCACAGCTATGATAGATGATAGATCTAGCTCTGCATTTGGACCATCAATAGGGGGAAAGGTTCCAGGATAAGTGTCGGTGGGATGCTAAACAGAAATCAGTAAGACTGGACTGCCTGCGCAGATCAGGCCAGTACGAGGCCCGCTTTCCAAGGAAGAGAAAGAGAAGAGAAGGTGAGAGAAGCTGTGTCTTTACTGCGGCAAACCAGGCCATTTTGCAAAGGAATGTGGGGCAAAACCAAAATGTGCCCTCATGAGGGGAAACTCCATCGCTCGCCAGTGATTGGGGTGGAACTGATGAGCCCATGCCATGTTGATACCCCGACCCATGTCTTGGCCAAAGTTACACACCCTTCCAAGCCTCACATCACTGTCACAGGGTGGCTATGGTCACGCCAGAAGGATGTACCTGTCACGATTATGTTGGAATCAGGAGCCACGGGAAACTTTGTGGATAATGAATGCATGCAAACTCTGGGTCTCCCCATATGCTCCAAGAAGAGCGAGGAAATGGTCTGGCCCCTGGATGGTTCACCTCTGACCTTGGGACCCATCCCTCAGCACACCAAGGAGGTGTCACTGGAGGTACAAGGGCACAAGGAAGTTATCTGATTCGATATCATAGCAGCCACCACAGCTCAGGATTATTCTGGGGCTCCCCTGGCTCACATTACACAAACCAACAATTGACTGGACCCGAGGCACAGTGCATTTCACATCAGAATACTGTACCAATCATTGCCTCATTGTCACAAAGGGGGAGGAACTGGGGACCATGTACTGGGCGCAACTCAGATAGCAGACACCAACGTTCTTAGAACAGTCACTGGCCCAAACAAGGAAGCTGCAGTAGTCCTGCCTCTGGAGTACCAGAAATATCGGGACGACTTCAGTAAGGTTGCAGTGGAAACTCTTTCCCCTCATTGGTCATTCGACTGTAGGATCGATTTGGAGCCAGGGGCTATGCTGCCCTGTAGTAGAATATACGCTCTAATGGAAGACGAGAACAAGCAATTTGTCGCCTCTGTTTTTTGTGCCCAAGAAGACTGGGGACCTCTGGACTCTGGATTACCAAGTGGTAAACTGGACTATAGAGAAGAACCGCTATCCGTTTACACTCATACCAGTTCTCTTGGATCAGGTGCGTGGTGCTACCATATACACCAAGCTGGATCTGCAGGGGCCTACCACCTGGTGTGGGTGCGTGAAGGGGATGAACCAAGACTGCATTGTATGAATATCAGGTCATGCTGTTCGGTCTCTGCAACGCACGCTGCCTTTGAACATTTGTTGGATGAAGTCCTCCGCGGGTATCTGGATGTTTCCGCAGTGGTTTATATTGACTGTTGGGACAAACTCCCTGGTAGGTTTGAAGGCTACTAGGAGTTCCCAAACTTACAGAAGTCCCAACACTTTCCCCTAAAAGGAACATAGACCCAGCCAGCCAGAATGTTAAAACTGAGGTTTATTACAGCGAAAACCAGTACAAGGACAGACAAAAATCCTGGAACATCTCAGAGATTTCTGGCTCACAGGCCAGTTTTGTGAGCACATTACGTCATAAGGACGTCACTACCTGGGCCCCTCTCCAGAAAACCTATTGCCCTTTAGGATTGGGTTTTGAGTAATAGTCCCCCTATAGCGGACCATATATGTGTTAGTTCACTGGCTCTCCCATGTTAGATGTCAGGCCTGGCCCATCCCAATATTGATATCACTAGACAAGTTGCAGTGTGAGGGTATTACCATCAGTTCTTGCCTGATGCTACCCACCCCTAGAATACTGAACTGTGGTTGGTTAGAGCTGATGCCCCCAGGCCTGAGATCTGAAATGATTCTCAGCTCGAGGTGTACCTTCTCAAGGTAATAGGAATGAGTATGTGTCTGCATTGTAATTTGTGTGCACCACCAAAGTCTATGAGAGTGCCCGTTCATATAATGCAACCCTCGTCTCTTGCTCTAATGACTTTGTTGCAAGCTTCTGCCTGTCGGCGTGAGGTTGCTTCTATTTCCCAGCGTCAGTTTCAATTTATCATCCAGCCTGTCTAGTCATGTGTTTAGAGACCGTGTTTTGGGCTCCTTGAGCTTTGAATTCATCTGATTCATGTGTATCTTTTCGTATTTACTGCAGCTGGTGTTAATGCCGTTCAGGGAATGGAATGTTGCTCATATCTTAGTGGCATTGGTAGCCGACCCTGCCCCA
Source organism: Ambystoma mexicanum (assembly GCF_040938575.1). Classification (NCBI taxonomy): domain Eukaryota; kingdom Metazoa; phylum Chordata; class Amphibia; order Caudata; family Ambystomatidae; genus Ambystoma; species Ambystoma mexicanum. Next base: position 764,585,610 of record NC_090930.1, on the reverse strand, counting down.
CTGATTGCTCTCCTGTTCAGTCTGAATTCAGCTTAGGTTAGCTCTTACTGACACGTTTGTGGCCTACTGTGATTCTCCCAAGCCATGGCATGGCTTCTACATGTTTGTTTCATTCTATATTTCTCCATATGTTAGTAATACATTGGTTCTGTCAGGTCCCAGTAATACATTGGTTCTGTCAGGTCCCATAGGTGCTCCTGCAGTTCCATGAGGTTATTTGCATGTAAGCATCTGCAAGCTTGCTCAGGATCTCTTGCTTCTTGCGGTTTCTGCGTTGCTGCGGTTAAGCTAATGACAAAATGATTAAAAAAAAAGCAGTATGTATTTATATCTGTCCTCTAACTTATAGAACATCTATAACTGTTCCGCATGTGTTCTTCATGTATTCTGGTGCCTGTTTTGTGTCCTGATGTGTCGATGGCATGTGTGCTTCGTGTCTAATGCTACTATGTTGTGGTGTCTCTAACAACGTCAGTAGCGTAGCTCCTTGGCGCTTTAGTCGATACTGTCAATTGTAGTCTCCTTAGTTTCAGTTTGAGGCTCCTCGTCCACTCTAGGTAACAATTGCACTGCTCCTGGGCTATGGGATTGGCTGAGTGGGTACCTCTCGACATACTTGTCTATCATAGAAGCACTAGGAATCAGTCCGAAATGGTATGGGCGATCGTGGTACCTGTGGTTCTTCTTCTGGGGCATGTATCTTGTGGCAGGGGGAGCAGGGGTAGGATTCAACCATCCCTCTTCAGTCCCCCCTCTGGTCGACTTGTCGACATAATCTCGATAGGTCCACCCCTTTTCTCTGGGCCCCCATATCTTTGTTATCCCTCCAAGATGTCCATAATAGTTTGCGTGGTCATCAAAATATCAATACATGTAAGAGCACGTACCTTCTGGGTTGCACCAAACCCTCTTCCCGTCATAGGTTCTTGGAACACAGGGATTGTCCAACTTTATTGTTGCTGCCGGAAATAACTCACACTGTGCAATCTTCTCCATTAGTCTGTCTCTTTCTCTCACAATGTCATCCTTTGTTCCCCTATGTTCACATCCATCAGGATCTGCCTCCCAATCGCCTCTTCTGCTGTTTTCCTGTACCTTGCAATCCATATTTCTATCCCACATACTGATGCTTCTCCCAGTATGAGTACTCCAGCTATCACCTTCAATCCATCAGACAGCCATGATGGCATCCATGACCATTGATATATTAGCCAGCTTTTGTGCTTTCCTGTCCCACATTCTTCGTCTTCCATCTTTGCATGCATTTGTGCTAATTGTGCAACTGTATCTGCGAGAGTTCCATTATGTTAATCGTTAGCCGGTGTAAATGTGCAATAGGAACTCCTGATTTTTGTGCAAACTCCTCCTCCCATCGCAGTGAGGAGATCCAGAACGTATCTATTCTGGAGCGCCACCAACCTTATTGCTCTGAGCTCTTCCTTTATGGTGTTGAACCCATTCACTGTTGAGTTAATTGTTACCATCAGCTCCCAACAAGTGATCTGTAACCATTTGGCATTTGTGTACGTCTGTATTCCTGGTATTAGTGATGCGAAGAACATTTGTGTTCTGCTGAACAGCCTGTGTTCTACTGGGATCTCATCCAGTTCTGTTTCTGATTTCCCCCTCTTTGCACTCATCTCACTGCTGCCTGCCTGTCTGCGTACCTAGTCTCAGTTGTTGGTGCCTTCTCAACTGACCTCCTCCTTTGTCTGTTATTCTCCATCTTTGGGAACTCCTCAAGCTTCACATCCTTCTTGGGTACCACCAATGAAGGCATGTTTATGTGTACCAGGGAGCATTCCCCTCCCCAATCCGGTGGCAGTTTTTCATACGCCTTTGATCCACACGCCCAGTAGTGATCCATTAGTATTGCCGTTCCTATGTTCATTGCCGGAAGTTGTTTGATCGCCTTGCATCCTACATTTTCACCAACTTCGACATCACCATTGTTCTGATAGCACACAGCTGGTGTCTTCAGGGGAATTTTTGGCATCGGTCCAGCTTCGTTCTCCACCCATGTCAGCAGATTTGCCCTTCTATTCCATTCTTTTAGGCAGTTGTAATTTTCTTCTTGCACCTTGTTCACTGCTGACTGGGCTATGGTAAGTGCTTTGCTTCCCACCACACCCTCTTCCCATCCATCGTTAGTGTACACTCATCCATAGATCAATATCTGTGATCTTTCCAGGCATCCAGGCTCTCCTCCTATCTCCTTTACCCTTGTCCAAGGACATGGTAACTCCTTTAGTGTGATAGTCTTTATCTCTCCCTTCTCAGGTCCATCAGTGATGTAATGCAATCATTTGTGTAGCTGCCATTAATTGTTCATCATGTCTAATGTCTTTATGTAATTATCTTCATATGGGAAAGTCCCTTTAGTCATCCATCTCAATGTTGCTTTCTTCCCTGGGAATCTTCCTTGCGTCTGCACCATCGCGAGATACATCAGGCACTGCACTGTGCTCTTGCTGCAAGTATATTGGTTGCAATTAACATTCGAGAAGCACTCATGGCCCAGGGGATTAAAGAGCAGACATAACAGCTCTCCCTGGTGATTTCCCTACCTACTTTAGACATGTGTTTGTACCGCATGTTATTTGTGACTTGTGCTTTGTCTGTGAGATGCATATCAACTCCCTTCATGTCTGTATCAACACTATGCTTACCTCTCCTTACCTTATCAGCATTGTCTTCTCTTCCACCTGACATGGTAGTTCCACCTGTCTGGGTCCGGGAAATGTTAGTAGAGGGTACAGCAGTAGCACTCATGACCATGTAGAGCTGCCAGAACACTATTCCCATCACTCCACTGGGAATCAATAAACACACCATGATAATAATATATTTATTGTCTCTGTCATGAACACTTACACTGCGTAATCCTTGCAGCCTGATGAAATGATAAAGTGGCCAGCCTGAAAATCGCAAAGAAAGGTGTTATTTTGTCAGTACTTGTCAGAACCTTCAAGCTCTGCAGACTAAATAGTCACTAATAGCAAAAGCGAAAACCTCCTTCCAAACTCCCCTGTCCGAGGGATCTCTTAATGTAGTCAGAACAGGGTATGCACTGTGTTCAAGGTGTGGGTATTCTTGGGCCAAATATTCCATAAATACAAGGAAATATACTGTAGGGGATCGGGATAGGCTGGAGAATGCTTCAGGGTGATCAATGGGAGGTAACATCAGGGCAATTCCCTACACAATTCTAACAACAGTCGCGTCAACCTGCATGTGTGAAAGAAAAAATAACAAACAGACAATGTTTCAATCGTCAATGTGTATAAGTATTTCAGTTGCTACTTCTGCTGCTTGAGATCGTTGGACCATAGGATGGCCTCGCTTTCCTAACTCATTGCTATATGCAAGCACTTGTAGTTCATCAAGGTCCTCAAGTTGGCCCTGTCGAATACTGTTGCAATGAGGTTCCGAAAACCTACCTGCATTCCAGCACTGGGGGACGTTTTTGAGGAGCACAAGTTCTCCCACTTGAACTAAATGTTTGTTTCCAGTACCTTGTTCTTTATCATCAGAGTCTGGTTGATTGTTGTCTTCAGGCCTGCCCTTGGTCCTATGTACTTGGCGAGAGATCAAAGAAGTGCTAGAAACCAAGGAAGTGATCCCGCACTAACACATCTGCACTGTTCTCACAATCCTTCAATGCCCTAGTGAGAGGAGACAGGGGAAGATGCATGTGTCGGCCTGTCAGCACCTCGTGGGGCATTAAATGGTGGTCTGACCCTTGGCTTGTTGCACAATTCAAACAGCGCCAACAGCAAACAGTGAAGCCAGTTTTTCTTGGTGCTCTGCTGAGTTTTGGCAATGCACTCCTTAGGGGTCCATTCAGGCATTCACACAGCCCATTTTCTTGTGGGTGGTACGCACATGCAAATGTGTGTTTGATGCCTAGCAGGGTTGTGATGTGCTGAAACATTTAATTGGCGAAGTGAGGGCCATTGTCAGACCACAGGACCTCACATACGCCCCTTCTTGGGAATACTTCCCGCGCCAGAAATGTGGCTGCCCTGAGGGCGTCTCCATGTGAACAGGGCCCAGACGCTATCCACCTTGAGAATGGGCAGACAACCACTATCATGTAGCGGTATCTTTGACACACTTGGATCACATCCACATAGTCCATGTGGAGATGTAGGAATGGGCCTATAGGTCTTGGTATGGCTCCTCTTACAACTCTCAGAGTATGTCCTGCGCTGAACTGTTGGCAAATGAAGCAGTTACTGACAAAATTGGCTACATGTTCATTCAAATTTTGGCAAAACCGCGTTTTTCCAATGCATGTAGAAATGACCTCCTTCCCTGTATGTGTTGGATAATGCAATTGTGCCAGTGCTGTTTTCAATAATGCTAGTGGCATAACCACCTTCCCTGTGTTGTTTTGTCGCCATAGGGCATCTGTTGGAGACATGGAACATCATCCTTGTACCCATAGTTCCCTCTCCTCCTGTGGTGCAGCTCACTGCAGTTCCATAATCTGTGTTTCTGGCATGCTGTTGTAACCTTCGCTCATCACCATGTTCCTTATCCCTCCTTGGCCTTTGGTCTCTCTTCCGATTCCCACAATATCCCAAAATATGCTGCACACTTTGCCTCATAGTCCACCGCTTTGTTCCCTTTTGAGATAGGATCTTACCCTTTTGTGTGGGCCTGGCACTTCACCAATGCCAGCTCCATTGAATATGCAATTACTTCAATCAATGTGCCTAGCAAGAGCGCATGCTGCACTAGGGTCATGTCTGCCCTCCCAAACACCCTCCTTAGTCATCGTGCCAGTCCTGAATGTACTGTTGATGTGACGTAAGTGCTGTCAGAAAAAAACATCACATGCTTTTCTACACTGTGCTCTAGTGCTAATATGAGAGCGACTGTTTCTGCTGCCTGTGCTGAGTAATGGGATGCTAATTGTACTGTCCTCTTTCGGTCTCACTGCTGCAGTTCCAGTCCTTCTGATCCCATCAGTCTGGTCAATAGTTGATGAACCGTCAATGTACAGCACGTCTCCCCCTCAAGTGCATCTTCTTCACCCTTCCTCCACCTTGTGTGTCTCACTGAACATCTCTATGTTGTTTGTGCAGTCATGTGCATAGTCTCCTGGCCGGAGAACGTCTGCCAGGAATAGTGCAGTCCTACATTTGATAGTATGTCCTCATATCCTGATGCTCTCTGTGTAGTCAATATGCTCTTTGGCTTATCCAGTATCGCAAACAGGGCGTGCTCCACGTAAAGAGTAGTGGTGTACCCCATTGTTATTGATGACGACAGGAGCTGCCAATGATTGTTTGCACTTATAATGTCCTCTCATCACTGGATTGAGATGTCCACTGTAGTAAGCAATTGGCGTATGGCTCACGCTTGTTTTCTGAGTCAGTACCACTTTCATCACTACACCGTCAGTGTGGGAGAACAGGAAAAACTCCTTTTTGTAGTCTGAGGTCCCTATCACTGGTGCTGTGTTTATTGCTTGTTTCAGTTTCTCAAAAGCATCAGTCATCTCTTTGGTCCATACCAGTGTGTTTGTTCCCCCTTGGTCCTCCTTTAATGCCGCCAATAGTGTGTATTTGATGTAGTCAAAAACCCATGCTCTACAATAAGTGCACAACCATAAGAATTGTTGCATTTCTCTCACTGTTTAGGATGCGTGTGGTAAGTATTGCCTCTGCTCTCTTTGGGGCAATGTGCCTGCCATCCTTAGATATCATCTGTCCAATGTAAAGCACCTCCTTCTGACTGTGCTGTAGTTTGGCCTTGTCTACTTTGTACCCCTTGTCAGCTAATACTGTCAGCATGTGCACTGAGTCCCTTTTGCACTTGTCCTCAGTCTCACTGCAAATCAAGATGTCGTCTACATATTGTAAAACTGTGCTTTTCGGTCTCCATGTTGCCTAGATCCATCTGGATCACTCTGTTAAAGATACATGGTGACTCGCAGTACCCCGGTGGCAAATTAGTATGTTTTCACTTCTGGTTTCGGTACATAAAGCTGGTTAGATCACGTGAGTCTGGGTGTAGGAGCACTGAAAAGAATGCATTCTTTAGAACAATCACTGTGAAATTGTTGCTGGGTTTGCTGCTACTAGATACTCTGCTTCTAAAATATGGTTAAGTGGTCTTAGTCCTGAATGAAACACAATGACCCTCGTTGGTCTTGCACATGGGGTACACGGCCGTGTTGCATGGAGATTCTGATGGTACCAGAATACCTCTATCAATGAGGGCGTTGATTGTTTCAAAAAATGCCCTCATCTGCCTCCTAGGTTAGGGGATACTGTTTTAATCTTGGCAAAAATGCTCCTGCTTTGAGTTTAATCTTCACTCCCCCTATGCTCTTTATGCACGCCATGTGATAAGGGCTTGTGGTCCATAAGATGTCCGGTACCTTGGCCATGTCCTCGTCCCAGAATGTGGGCAGCGCCTCCAGCCCAACCCCATCCCCATTCTCTGTGGCACCTCTCTGTAATGAATCTGTAACCAGAAGGTTACACTAATTTCAAACATCATCTCCAGTTCCAGTCACTCTTCTCCAAAAAGTTAATCATCTGTCATTGTTTTAGCATGCACCCTTCTGCAACTGCAATAATCGCTCTCCATGCCCCGTGTCATCTGTTGCATGCACTGCAATCCAATCTTCTCTTGCCAATACTGCCTCTATCTCTATGAACACTATTGTTCCCTCTGGCTCATCCAATGGTGTCTCTGACCTGAACAGATACTCATTTGGGACTCACCACACCTTTCCTGCGATGCCTGGCATCCATGCAAATGCGATGTCTGTCCCATATTGAAACATCTCGGGGTCCACTGGCACCCCCCTCTGTACTGTGGTTCCACAATTGGCCTGGACGATCTTTATTACATTCAACATGCGTATACCTGGTGGTGTTGAGCATATTATGCCTTTGTCTGTGAATGAAATGGTCATGTTTAGTCAACTCATGATGTCTCGTCCCAAGATGTTTACAGGTGTCTGCCGAGAGTAAAGTAAAGGTTGTGATAAGTTGTGAGCTCCTAAAAATAAGGAGATGTTATCAGTAAAAGGAACCACCTCTCGAGCCCCAGAGAATCCTTGAGTGTTCATGGCATCGCCTGACAATGTAAATGTCCCTTCCCTAATGCATGATCTAGTTGCCTCAGTGTCAACAAGAAAGGAAAAGGTTTTGTCACCTATCGCTACCCCTATGCAAGGTTCCTACGATGGGTTGGGTGTGATCGACAGGATGGGACACATCAAGTTTGTGTCTGGGCTGTCCTATTGAGGATACATTGATAAGCCGTTCCCTGTGAAGGGGTTGTTTAGCACATGGTAATCCCTCCCAGTCATCTAACTGGTACTGTGGCCACTGTGTCCATGTGCTCATTTGTGTAATCATCCTGTAACTGTGCTAGCTGTTGCATGTTCCCCCTGATCTGTGGTGCTTGCAAATACTGTGGTAGTGGTGCTGCCAGTTATGGTGCCTGTGTCTGTATCTGTGTGGGTGCTGGTGCTTGTGTTTGTGCTTGTGGCATCAGCTGATACGTGCCTTGCATTTGCCCTTGTTGCTGTTGGCCGTGAGCATAATAATCTTCCTGTCCCCCTTGGTAATGCTGCTGCCCCTGATCCCCCAATTCTGTTGTGTCTCTCTAAATCAGCAAGCTCTTGAAATGTGTCCTAGCTGCCCACTGGTCCAGCACTGTGGCTATTCCCTCCCCTGTCCTTGGAGACCCCCCGAAAAGTCCCCTGTGTTCTGTTGCATTTGTTGGCCATATCCCCAAAATCCCCCTGCAAATCCCCCTTGATTGTGATGTGCCTGTGGCCCAAAGCCACGCCCCCTTTGGAACCCTCCCCTTCCTCAGAATCTCTGCTGTGGGCCGCCTGGACCATGTACCTTCCTCACATGAGCGGTGAAAACGGTTGTGGTTGTTGGTACTGCTGCTGAGATGCCCGTGCTTGTGGGGTGCGGCTGGTTATGACCGCCCCTTCCATTGCATACTTTGATAGCTTCTTTTGCGCTAGCTTGGCATCATCTGCCTTTCTCTCTTCCGTTTTTTGCTTAACCTTTTCCTGCCATAGTCTGCAGTGGTGTACTATTGTGAGCTGTATTTCTGGCCATCCCTTTGCTTCCATCCGCACCAATTCCTTCAAACTCTTCTCTCCTGGCTCTGGTAATCCCTGCACTAAGATATAGTAAAATACAGCTATATTTTTGTTCCACGGCCCTGAATTTTCAATTCTCCAAAGCTCTTGAAGCTCCTGGATGTTATGGAAAGTATCTTCGTCCTCCCGAATTTTGCGTGACATAATCACCCACATGTCTGACGTGTCTGGGTATTGTGTTTGTAACACTTGCCATACTGCTGCTCTGCAATTGGCAAATGGTGACCGGACTTGCACCATGTTCTGTATTGTCACCCCTGGCAACCCCGCCCTCTTCCATATATCATGAGCTGCGTCACCCAGTATCGAAATTAATAAACCCTTTATGTTACCCACTGCCAGTCTGTGACCCTCTGTCCGTTTCTCCATCTCATTAATCCATTTCCCAGCTCACACTATCAATGATGGTAACCTACACTTCACGTTCTCCTTATCTGTGTGTTTTCAAGGCACATACTGAGTCTCGGCCCTCGCCTCTCTAGTAATGGCATCTGTGAATATGCTGGCCTCTCTACACGCTATAGGATCCCTAAATACACAGGTCCTCTACAATTGGTTGGCACTCCATCCTCCTTCAGTACTTTTCCACCTATGTTAGCAGCCTGCAGGCTGGCCATCCTGGTGCTGGTGAGGTTGCCTTAACTTTAGCCTCCAACCAATTAGTATATCAATCTATCATCACCTCAGTGATCTACTGTCAATTAGGCTTTTGAAGCTTGCCCTTGAGAGTGTTCTTAGCTCTGATGAAATTAGGGAGTAAGAAGCACAGTCTGCCTCCGTGCATAGGTGTGACCATGTCGTTCATCCAACTTCATGCTTCCATGTGACTGGAGACCATGGGATCGAGCCTTTTCGTGCATTTAATATTATTTTTTAATAAGCGTCTGAAGTCTTCCTTGTTATGTTCATGCCTTATGAACAGGAGTCTTGTTCTTTCACACGATTTTGTAGCCAATGTCAGTTCACTCCAGTTTGATAAGACCTTGGCTTCTGGGCTCGTCCAGCTTCGCCTTCTGAAATTCACTTGTAATTCAACTTGCTTTTTAACTGCGACATACTGAAATGAGGCCTTTTTTCTACAATCCAACCAGCTATAATACGTTTAGTGGAAACATCCATAGTTCTCTCATTCTTATATATGTATATGTTGGTGATTGCCACAATCTATTCACTATACGCTTAAGGCTAGCGTCTCGATTACTTTGCTGCTTGTTTTTTTTTGTATCTGGGCACGTGTAAAATAACTTGATGTCTTCATCTATTTCTGTGGCATAAGCTTCTTCATCTTGATTCCAAGACGTCACTTATCCTTATTACTTTCTTGATGCCTTATAGAATTTCTGCAATCTCTTATCACTGCATCTCTTCTATGTACATCATCTCAGCTCTGCATAACGTCTACTAGTGATGATTAGTAGTGTTACCATTCATTCTTGCCACTTATTGGCTCTGCTTCTTCAGGGATCTCATTGAAATGGCCATCATATTTCCTTGTATACAGATATGGTTTTTTCTCAATGGGTACCTTGGCGTACTGGCACTTTCACTGGTACTGTATTTCATACTCTGCTCTTTGTCGATTCACCTGTTCTGTGTATGTCACATACTCTGGTTTCCAGCATACAGGTAAAAGGGGCAGGTCGGTTGAGGTGGGGGTACTTGGCTCCTCCTCTACACCGTCTAATTTGCATAGGCCCTCTCTCATCTTCAATGTCTGTGCATATCTCTGCTGGTTCTAGGGTAGGTACTGGTTTGCTTTCATCATAAGCCCTAGACAACCGTCCCCTTGAACATGCTATTGCTGTCTCTTCCCTACTGCATCCTGGGAGATACCTAAATCTGTTGGTTGACATAGATTTTATGTGTGGTGCACCTGTTGTTCACCTGCTGTGCTCGCTCTTCTGCATCGGCCTCCCATTCTCCCCGTTCGTGGGACCTGCACTCCCATGATGCCCATTTGTCTGTCCCCATGGGGTGGGGTCTGGGTTGCTCCCCCCTCTCATCACCACTGTGTTTGTGTCTCATCACCACTGAGTCTGCTACCACGCTCCTGCATTGTGAATTTGTACTACCCGACTCTATATGTCTCTCTTCTCTCACTTTATTCCTTTCCCATTACTACTTGTGTCTTTACCGCTATTATTGCTCGCTCATCTTCTCCTTTATGTGCGTGTTCTCTTGCTAGTCTACCCAATGGTAACTTTCTCTGTTCCCTCTCTGCTAACTTGCGATTTTCTTGCTCTGCTAACTCCCTTCACCTCTCTGCCTTCTCCATCCCTCTCTACTTTTTCTCCCTCATATCCCTTTCCACTCTCTTCCTCTCCTTCAGATCCCTCTCTATTCTTTCATCACGTTCCCTTTCCAAATGCCCTCTTTCCTCTTCCCTTCTTCGCTCCCTGTCGTCCCACTCCAATTTCTCCTCTCAGCTCCTCTCTCTGTTTGCACGTTCTAACCTCAAATCCCTGTCCTTCTCCCTTCTATCTTCCTCTTCCATTAGTTCTGCCTTGTCTGACGTGTCTCTTTCCCTCTTCAGGCTTTCTATTGCCTCTGTTGCCCCTTCTGCCGCGCCAGTCATTTTCCCTTTAAGTTGTAGGAGTACTTGTGCTGCTATCCACTCGTTTGTGCTTGGATGCCCTCAAATTTTTCCTTTGCACGCTGTAGCCCCTCCTCGCTCGCTCCTGCACCACCAGCTGGCTACGCAGTGTCTTTCTAGTGTATGGTGGTGGTTTGTATGTCGGATTTGAGTACCCCTCTGCTGCCCTCAGTTCCCAAATTGGGTACCCCTGTTCATTGTCTATGTCATCAGATACTACCCTTGGAGGGGTAGGTGGAGGTGTGGAAGGGTGAGAGTCCTCTTCCTTCACCTCATGCTGGCTTAGCATCCACTGACGCTTCACCGTTTCCCCCTCTCCCTCTTGAAGCATGCACCATAACTCAAATATAGCCATGGGTTTGGTCAGTTTCTTCCCCTTATAAGTGCCCTGTATGTGTGTTAATAGCGATTGCTGCATGTTTTTGGAGAAACTGTCACAAGCTGGCATGGTTTTGTTAATTTACCTTCTGTACATTTGGACAATTCTATGCTATATTTACAGATTTTTTCCTCAATTCGAGGCTTTCAATAATCTGCTTTTACGGGGTAAGAGGGTCAGAATACAATGATAATATACTCCAATTTCTACAAGCCTATCTCTGCACCTTACCAGACGTTCTCTGCGCACCGCCCCTCCTTCACAATCACTGCCTCCTCAGGCACACCACCACAATCCTGTGCATGCGCCTTCCACGCACTGCCACTGGTTCACCTCATCTGCCAATCCCAAGTTCTCAACACTAGCTCCTTGCCATCTCAAAACTCTGTGTCCTTTGTGCAAGCCCAAGGGTGATGTCACCAAGCTAACAACACAACCTAGGTAAATTGAATATTGCACGTACAGCAAATAGCTTGTTACCCCCAAACCCACACAAAGACCCCCCACAGCTGTCTTCCTGCTCTCCAGGCAGAGTATACCAAATTGTCTTGTGATCAAACTGCACCTGTTGCGTCGCCTAACATGTAAAACGCCTCTCTCCAAGAGACTTAACCGGTCAATTCACCATCGACAATCTAGGATAGCTCCAGCTAACCCTCACAGGAATACCATCATCTATGACCCGACCTAAAACGCCCAACCCACAGGAATACTTTATTCATAAACTCTTGTCACCCAAGCCCTATAAGACCGAATGTGACCTAAACATAAAAAAGGGTACTTCTACCTCTGCTCCAATCCCTACTAAAATACTAGACAGTACTCTGACAATGCATGATAATAGTACACATTACCTCCCAATACACAGAGCTCTCCCTCATACCTACAATTGCTATCAATCTGGATCAATATTTATGTTGTGTGCTGCACTGATGCTACACAGATGCCGGCTTACCCGTCAAGGCGCTTGCCTCGCTGTTCTGGTCTGCCTGGCTTACTAGCCGATCTCGAGTGGGATGATTTCCAAAACGGTTCCGATGACGTTTAAACTGTGTACATGTCTCCCGTTCTCGAAATGCACGCAAGGGTCTCACAGCCTCTCAGGTTCAGTGGCGAAGGGGTCGGCTTAGTACCGGGCTGGTGTTAGGGAGAATTCTCTGTTTAGGCTGAATTTCCTAACCTAGTGAGTCCCCCAGCAGCTTTGCTGGATTTCTGGAGTTTGTTTTTTCCATCCTGCCAAGAGTGAGACTCTTTTCCTCCCACTCTTGGACATGAATGTGTGTAATTCCTTTGAATGTCAATGTGTTCTATGGGCTATGGGGTCTTTTACTCCATAGGGTCTCATATGTTTTTCTATGTGTGTTACACCGCACCCTACGTGCCGTAACACTGGGGCGTCCTAGCGGACCTCCACCATAGACTCCATACCCGGGGACTGACTACTGTCTCCCCGGGCATGTAAAGTCACCATTGGCTTTACTAGACCTAAATGTACTAACAGAACTAGTACAAACCATCTTATTGTGGACGTGCTAGTAGGGGTAATTCGATTACTCCTAGGTCTGTTACTCGAGGGGGCACTGTCCCGTCCCCCCTCGTCGAGTTTTGGCTGGTGGCAGTGGAAACTACTTGTTATGTTCGACCCCGAACATAACCCTATGGGATTCGTCCCATTGTTAGAGATTGATACTTTTCCTCGTTAATCTCTAACGTACCACCGGTCTACTTATCTCAAATAAGTTTATCGGATGGTATTTTCTGCCAGAACTCGGTTTTTAAAATGGCGTCTGTGTTCGTCTCTGTGACTCCTAAACCAAAGGTTGAGCCCTTTGTTCCACTTTTGGCGGGCCTCTGTATAGAGACCTTCCAAAGTGGTGCCATTCGGTCTGGGTTACCACAGTGGTGTGGGAGGGGGTTTAGGCACCCTGGACCGAGTTGCCTTGCCAACTCCGGTCGCACTCGAGTGTGATTGGCCCAAGTGGTGAGCCTCCCCGCTCACCACTTAGCATGTGTTGATTGACAGCTAGGCTGAATGAATGGGGGTTTTCTGCATAAAAGCAGGGCCTTTGGGACTGGATCTTCAGAAGTCGCCACAGGACCTAAGAATCCGACGAGGGTAACGCTGAGCCGACCTGCACGACGACACCTCCGGTGGAGCCCTGCGCAACCGACTCACCACTTCCCGACGACAGAAGAGATCTCCCTGCCGGAGAGTCTCTTCCCCTGACTGGTGGGAACAACCAGTCCCCTTTGCTTTTTCTTTGCCTCAGGACGCAGTGGTTGAATTGCCCGTGCAGAGCACCTCGGCAACCTGATAGCCACTACCCCTGTACCGCGACCAAAAGGTGGTGCCTTGTGACGGAGCACTCCGCGGCTGGTCTCTTCCCTGGTGGTGCACCGGACTTCACTTTTCTTCGACGACGAGATCATCACTACTCTTGGCAAAGACCCAACGTGCATCCACCACCAGGAACAACTGCCCCTGCCGGAGCTGTCTCTCCACAAACAAGGTACCGTGTCCGCCTGGCTTCCCTTTCTACCGGTTCGAGTGAGGAGTCTTAATCCTCGCCTTTCCGTTGGGTCGCTTCCAAGCTTTCTTTAACGTATTGTTCTGAACTGGTTCAATCTGCCGATAACAATTTGCTACAAATACTCAAACGCATTTCCACTAAGAGACTTCTCTGGACATACCGCCTTGCCTCTCTCCGAGTGGGCCTGGCCTCTGAACTTTATGATCTATTGTGGTTCTTGCCTTCTTGCCTTGCATTTTTTCCCGTGAAGTATTGAACTGTGTTGATTTCGTAACCGTCTTATTTTTCTCTCCCGTCCTAACTAATATTAGAGTGCCATCTAGGTTGAGGCATACACCTCTGTCTGCAAATAAGTGATGCTGGTAGAACCTAGACTTGTCGAAATATTGTTAGGGGGATTGATCGTTTCTTCTTCGTAGAGTAATTGTAATTGAAGTGTTTGCCGTGATAGTGCCATAGTGTTTTCCATAGATGTTCTGTTATAAATAAATACCTTAATATCTTTACACTGAAGCCTCGTTGCGTGTTTGCTTGTCTTACTGTGAAGAATTGTCCTATATTGTATACTCCACATTCTGCTTAACTCTTCTTGAGGGAAGTCTGACTGCTCAGCCACAGCTACCAAGTGAATCTGTGTGGTACAGACTGCTACCACGTGGGTTTACTGCCAAACACCTGTAGTCCTAAATCTTTTGCAGTGGTCCCAAAGGGAACTGCACAGGTTTCCGCCTAACACTGGTGTACAGCGGTGGGATTTGTATCGAGTATGCAGTTTAGAGTGCTTTTCGACACTTTAGGATAACTAACCACAAAGCTTAGCACTAAAAAGCAACTTTCAAAAACATGTCTACGATGGAAACTTACAGTCAAGAATCCTTGTCAGGGGAAAATACTGAGAGTTTGCGAGCTCTCTGTAGGCAAGAGAATCTTTCTGTAAGAGGCAAGAAGTTAGAACTAATAGAGAGATTGCTGGCGAACCAAAGTCTGGGTACTGGTTCAGAGGAACCAATTTCTCCAGCAAATGTAGATAACAGTGATGGTGTTGATCTAAATCGTAATACTGATGATAGCGATGAAGAGGCTGACGAGGACGGAGAGGCTAACGAAACTGTCTCCCCTGCTCCTCTACCTGCCTTACCAGCTGTGCCTACGGGGCCCATACCAGGTCCCACATGTAACCCTGCTTATTTTGAACTTGAAAAAATGAAGCCTGAATTAGAATACAAACGGTTCTTGGCTCAATCTGAACGAAACCAAGAGCTCGAGTTCAGATGGATGAATGCCCAGGCTGAGCAGAAGCAAGCTGAGTTAAGACTCAGGGAAATAGAACTTAATCACGAGTTAGAGATGAAAAAGTTGTCTGTAGAAAGTGCTTCTCTCTCCTCTGGTTCCTCTAGGAGCTCGAGTCCAAAAAGACCCCGGATGCCGAAGGAATTAGTGGGTATTTATGAACCGAGATTGGATGTGTTGGATTGGTTAAAACTGTTTGAGTACAATCATGGGCTCCAGGGCATCACCGGGAATGATTTACTTTCCTCGTTGTTCTCTAGGCTCCCTTCTGTTGCGACTGATGTGGTAATGGAGTTGGGGGAGGCGGATAAGACGGATTACGAAAATGTGAAACTAGCTTTGATAGCTAGATTTGGGAAGACCCCTTCCCAGTATCTTAAGAGGTTTAGAACCCTCAAAAAGCATGATGGTACCCCTTGGGCTACCTGGGTGAGTGAAGGGTTGAAAAACCTAGAGGGATGGATTAAGGGTTACAAAGTGAACACTTATGAGGGTATGAAGAATCTTTTTATGGTGGAGTCGATTTATGATGCCTGTTCTCCTGAGCTCAGACAGCTCTTGGCTGATTCGAAGGAATTGGATTCCCGGACGTAGCTAAGGCTGCTGACTTATGGGTTGCCAACAGGGCTACTCATAAGGATTCTGGGGCAACTCAGAAAAAGGATGGGGGAAAACAGCCTAAAAAAGACTCAAAAGAGAATTCGAATAACTCAAATTCCAAAGACGGCCCCAAACAAAACCAGAAGGGTAAGCCACCGGGAAAACCACAGAAGAATAGTGTGTCTTCTGGTGCCAAACCGAAAAGAGGTCAGAACAAGCCACCATTCCAAAAAGCATTTGGTAAATGCTTTGTTTGTGGCTCGACTGACCACGTGAAAGGAGATCCTAGATGTAAGGGTAAACCTTCAGGGGTCCAGCTTGTCTCCTTAGCCTTTGCTCCAGAGGAGGAAGTCCAAATGGCAAGTGGAAACTTTCTACTGCTAGCTGAGGAACCCATTGGAGTCTCAGCCAGCGTTTCTTTAGTATCTCTGGGGTTGTGGGAACAAAAGAATTTAGATGTCTATAATTCTATCCCCGATAATACTAAAGAGTATTATAAGGACAGTGTCCAGGTGAATGGTCAGGAGACTCCTGCCATTAGGGACACTGGGACCAACATAACAGTGGTGGATAAATCGTTTTTTTCAGGCTGAGGATGTTGCTAAGGCACCCAAACGCCTCACCAAGTTAGCTGGAGGGCCTGTGCAGATGCTTCCCCAATTACCAGTTCTCATCCAGTGTAACGACATGACTGTGAAGATACCTGTCAGCATACAGAGTGAGGTATCAGGACGCGTACTGTTGGGTAACGATTTGAAAACTCTCGGAGTTGTATCGCATACTCCCAGACCTCCTAGTAAACCGTTACAGGAGCTAACCAGACCCGCAAGAGAGAGGACCATGCGCGGCACTCTCCAGGAGATGATGAAGAAAGAAATCACTCCTGCTCCACTGGAATTGTCGGCAGCTGTCTCCAAGAAATCAGAAGCGAAAGGGAAACCTAAGACTTCTATCCCGAAACCAGCAGCCAGCATTTCAGTGCAGCCAACACGGACTTCCCCGCGGTTGTCCAAAGTTACACCCGTAACTCCACCTCCAGCTGAGTCTGAGAGGGAGGTACAACCCTGTGTGGTAGAATTAGACTCTGAGGAAGAGCTAATGGAAGGCCAAGAACTCATTGGAGATCTGAATCCTGTTGACAATCCTGAGCTGCAGTCTTTACTGGCAGAAGGTGGACCCAGCAGGGCAGACTTCAGTAAGGGACAGATAGAATGTCCAACTGAGAAGGTCTTCGCCACCAGGCAGAAGCTCAGGCTGAAGGGCAAGAGCCTGGGAAATACAGGTTGCACTGGGAAGATGGCCTCTTCTACAGTGAACCGACCGAGTCTGCACCTGGAGACTACAAACGACTTGTAGTCCCCCAAGAGAACAGACCACAGTTCTTGCAGTTAGCCCACGAGATTCCTTTGGCTGGTCACTTTAGTTTCAAGAAGACTAAGGAAAGGCTCTCTCTCTACTTCTATTGGCCAAAGATGGGGGCCGAAGTAGAAAAACACTGCAGGAGCTGCCACACCTGCCAGACCTCTGGTAAGATTGGCTCCAAGAATGTGGCACCTTTAGTGCCTCTCCCAGTTGTGGGAGTCCCGTTTGAGAGAGTAGGGATTGACATTGTTGGTCCCCTTGATCCTCCAACCTCCTCAGGCAACAGGTTTATACTTGTTGTAGTAGACCATGCTACTAGGTATCCTGAGGCAATTCCTATGAGGACTGTTACAACTCTGGCTGTGGCTAAGGCCCTCCTTGGTATTTTTACTAAGGTCGGGTTTCCTAAGGAAGTAATCTCTGACAGGGGGTCAAACTTTATGTCCCACGACATGAAAGCCATGTGGAAAACCTGTGGAGTTACTTACAAGTTCTCAACAGCTTACACCCCACAAACCAATGGGTTGGTAGAACGGTTCAACCGAACCATGAAGAGCATGATAGATGCTTTAGAGGAACCCCTTAAACGTAAGTGGGATCTTCTACTGCCATGCCTTCTCTTTGCTTATATAATAATAATAATAATTTATTGTGATTTAGTTTACAATGAAACTTTACACATAAAATATACCTTAAGTAAGAACAAAGTTATAACAAGAAAAAACATCAATAATTAACAAAAACATTGCATAAGAAATTACCAAGAAAGGCAAAACATTAAATTCTCTAAATATACATTTCCTAAAAACCATATAAAACATCTTCATTTTAGATTTACATTTACAATAGTTCTGGAACCGGATCTTGCCACATACTACCACATATTCTTCAATGAGAGTTTCAGATGGAATATCAATCTAATTTCGGTATTGTTACAATTCCTATATGAATAGGGGCCTGTATTGGCCAACAACACCTCATGGATTTCAACAATGGCTATACATCAACTCCTCTTTATATCCTCCTATATGGTTATGTTAAGTCTAATTTCCACCTTCAGCCAAACATTGTACAGTGCCATCGGGAGCCTTATACTGTTGGAATTAATACAGTGATGCCAAAATAGCTCCTCTTTAATGTAACCTTGGTTATGCACAAGCTTACCCAAGCCAAGGTTTATGGTACTTGACATTTTGTGACATTCAGTCAATACATGTCTGGCCGTCTCTAGCTGATTCACTCCTTTACATAACCGGCAAAGCCGTAATTCTGGGGGGATCATGTCTCTTCTGCCCGTTATCATTAAAGTAGGTAGTTGTTCTAGCCTTAGAAGTAAAATAAAACGTCTAAGTCTCCTATCCGGGCATAAATTGAGATAGCTCTGCAGGTTTTTGTAGTTATACAGTCTATACTGGACAAACTGATAGCTTTTCAGCTTCTGGAGATGAGCGTAATTCTCCAGCCAATCCCAGAGCTCTATGCGTTTGACCAGAGCCCTTTGCATTTCTACAGTGACACTGCCCTCCCTCATTTGCCACCCAATGGTCATCAGGAATTTAGACATTTGCTCCTTCAAGTGGCACGAGGATTTATCCTTCGAAATCTCTAGGTAGACCGCCTTGAGTAGCCCATTCTTAGTCTCACCCCTCATTCTCAGGTAGAGTAGGGCTCGCTTTTTTAGTACTATCGCTTTAAATGAGGTCAGCCCCATTTCCAATCTTAATATTGCCATTGGGATTCCCGGTGGTAGGCCCAGGATAGCGCGCCAAAATTTCCCCTCAATCACCTGCAACCATTTCAGGTCAGAGTTGAGGAGGGCTTCTAGACCATAGGTGATCATAGGGGATAATACCTGCACATACAGTTGTCTCGTGCCTCAGATGGTAAATCCACCCTGATTTACTGTGAATCTATGAAACAGTGCAGTCAGTTGGGTTGCCTTTACATTGCGTGACTGTTTGCAGAGTCCATAGTCGCCGATACTCTCAAATTCTATACCTAGGTAGCGATAATGAGGTGAATAGGCAATGGTATCTGAACCAACTCTGAGCTGTACACGAGTGGTGTTCTTGTTGGTAAATCTCATTGCCTTAGTTTTTTCCAAATTAATTTTAAGGCCGTTCCTCTCGGCGTATTCCCACAGAGCGATGGCCGACCTTCGTAGCCCACTAACAGTGTGGTCCAGTATAACCAGGTCGTCCGCATAGGCAAGGACAGGACAGATGGCCTCCGGGATGTCATGTACGTACATATTATAGATCAGCGGGGCCGTGACACAACCTTGTTTGACCCCCCTATTTTTGAACACACTTCTAGTAGTGTGTCCTTCCTGATCTAATTTTATTTTAGCAGATGTATTCTGATGGAGTAGTCTGAGATAATAAGTCAGGCGCTCCGGGCAACCCATTGCTTTTAACTTCCGCCAGAGGGCCTCTCTTGGAATAGAGTCAAATGCCGCCGAAAAGTCTATATGGAGGGCATATAGTGGTGGTTGCCCTCCTGATCTGGCTCGTGTTCTCAAAAGGTCCAGCACCATGATGTTGTGTGCCGTAGAATACCCTTGCCTAAAGCCACTCTGGATTTACAGAGTATGTCAGATTGCTCTACCCAGAGCTGCAGCTCCTTTAAAAGGAGAGAGGCAAATATTTTGCCCGTGACATCCAGCATTGAGAGCAGTCTATAGTTGCTAGGATCTGCTCGATTACCCTTCTTAAAGATTGGTATAAGCACCGCTGTTTGCCAGGATCGGGGTATTTTCCCTTCGTTTAAGATCTTTTTAAACATTATCGCTAACAGAGATGCCCAGAATTCAGGATGCGCCTTCATCACAATATTTGCTAGGCCATTCGGGCCCGGGGCTCGGGAGGATTTTAATTCTGAGATTGTATTCAGCACCATTTGATATGTCACATTAAATGGAGGGTTTGACGGCCTATTAATCAATGTATAGGGTTCCTCTATATCTGCCTTGGAATTCCTATTTTCGAGGAAAGCTATCCATGTTTCAGCATTAATAGGGTTAACTAATGTGCCTTGTACAGTACCTCGCGCATCGCCCAACAAAGCCCAGATATTACGCGTTTTGCCTGTACAGATCGTGTTTACTAATCTTTGCCAGGCCATCATTTTATCTAATTTCCGTTTGGCCTTGATCATAGCTCTATATTTGTTTTTAACGCTCCTAACCTTAATAAAATATAGGTCTGAAGGGTAAGCTTGTCTCTTGGCCAGCCGGAGTTCTGATCTACACTCTCTCTTCAGGTTTCTAATAGCTATGTCAAAGGGTGGCTTTTCCCTACCACAGCTAATAATAGACCCCATACGACAGACCGCATGTTTCTCAGCAAAGGTACAGATCCAGTATTCAATGGCGTCACTCGACATCTCCTGGAAGTTCGATAACAAATTTAGATCAATGTTAGCCAAAGCTGCCACAGCAAAAGCGACATTTTTATCTGACCAGCTGATCCTAGTGCCAGCTTTATTTGGCATGATGTTACCCATGTTAGTACTAGGAGGGGCTTTTGTCCCGATATTCAATTTGCATATGAGTGTAGCATGATCACTCCACTCATTAGGGGTTATTTGCATATCCTCCACTATCTCATACAGACTAGGGGAAACAAAAATGTAGTCTATGGTACTTCTCGAAATGCCATTGGACCAGGTATGATTACCTGGAGAGTCGCTCACGGTTTTACCATTAAGCATTTCAATGTCTCATAGATCAAACAAATGTTTCCATCCTTGGCCTTCGGGGTCATTTTTTTTGGTGTGTTGCATATAATTTTTAGCTTTTAACTTAGGGTTATAGGACTTCCCTATGTTACCGCTCATGTGACAGTTGAAGTCTCCAACCACTATTACCCCAGTGTTCCCAAGTTTTAGCAGCCAGGTAGCCAATAGATTATGTAAGGCCTCCTGGAGTTGTTCTCTTATTAGTGCACCCGGGGGGTTACATAGACTAACTAGTAGAAAGTGATCCTTTCCTGTCTGGTTATTATAATCGACCTCAACTGCCATCAAATTACTGGGACAATCAGTTTTCACTAATTTAGAACCAAACATGTTAGCCACCCCTGTGATAAGACCGCCATAGGGTCTTCCCTTTGTACCTTTATTAGCTGCCATTTGATAAATGGCAAAGCCATCCAAAATCAATGGCTCCATTGCCCAAGTTTCTTGAAGGCAAAAACAACAATGTTTATCTAAAATCTTGATAGAGCCCTCAGTTGACACCAAATGAGCAAAACCCCTACAGTTCCAGGACAGAATAGACATATCTCATTGCTTTAACAGCACTTCAGGTAGTGAATCCGCAAGCCATTTTAATACTTGTTGTATGTCTGAAATGTCCACATTTTTTCCTTCAGAGAGATTGGGGCGGGGGTTGGTTTCAGCTGTCAGGTCTATCTTAGCGGGCAGTTGTCTTAGGACTGGTTCATTGAGATCGGCATCAACCTCCACATCAACCGCTTTCAATTCGGTTTTATAGTTCCTTAGCAATGTCGCGGTAGATAGGAACTTACAATGCAATGCTGAGACCTGAGGATTAGGGCCTTTTAATGGTTCCACGAATTGGAAATCGTCTCACTTGAGGACCCTCAGTTGTGGCACATAGCTCAGTCTAATTAACAATTCTGAGCGAGAGAGCCATTTTGAGTTTTCACTTAGATATAGATTCTTTATAAGGCATATACGATTTCCTTCCATGGTAGATGTAGATTCGGTGGGACGAGTTATGATAGATGTTGCTGATAACTCTAATGGACTCCCGAGGTTGTCCTTGTCCACAATCGTCGGCCCCTCACTCAGATTCTCCCCCTCACATATATCCTCCACCTCCTCAGGCTCAATCATTTTTTCTCTGTCAGATATTAGCCAACTAGTCAAGCAGCCCTCGCCATTGTTCTTCCTTTTCTTTGCTCTGGCTGCCCGTTTTTTGGCTTTCTTTGAGGGGTGTCCAGCGGATTCCTTAACAGACTTGGAGATGGCCATTTTTTTAGCTCTTTTAATCCCCGCCGCCCTCCTGGCCATTCTGCGTTGCTTACGCGAAAAGAATGGTTCTTCGTTTTCTTTGTCTGTCTCCATCCCCGGGCTTTGTAGCTCTTCAGAATGATGTTCTTCACTTACATCAGCCAGTTTTATGGCTTCCGAGAGATTGGACTCTGCTGACTGATCAACTTCAGCAGTACCCTCTACTTTCTCACTCACGGCCATCTCTAAGGTTAGGGCATTTGAATTATCCAGTATTTTCCCCGTCATTTTCAGTAAGACCTTAAGGGCAAATTGCAGTGATGCAACTGAGGACTGGATCTCAGCAATCTCTGTCGCCCCCGGATAGGTATCAGCCAGGCATACACTTTCAGCTACGGGGCTGTCTTCCATAGAAGCCATCGCCAAGTTTGGTGATGCTGATAGTCTGCCCATGGATTCAACTGGAGTAGGGGATACAAATGGAGTATTTCTCTGCTTATTAGCATTGGCGCAGTCCATGTTGGTAGGTATCGATCCTGGGGCAGGAGTCATTTTCCTTTGAATATTAAGACATAGCTCCAATAATGAGTTATTGTCAATGTCATCATAATTAGAGGTACATAAGGACCCTACATTAGAGGGCACGAGAACCAAGGCTTCCTCAATCGTGGTAGAATTAGTTTCAGGAAGTGGGTTTTGTGGAAAGTGATCATTCCCTGGCCCGCAGGTATGTCGTTCTTAGCTTTCTTTCTGGGTTTTACCCGCACAGTAGGATTGTTCGAGGGACTCTTAGCTGTCTCCATTCCCTTGGTTCCTCTAAGGTTGTGCTTTGACTGTGTAGTTCTCTTCTTCGGAGGTATACGGGTTTTCACCAGTTAGCGCCCTCCGCACTTAGATATCACGAGGGACAGTATCAAGAAAAAGGTATAGAGACTACTGGAGGAGAATTATCAACCCCTTTACCCCTGAGAAAATGGGGAGGGATTAGCCACCGTTGTCCAGGCAATCCCTCTCACCTGGCGCCAGAGGGATTGCTCAACACTCACAATAACACAACATGCCCAGGATCAAAGGCCTAAGCCCGCAGTCTCCTGTGCGTATGACCTTGAGGCCCGATTGCGTATGTTGGGCAGCACTGGCCCCACTACTCAAGTTTAACAAAATGGTCTCGAGGAATGAGTATGGGATCCAACAAAACTCCCACGAAAGCCCCACTGATCAAGGTAGGTGAAGGTTTGCGCACAGCTGGGGGTTAATAGGGCACAAAAACTCTCCACCAGATTATTGTATTATCAGAGCTGGCACTCTGATTTTACTATGCTGACAGACGCGAACATAGTGACCAATGAGCCTCAATGGTGACTATATGAGGATCAGATGCGGAGAGCGTAAGATGCAGCCCCAGGGATATGCCTCACAGCTCACCACTCACCTCCAATATTAACAGCAAAGCCCTCGTAATGCTGTATCACCAGATTCCGTGTGTATGGGAGTCGGCAGGAGAGAGCACGGTTCCCCGCCTCCTTATTCAGCTCTGGGACCCCCCTCATCGGGTTCGTGGTCACAGTCACCGTCCTTTCGCCACTCCGCCTGCACAGTAGCTCCCGTGGGCGTAGGGGAACAGAGGACCACGCAGTAACTCGTCACGCGGTCACTCGTCTGCTGCCACGAAATTCGGCAGCGTCCGTGTCAAACCAGCCGCTCCTCCGCCGCTCCACCGCCGCTCCGCGTTCCGTTAGAGGAAAGGACCCTGCGGCGTGGATAGGACGTGCATACACGAACAAGGAAGTCGTGTCAAGCCGCACCTCGTATCAAACATAGGGTACCCAGAACAGCGCTGTGAGAGGCCGCTTCCGACATGCTGCGATCAGTTAGTCTTTTAGACTCTTGCTTATAGAGAGGTCCCTCAGGAGGGAGTAGGTTACTCTCCCTTCGAACTTCTCTATGGTCATTCCGTCAGAGGTCCACTGGCCCTGATCAAGGAGGGGTTGGAGAGTGCTCCTTCCCCCAAGCCAGTCAGAGTGACTGACTACGTGATAGGTCTCCGGAGGAGAATGTCGCACATGATGACAGAAGCAAGCGATAACTTGAAAGCTGGACAAGCATTGGTCAAGCACTGACACGATCAAAAGGCTAACATGGTTGAGTTCGCTCAAGACCAGCTCGTTCTCGTTATGATCCCAACAAGGCAGAGGGCCTTGCAAGATAAGTGGATGGGACCCTTCAGAGTTGTGGGTACACTCGGAGAGGTTAACTATCCGGTGGACTTGGGCAATCCCAAGGAGGCTCCGACAGTCTTCCACACCAACCGCCTCAAAGCGTATGTCTCACGACCTGATGTAGGAGCCTTGCTTCTAGCATCATCCGAGGAAGAAGAAGAGAGTGAAGCTCTTCCGGATCTCCTCAGAGGCTTACCTTTAGACGAACAAATTGAAGGAGTAAATCTCTCCTCCAATCTGACACCCGAGCAACAAGAAGAGTGCAAATCCATGTTAAATCAGTTTGCCTCTCTGTTCTCGCTTTCACCAGGCTTGACCCCTTGGGGCCAGCATGACATACTCACTGGTGACTGTCTGCCAGTCAAAAGCAGAGGATACAGAATGTCAGAAAACATACGAACCCACATCAAAGGTGAGGTCAGCAAGATGCTTGATCTCGGGGTAATAGAGCCCTCTACTAGTCCATGGTCTAGCCCAGTCGTGTTAGTACCAAAGGCCGGATCTAAAGAGCTTAGATTTTGCGTGGATTATAGAGCTCTTAATGCAGTCACCAAGACTGATGCCCACCCTTTGCCAAGAACAGATGAGTTGGTGGATAAACTTGGAGCCGCCAAGTTCCTCAGCACATTTGACTTGACGTCAGGCTATTGGCAAATAGCCCTGACAGACCATGCCAAGGAGAAAACTGCATTTTCTACCCCCGTTGGCCTATGCCAGTTTAAGGTAATGCCTTTCGGATTGAAGAATGCACCTGCTACGTTTCAACGGATGGTAAACCATGTTCTGAATGGGATGGAGGACTTCTGCATGGCATACTTGGATGACATTGCAGTGTTCAGCAACTCCTGGGAAGAACATGTAACCCACCTGAGAGATGTTTTGCAGGCTCTTGGACGAGCCAATCTGACCATAAAGGCGAGTAAATGCCAAATTGGACAGAGTAAGGTAGTCTATCTTGGTCATGAGGTAGGAGGTGGAGAAATAAGGCCTTTGCTCAGTAAGATTGAAGCTGTGCAAAATTGGACAACACCTACTACTCAAACCCAAGTGAGAGCCTTCCTAGGCCTCACTGGGTATTACAGGAATTTCATAGAGAACTAGGGGACCATAGCTTCTCCACTGAATGTCATCTCCTCGCCCAAATTTCCTAAGAAGGTTAGATGGAACGAGGAGTGCAATCAGGCTTTTGAAAACCTGAAAAAGGCTCTTTGCCAAGCCCCAGTACTCAGAGCTCCTGATTACCGCCAACACTTCATTGTGCAGACAGATTCTTCAAATGTAGGGATAGGTGCCGTACTCAGTCAACTGGATGGGAAAGGTAAGGAGCACCCTGTTTGCTTCATCAGCCGCAAGCTGAAGGATCCTGAAACAAGGTGGGCAACAATCGAAAGACAGTGCTTTGCTATCGTGTGGGCTCTGAAGAAGTTTACTATTGAGGTGGTCGATCTGCCTGCAAGGGTTTGATTTCACCATTGAGCACAGGTCAGGATGTCACCACCAAAATGCTGATGGTCTCTCTAGGATGTATGTCATCGACTAGAGGTATGAGATTCATCCAGGAGTGGATTAAATCCTCCTGTCCCTTAGTCTGGGGGGGGCGAGTATTAGGGAGAATTCTCTGTTTAGGCTGAATTTCCTAACCTAGTGAGTCCCCCAGCAGCTTTGCTGGATTTCTGGAGTTTGTTTTTTCCATCCTGCCAAGAGTGAGACTCTTTTCCTCCCACTCTTGGACATGAATGTGTGTAATTCCTTTGAATGCCAATGTGTTCTATGGGCTATGGGGTCTTTTACTCTATAGGGTCTCATATGTTTTTCTATGTGTGTTACACCGCACCCCACGTGCCGTAACACTGGGGCGTCCTAGCGGACCTCCACCATAGACTCCATACCCGGGGACTGACTACTGTCTCCCCGGGCATGTAAAGTCACCATTGGCTTTACTAGACCTAAATTTACTAACAGAACTAGTACAAACCATCTTATTGTGGATGTGCTAGTAGGGGTAATTCGATTACTCCTAGGTCTGTTACTTGAGGGGGCACTGTCCCGTCCCCCCTCGTCGAGTTTTGGCTGGTGGCAGTGGAAACTACTTGTTATGTTCGACCCCGAACATAACCCTATGGGATTCGTCCCATTGTTAGAGATTGATACTTTTCCTCGTTAATATCTAACGTACCACCGGTCTACTTATCTTAAATAAGTTTATCGGATGGTAGTTTCTGCCAGAACTCAGTTTTTAAAATGGCGTCTGTGTTCGTCTCTGTGACTCCTAAACCAAAGGTTGAGCCCTTTGTTCCACTTTTGGCGGGCCTCTGTACAGAGACCCTCCAAAGTGGTGCCATTCTGTCTGGGTTACCACAGGGGTGTGGGAGGGGATTTAGGCACCCTGGACCGAGT
The DNA here is from genome assembly GCF_040938575.1 of Ambystoma mexicanum. Taxonomy (NCBI): domain Eukaryota; kingdom Metazoa; phylum Chordata; class Amphibia; order Caudata; family Ambystomatidae; genus Ambystoma; species Ambystoma mexicanum. The sequence continues at coordinate 764,559,113 of NC_090930.1, read as the reverse complement.
TGCCTTGCCAACTCCGGTCGCACTCGAGTGTGATTGGCCCAAGTGGTGAGCCTCCCCGCTCACCACTTAGCATGTGTTGATTGACAGCTAGGCTGAATGAATGGGGGTTTTCTGCATAAAAGCAGGGCTTTTGGGACTGGATCTTCAGAAGTCGCCACAGGACCGAAGAATCCGACGAGGGTAACACTGACCCGACCTGCACGACGACACCTCCGGTGGAGCCCTGTGGAACCGACTCACCACTTCCCGACGACAGAGGAGATCTCCCTGCCGGAGAGTCTCTTCCCCTGACTGGTGGGAACAACCAGTTCCCTTTGCTTTTTCTTCGCCTCAGGACGCAGTGGTCGAATTGCCCGTGCAGAGCACCTCGGCAACCGGATAGCCACTACCCCTGTACCGCGACCAAAAGGTGGTGCCTTGTGACGGAGCACTCCGCGGCTGGTCTCTTCCTTGGTGGTGCACCGGACTTCACTTTTCTTCGACAATCATCTCTACTCTTGGCAAAGACCCGACATGCATCCACCACCAGGAACAACTGCCCCCGCCGGAGCTGTCTCTCCACAAACAAGGTACCGTGTCTGCCTGGCTTCCCTTTCTACCGGTTCGAGTGAGGTGTCTTAATCCTCGCCTTTCCGTTGGGTCGCCTCCAAGCTTTCTCTAACGTATTGTTCTGAACTGGTTCAATCTGCCGATAACAATTTGCTATAAAGACTCGAACGCATTTCCACTAAGAGACTTCTTGGGACATACCGCCTTGCCTCTCTCCGAGTGGGCCTGGCCTCTGAACTTTATGATCTATTGTGGTTCTTGCCTTCTTGCCTTGCATTTTTCCCGTGAAGTATTGAACTGTGTTGATTTCGTAACCTGCTTATTTTTCTCTCCCGTCCTAACTAATATTAGAGTGCCATCTAGGTTGAGGCATACACCTCTGTCTGCAAATAAGTGATACTGGTAGAACCTAGACTTGTCGAAATATTGTTAGGGGGATTGATCATTTCTTCTTCGTAGAGTAATTGTAATTGAAGTGTTTGCCGTGATAGTGCCATAGTGTTTTGCATAGATGTTCCGTTATAAATAAATACCTTAATATCTTTACACTGAAGCCTTGTTGCGTGTTTGCTTGTCTTACTGTGAAGAATTGCCCTATATTTTATACTCCACATACTGCTTAACTCTTCTTGAGGGAAGTCTGACTGCTCAGCCACAGCTACCAAGTGAATCTGTGTGGTACAGACTGCTACCAAGTGGGTTTACTGCCAAACACCTGTAGTCCTAAATCTTTTGCAGTGGTCCCAGAGGGAACTGCACAGGTTTCCGCCTAACAGCTGGTGCAGGCAACCATCCTCTGGCTACCACGTTGTTGGGACCAACTCCCAGGTAGGCTCGAGGGCTACTAAGAGTTCGCAAACTCATGGAAGGCCCAACACCGTCCCCCAAAAGGAACATAGACCCAGCCAGACAGCAAGTCTGTGTTTACAACCAGAATCAACAGGGATCAGTACAAGGATAGACAGAAATCCTGGAATGTCTCAGAGATTTCTGGCTCGCAAGCCAGTTTTGTTGGCATATAACGTCATAAAGACGTCACTACCTGGGCCCCTTTCCAGACAACCTATCGCCCTCTGGGATTGGGTATTGAGTAATAGTGCCCCTATAGCGGACCCTATATGTGTTAGTTCACTGGCTCTCCCATGTCAGATGTCAGGCCTGACCCTTCCCAATATTGTTATCACTAAACAATGTTGCAGAGTGAGGGTCTTACCATTGGTTCTTGCCCGTTGCTACCCACCTCTAGGATACAGAACTGTGGTTGGTTGGATCTGACGTCCCTAGCCCTGGGATCCAAAATGATTCTCAGCTCGAGGTGTACCTTCTCAAGGTAATAAGAACAATTATGTGTCTGCATTGTAACTTGTGTGCACCACCAAAATCTATGAGAGTGCACGTTTATATCATGCAACCCTCGTCTCTTGCTGTGACGAATTTGTTGCAATCTTCTGTCTGTCGGCCGCTTCTCTTTCCCACGTCGGTTTCGAATCATCATCCAGCCTGTAGATTCATGTGTTCAGACACCATGTTTTGGACTCCTGGAGCTTCGAATTACTCTGAATTAATTGGATTTATTTGTATTTATAGCAGCTGGTGTTACTGCTGTTCAGTGAATAAAATATCGCTCATATCTTGGTGGCCTTGGCAGCCGGCCCTATCCCACACAGTTGCTCTCTTGTTCGGTCTGAATTCAGCTTAGCTTAGCTCTTACTGAGACATTTGTGGCCTACTTTGATTCTCCCAAGCCATGGCTTGGCTTGTACATGTTTGTTTTATTCTATATTTCTCCATATGTTAGTAATACATTGGTTCTGGCAGGTCCCATAGGTGTCCTGCAGTTCCGTGAGGTTATTTGCATGTAAGCATCTGCAAGCTTGCTTAGGATCTCTTGCTTCTTGCGTTTTCTGCTTTGCTGTGTTTAAGCTAATGACAAAATAATAAAGCAAAGGCAGTATATATATGTATCTGTCCTCTAATTTATAGAACGGTTCTGCATGTGTTTTTTCATGTATTCAGGTATATTTTTGTGTCCTGATGTGCGGGTGGCACATGTGCTTTGTGTCTAATGCTGCTATATCGTAGTCTCTCTAACAAAGTCAGTAGCGTAGCTTCTTGCCGCTATAGTCAATACTGTCAATTTCAGTCTCCTTTGTTACAGTTTGAGGCTCCTCGTCCACTCCAGGTAACGTTTGCACTGCTCCTGGGCTATAGGGTTGGCTGAGTGGGTACCTCTCGACATACTTGTCTATCATAGGAACACTAGGAATCAGTCCAAAATGGTATGTGTTAGGCAGAATTATATGCAGTACCCTTTAGGAACACTACACACAATTAAGACTACAAGTGACAGTACAATTTCACCTTTGATACAAGCCTGTACTACAGAGTTATAGTGGTAGCAGTAGCGGAGCAGCCAGACTTATCTCAAGAGTAAGTGAGCAGTACAAATAGTTATACAAAGGACAGCAATTACTTTGATTCAGGCAAACACTGACTCAATGTTTCTAAGTAAAAGAATATATATTTATTTACTCAACAGCTGTATAACATTTCACTATTCTAAGCAAGTTAAAAATCACAATCATAAATACACCACACCACTTCCCTTAAATTCCAGACAAGTTAAGCTCACAAAATGAAGTGGGAGCAAAATGGCACTCCAGCAATTTAAAAGGGAGGGAATGACAAAGTTATTAGAAATTAGGCAAAACCAACAGGTACGTACTCAGGGCAATTGAACAAGAGAGACTACATTGAGGAGATCAGCTAGAAAAGGCTTAGGGCCAAAGTCAGTCAATGGGTCAAAAGTCTTTTGCTCATGATCACACAGTTCAGGGTAGTTCGCAATAAAGTTTGTGGCACAGATTCCGGACGAGGTTGGTTGGTAGAAAAGTTAGTTCAAAGAGAAGGGAAGGACAAACCTTTGGTTTGGCAAAATATTTCAAACACTTTGACTGCGGTTGAACGAAACGGACAACCGGATTTGCACAGTACCTTGAAACGGAGAGGGAGCTGTAGCTGAGGCAGACGTTCCTGGTGGTTCCTGCAGGCTCACGGTTCCTGAAGCGACTGTCGGACTGACACGAAGTAGGAAGACTGGAGGCTCCTGCACCACTCAGGGAAGAAACCAGCAGCAGAGCAAAACGACGAATAACAGGTGCGCTCCTTAAAACCCAAGCAGGGTCCGACCTTTCTGGCTATCCAGCCCACTGTAGCTCTGTACAGCGAATTCGACCAGAGGAGGGGTCCTGGCTTGTAGTTTGGGCAAACTGGTTGGTCCCACCAGCTCAAGGGAAGAAGTTTCCTGGAGGATCTTCTCTGTCGTTGGATTCTGGCAATTTGGACCAGCAGCAGGGCTTCACCAGGTGGTTCAGTCGTGGTAGGGGTCCTCTTCTTCCAGTTCCTCATTTGTTCTTTGGTTCCAGTGGCGGCTCTGCTCTTCTAGTCCCAGAGACCTGCCAATGCCCTTAGCCAATCAGACAAGAGTGCGACTTGGGTTACCAAGGGAACTCAGGGCAGGGGTCCGAAGATCCCTCCCTCACATCCCACCTACCTAGACTATCAGGCGCCTTAAGGAGGGCTTCTGTGCAGAAGCCTGCGAAAAGACAGCGAACAAAGGAGTCATCCCCGGTTTGGCGCGCAGAGAAAAACACGAGAAAGAGTTTAACAAAAAGAAATGGCGAATAAACCCAGCCGGAACCAAAATAAAATGTGTTTGGTCCAGCGGCTTTATGTTTGAGGCTAATAGCCTAAAATATTACCACATGTATATAAGATAATCGCCGTAGAAAAGTTAGGGTAGATACCACTGCCACCAGCCAAGTCTTAATGTTAAGGGAGCGAAAGAATCCAAGAGGCACAGACAAAAAGGGATAAGAGTTAACCCTTTCCAATACTCCATGTAAGATGGGGTGTACTGGGTCTGTGGTTTAAAGTGACTATATAAAGTTAATGGCAACGTTACCTGTTTCTGGGGGACAGTAGTCAGCCCCAGAAAATGGAGTCAGTGGGAAGTCTAAAAGACAACCCTGTGTCACTGCACTGAAGGTGCTGTGTAACACACACAAAAAGTGGTGCACATGGAGTAGGTGAGGCTCCAGTGCCCAAGATCACACAGAAAGTAGAAATACACATAGCAAAAAGGCATGTAAGAGTGGGAAAAAGGCTCACACTCTTACCAGGTGAAAAAAAATAAACCCTAGAAATCCAGCAAAGCTGCTGAGGGACTCAGTAGGTAAGGGAAATTAGCCATTCATGAGAATTCTCCCTAACAGTATGGGCAATCGTGGTATCTGCGGTTCTTCTTCCGGGCCATGTATCTTGTGGGAAGGGGAGCAGGGGTAGGATTCAACCATCCCTCTTCACGACGACATCCTGATATATTTCCAATCCAAGGAGGTTCACACCCAACAAGTGAAAGCAGTGTTACAATGCCTATGAGAGCACCAATTATATGCCAAAGTAGAAAAGTGTGGCTTCCACTGCACCACAGTAGAGTTCTTGGGATTCACCTGTCCCTGGAAGGAGTACGGATGGACACACGCAAGGTGCAAGCAATCTTGGATTGGCCTGCTCCTTAGAACATCAAATAGGTCCAATCGGTGTTAGGTTTTGCACATTTCTATAGATGATACATCCAGGATTTCGCTAAAAAGATTCTTTCCACAAGGCTCCTCAAAAGGGGAACACCATTCATACGGGACTCAGAGCCCGAGATCAATTTCAACCAATTGAAGAAAGCTTTACGTCAGCTCCCGTTCTTTTACATTCAGACCCATTTAAACAATTCCTAGTGGAAACAGGCACCTCGAGCTACGCATTGGGCGCTATATTGTCTCAACGGGATCAATCTGGCCATCTCCATCCGGAGGCATATTACTCCAGGAAGTTAAATCCAGCGGAACAGAATGACACCATAGCAGACTGTGAACTGCTTGCTATCAAGGCAGCTTTCACCGAGTAGCGACATTACCTGCTCGGGGTACGGCATACGGTAACCGTGTTGACGGTTCACCGCAACGTACAGTTTCTAAAATATGCAAGAACCCTCATGCCACACCAGCTGCGATGGGCTTTGTGCTTCGCTGACTTCAACTTTGTGGTCATTTATCGCTCAGGACAAGAAAACAGGAAAGCATATATTCTATCCAGGTACCCTGAGGCCCCAACACAGGAGACCCCTAAAGAGACACCGAAGCCCATCTCCCACAGACCAAAAAGATCTGTACCACTACCAATGAACTGTTTGAGTAAGTAGGGAGGGCGATGTCAGCTAAAGAATTACAACAATGGGAAGACCCCAAGAAAAAGCATTATCTTTAAGATGGCCTACCCTTTCATGAAGCCGCATTATATCTACCTACTATTGCCCTTTGAATGCAGGTGTTAAAGTGGTTTCAAGACTCACCTTTGGCAGGGCATCCTGGGGTCAGCAAAACACAAGAGTTGGTTTGTCATCATTATTAGTGGCCTGGTTTGAACAACAACAATCAGCACTATGTACAACAATGTAGACCATAAGAAACCCATGGGCCTTCTACGCCCCCTGCCCACACCAGAACAACCATGGCACACTATAACAGTGGACTTTATATTGGAATTAACATCAGACTTGGGATGCACCACCATCTTGGTCGTAGGCAACTCACTCATCAAACTCGCTCATTTTATTCCCTACAAGGGGATACCTTTAGCTGACGATCTAATTGACTTGTTCTTGCAGCATGTAGTTTACTTCCATGGTATACCACAACATATCATCTCCAACCAAGGAACACAATTCACCTCCATTTTCTGGTGTCTTTTTTGCACACATATTGGAAGAACCATGCAATTTTCAACCAGTTACCACCCAGAAATAGCCAGATGGAGGGCCTGAACCAGACTTGTGAACAATATCTACGTTGTTTTATGCACAACGCAGAAGGGGCTTGGCTAGAAGTTCTTTGGCTTGCAGAACTGGCCTACAACAATTCTCACCATGTATCTACAAAGTATTCCCCTTTCTACACTACTTATGGATATCAACTGCATGTACAACCCACAGTCACCCAGACTTCTGAAGTGTTACCATCTGTGCAGGCTCACACAGAACTTCTGACACAATTATGGGTGCAGGAGCATCAGAATCTGGACGCAGCTAAAAATACATATAAACTGTATGCAGACAAGAAACACTGAGAAAGCCCTGAGTACAAGGTGGGGGATAAAGCGTGGCTATCGACCCGACACCTACACTTCCCTTGGTCACATAAATGTAAACCCCGATTTATCGTCCCTTTCCTCATCTCGGCTGTCATCAATCCTGTTGCCGTATGAAAAGTAAGGGTGTATTTTGATGTGATGAGGAAGCTGTAATCACAGCTTCCTCATCACATGAAAATACACCCTGTGTTCCATGTGCCAGCTGCACAGCACATATGAATGGTACGACCACCACCTGTCCTGGTTGATGGGTACCCAGAATATAAGCTATGAGCAATCCTAAATTGGCACATAAGAGGGGCCAGTTGTGCTATCTCATTGCTTGGGTGGGTTTTAGCCCAGAAGACCGCTCCTGGGAAACAGCCACCAATATACATGCTCCTCTGCTCTTACGCCTCTTCCATCGTAACTTCCCAGATAAGCCAGGCCCTTCTTCAGGGAGGGGATGTACTGTCATATGGCAAACCAAAACACATAGGGCAGCAGGCATGGTGGGGGGCCAAAACCACGGCAGATGTCATATCTCTCCCTCTTGCAGATGTACCAGGAGAAGGACCAACACATACCAACAGGAACACTGAACAAACTTTAATTGGGGAAAGGCTACAATCCCCAGCAGCCCCAACACCCAGGAGGCAAGCCTACGGAGCCTGTAAACTCCTAGGGAAACGCCCAGGCCAACGCCCAGGCTTACGCGCACACAATGAACGGGTGTCCGCGCTCAAGGTCTTCACCCGCACAGATGCTTTCAGAGCAGCTTCCAGCAGGCATACTTTACGCAGGCCACGCCCTCACCTTCAGCAATCTCATAGGCCCTGCAGACAAAATAGAAAAGTGCCGTGGATAAGAGCGCTTGGTGCAGCAGTGGGATAAAACCTAACGGCTTGGGAAAAAGAACCTTAACAGCATGCGACTAGGGTCAGGCACCGCGGGAAACTACTAACACACATGTCAGCGTGTTGGGTAAGGCGCATATCTCTAGTGGTGCATGTGCCATTGAGACTAAGGTGCATGAGGCAGACCAAAGGCATGTACTAATTGTCCCTTTTTTGACAGACAGCAGGCGCCGCATCACACGCCTGTGCTACAGCTTCTGAGACAGCTGATCAGCAGGGTCTGACTCCGGACTATGCGAGCAAGCAAAGCTAAGTGCTTTCATTTAATGACACTAAAGCGAAAAACGTGTGCAATGTATATTTAACCTGTGATCACAGCAAGGCAGAGAGTAACAGCAGAGCATGAGACGAGAGGTGAGGTTGTTCCCTGTGGAACTTACAGTTAAAGCCACTCGCTTTTTGGAGTTGCACAGTTTCTGTATACTAATATTTTTACTTACTTTTATCTTGCATTATATGATTGATTGCCCCTGTGCCGATACTTGCTGTTCAATTACTGTGTGCTTAACAAGCTTTGCTTGAATTTATCTTTTGAGGCTCCGCTTGCTCATGTGAGTCATCTTTCTTTTTCCATCACAAGCATTACAAACGCTTTCTACTTTCCTTCTCCCCGGCATGAATGTGCCGGGGAGAACACCCGCGAAGCGGACGGGCGCAGCGGGCACACCGTCCACGTGCCAAAGGTACGCTAAAGGCAAGTCCGTCTGTGCCCATCCCGGCCCCAGCAAGGTGGCTGGGTCGGAGTCCTCTCCCACTACCTGATGGGGTTGCTCTTGTTCCCTCCGGACCAGAACAGCTCATTGCCCTAGCTCCGCCTGACACGCTCTGGTCCACTGGCTTTATTTCTAAATTATCAGGTACTGCTACTGGGCCAGTACCTAATTCTTATCAGCTGCATTGTCTCTTATGTAATGCCAGGTACTTGGTGGACCATGCTGTTGATTGTTTTGACTTGTTATCTGATTTTAAATCAGATTGTTTACTGGTTAGTGAAACTTGGCCCTCTGAGTCCTCAGGAGCAGCTGTCGTAGTTATGCTCCCTGATGGTTATAAGGTCCTGAGATCAAACCTGCCAGTCACCTCGGGGGTGGCGTTGCCTTTATTTCTAAATCTAGATTTGCATCCACTGTGGTTCCTCTGTCTGTTTATTGTAAGATCGAGGTACTTTTCATGTGTATGGTCCTCTCTGGGATCAGGATTGTTTATGTTCTGGTGGCTTATCGTCCTCAAGGTTTTGACTCTACTTTTATTGAAATGTTTGCTGATTTTGTAGCCTCATTACAGCTTCAATACACAAATCTGATTGTCGCTGGCGATTTAAACTATAGGTGCAATGACCCTTCTGATAAAGCAGCTGCCAAGTTTATTGCTGTCATGGATTATCTATCGCTGGTGCAACTCGTCACTGAGCCGACACATATCATCTGGATTTGGTGTTTGCCAAGCATGAAATGGTGGTTGCCCTTACTCCCTTTAGGATCACTTGGTCTGACCATTTGTTATCCCATTTGTGTATGATTTTATTGACTGCCCCTCTGTTTCTGACAGTATGAGAGTAAGGAAGCAAAACTAGTGTGCAGTTGATGCTTCTCTTCTTGCAGCTTCTATGGATCTTGGTGCTCCCTCTGGGATATTTACTACTGCAGCAGATTCACTGGCGGCTCCCCTAGTGGAGATCCGGGTACGCGGTTGGCCGTCTGAACCCTGGTTTAATGACAACCTCAAAGCTCTTCGTCTTAAACGCAGACAAGGGGAGCGCAGATGGCGCTCCTCTAACTCTGCTGGGGATAGGACTGCTTTCTGTGCTATTACTTCCAGGTATCATTTGGCTATTAAACAGGCATAACAAACGTTTGTACTTCCCAAATTGAGAACTCGATTAATCAGCCTAAGGAGCTGTTTAGGTTTGTTCGTTCTTTTTCTGCTAAGGAGCCCCCTGCTGACCCCACTCCTCCGACCCAATAACTGTGCAACTCTTTGGCTGATTTCCTTGCCCGCAAAATAGTCAATATTCTGAATCATATTTCAACTACTCACAATCTGGCTGAGGATGCTAGTTTCATCCTCTGCTTTGTTCCCAGGGCCTATGCAACCATACTGTTCCCTTTGGGACTCTTTTCCGCCTTTCACGGCTGTGGATATCACTTCAGCAGTGGAGAGAATGAAGTCGGCTTCTCCTACTGATGCTGTTCCCTTGAGAACGGTGAAAGCTATCCTGCCTATGATTATAGCTAATATCACGGCTGCGGTTAACCATTCTTGCTCGACCAGAACTATTCCCTCTGCACTCAAATGTTCCACGGTGATCCTTTTGCTGGAAAAACCTTCTTTGGACTCTTTAGACCATGCTAGTTTTTGCCCTATTTCGCTCCTGCTGTTCTTTATGAAGTTGTTGGAATCCCTGGTCTCCACACTCCTTAGATATGTTCTGTGAAGACAGATCCTTGTTTGATACCTTTCACTCGGGCTTTAGGCCGGGGCGGGGTACCTAGTCTCGGTGCTTGATGATCTGACACTCATTGCTGATCAGGGTGGAGTAGCAGCATTGATCCTGTTGGATCTCTCTGCCGCTTTTGATACTGTCGCTCAGTCCATCCTGATCAGGCATCTATCTGCGGCTGTGGTATCTCGCTCTGTCCTCTGATTATTTTCTTTCTGACCTCTCACAGCTACTTTAGCTCCAGTCTTTTCTCTCTGCTGTCTCTGCTTTGGTGTGTGGAGGTACCGCAAGGCTCTGCCTTTGCTCCTACCCTCTTTAATATCTACATTAAAGCCTATGGTCACTCTTGACCACTCCCATGGGTTTAGATGTTACTCTGATGCTGATGATACTCAGATTTAATTTTGGCTGGACCTTTCCCATCTGGCCCATGCCACTGAGCTGAGAGATTGTCTGTCGGCCGTGGGGTGCTGGATGAACAGCAATTGGCACAAATTTAATGGGGATAAGTGTCACGCTCACCTGATTCCCACGGAGGCGCAGGTTTGGCTTCGAGTGCTGATGCTTCTTCAGTGGTGAAGCGCAGGACTCTGAAGATGGACTGGAAGGGCCCCTCTACTCTGGTCTTTTCTGGCTCGCAGGAATATTCCCCTGTGCGTGAAAAGGGAGTATTACCTACTGATGGAATAATGCTCAAGCCTCCCACTCCCTTCCAGCCCTCCACGATACCCTTCCACGATTCCCCGTGAAGTCTCACCTTAGGGTCTGGAAGGATGAGTTCTCCATCCTGCTTCTCTTGCAGGGGCGCGTTGAAACCCAGTTACTTCACTGGATTGAGGTTTGATGGGAGTTCAAAATAAGCTTGACTATTCAGGTGAGGCGCTGTAAGAGTTCTGTTGCAAGTTCAAAAGTTCAAGCTTAATAATAATGCCGGTCAAGTGGCACAGCGAGTAGAGCGCTCGCTTTGACATCCGTGCAGAGTCTGCTAACGCAGGTTCGCATCCCGGCGGGGCCAATCTCAGCCTTTCATCCTTCCGAGGTCGATAAATGAGTACCACACACCGTGGGTAATAATAAGCAGCGCTCAGATACCTGAGGGTTCGTAGCGCTATATAAAATGCCAAATTATTATTATTATTGTCTTATTGCAGCAAGCGCTAATGCTTATGTCTTTTTTCCCCTTAGGGGCCGGGGTTCGGAATGCCGGAGATATGGCGCCGACCCGAAGTGAAACGTGCAGTTCCAGTAAATGACAGGTAAGTTCTGGATGAGCGTTCAGGTAATGTCTTTGCATTCGCTCATTCAATGTCCTTGTCTTTTTTCCCCATAGGGGCCGGGGTCCGGAATGCCAGGAAGCGGCATGACCCGAAATGAAATGGGAATAACCCAACAGGTAAGTCTTAGAAGGAAACTGAGCCTTTCCTATTCCCTTCCTTCTCTCACCTTGTTTTCTTGTCTTTTTCTCTCTAGGCTCTGAGAAGTGGGTGCGGATCCGGATGATCGCTGCTGAAGATGGAGGCGCCCAGGAAATGTGAGTGAAATGCAGCGCTGCAGCGATCGAAGCGAAATGCTTTTAAAATGATGTCTTCCCTTTCAGGATCGTCGGTGTGATGTCTCCGTGATGCAGCTTTAGCTGGTAAGGTCATCTTTCTCTCCAATTCTCTCTTATCTCCCTTTGCAGGCGACCCAGGATGCTGACAGGCGTGGCTGAAGTCCAGATGCAGGAGCTGACACGGTGAGCGTCCAGCTGCGAGGAGCAGAACAACGCGAAGCGTGAGTTGCTGATCGGGCGTGGTTTAAATAGCTTTGGAAGAAGTTCCAGGTATGTATCCTTCCACCGATCAGGTATGTATCCTTCCCCAACCACACCCAGGTGGAAAGTAGTCCCACAGGTAAAGTAGTTCCAATCAGGCCTCAAGAGGGCCTGGATGTAGCAGCATGGTCTGCATCAGGTAAGTGCACATTAAAACACTTGAACACATGTCTAGCTTTATGAGCCTGGCGCCTAAGGCGCCAGGACAGGGGTCTAACATGAGCCTGGCGCCTAAGGCGCCAGGACTGTGTCCAAAGGGCGCCAGCTTGGGCCCGCTGGCACTTCCGTGGGGGGAATGATGCCTGCCTCTGGGGTTGCTGGGTCGGACCTGGCTCCTTGGAGGTAGGCATCATGACAATAAGTCTGAGGTTATGGTTGTTGGTTTGACTGCAGTCACATCCCCCTGGACTTTGTTTTTTTGGCCCTCCTCTTTTGGCTCCTTTACTGTTGCTTTCTCTGAGGTCATGAATCTTGGTGTAAACTTGTCTGCTTCCTTTTCTATGTCTTCCCAGATCAGCTCAGTTTGCCAAGCTGGTCACTTCCAGCTGAAGATGCTCAGAAAGGTTCTGCAGTATATTCCCTCTCACCTACGGGCTCCTGTGGTTTCTGATTTGGTTATTAGTCGCATTGTCAGTATGCACACAATAATGGAGGAGAGGAATCGACACTCTCCCCCGAACCACAGAAGCCGAATGAATTCGACCCTCCACCCGTGGTTGGCACAGCCGCCTGATTATAGACACAGGACACCACGTGGCAGCCAATGAGGGGAAGAGGAGTTAGGAAGAGGTTGTGGATAGGGTAGGGAAGTAGGAACACCAGATAGAGGGTGAGGGAACTCCTAAGGTGGATAGGAAAGGGGAAACACAGGGAAAAAACCTTCTTATCTAGTTCTTTTACTAAACCAAACACATAGGGTATGCGCTTATTAATCTTGCCTCCAGCCTACCTCTAAATTGTATAAACACACCTTAATACGTCTGAACATGTAACAAGATAAACATATAGCAAGCATAGATGAACACCAACAATGGAATTAGATTCCATACATGAAATACATGACACATGGCCCGTTGGGCAAGCTGAAGCAACACTGAACACATATAACCATAATGTACATGCCCAGACAGGGACACAGATCACTGTTGTGCCAAAACAGCCCCTAACCCTGAATGTCCTGTACTGTATGTTGCTGATTTAGCAACCCCAAACATGGTCCTCACTCTTCCGTGTGCCTTTAGACACACGCGTATTAAGCATCGAAGTCCTTAACAAGGATTCACTGAAAACACACACTTTGCAGGATACTCGTAATGTGCCCAGTACTTATCTGAGCTCCGAGCGGCCCCACGGAACTACTCGGAGTCTGAAGAAAATGCCGTAACCACTGTCAGCCAGCCCGCCCGCATTCATCCTGCTCCCAGTATTCACCAGCGTAATGAGCCCATTACTTATCTGAGCTCCGAGCGGCCCCATGGGACCACTCGGAGTCTGAAGAAGACGCTGTAACACTGCCAGCCAGTCCGCCAGCTTCGTCTTGCTCCAAAGTCTTACGGGCTGTAAGAAAAGCTTCGCTCACGTCTCGCTCCGACCACACCCATCCAGGAACACAAAATGAGCCACACCTGCGGTTGCGAGCATGTTGGCTTTATGCTGCCCTTCATTACTTGCAGCTGGCAACGCGCGGCAACTTGCGCTGAACTACAGGTCCTCCCCGGAATGCTGGGAAATGTAGTTCTCTTTACCAATGCTTTAATAAGCAAACTTAGTTACTCCCCGGCGGTACCAGCCCTTATTCCTGACACGTATTGACTACTGTTACTCTCTCTATCTGGTTCAGCCTGACTATTTGCTACGTCGCCTTCAACTTCTTCAGAACTCTACTGCCCGCCTTGCCACTGGTTCCTCCTATCGGGAGTATATTTCTCCAGTTTTTAAAGCTTTGCACTGGTTGCCTGTGGCTAAAAGTGTGCATTGTAAATCTCTTTCCCTGGTGCACAGGGCTTTTCACGCAGTTGGCCCCGAGTATTTGCAGTCAAAGTTTCGACCTTATGTTCCTGGCCGTGTGCTGCGTTCCAAGGACCGCTTTCTTCTTACTGTTCCTAGGTTTCGACGTGCTAGAATTGGTGGCCACTCATTTTCCATCAGGGTGAACTTGTGGAATGCCCTTCCTACTGCTCTTCGCTCTGTAGCTGCCCATTTGCAATTTAGAAGGGCTCTAAAAACGTTCCTCTTTTAGCACTGTTTGTATTCCTATTACGGAACTTAAGGAGGTTCTGCTCAAGACGCAGAGGGAGAGGGAGGCTATTCCACAGAAGGGAGCCGCCGAGGAAAGTGTACAAACAAAAGCTCTCTGTTTAGCAAACCGCTTCACAGTAAGGGCGTTGGTGCCATATGAACTCAGGGGTTTAGAACAGTGGTATTTTGTCAGGAAGCATTGATGATAGAGTGGTCCCCAGCCCCAGATGGCCTTGTGGATGATGCAGAGGGATTTGAATTAAATTCTTGCTGAGACCAGGAGCCAGTGAAGGCTTTGTAGGGCAGGAGAGATGCAGTCACTGGGCTTGAGGCCAAGGACAAGTCTTGCTGCCCTATTCTGGGTTAGCTGGGGAGGTTGATGGGTGGACGAAGGAAGATTAAGGAAGAGGCTAATGCAATAGTCAAGCCTGGAGAGGACCAGAGCACAGGTAACATTGGGCCTCTGGGGGAAGGTGAGGAAGGGTACAGTTTCTTTGAGAAGGAAGAGTTGAAAGTGGGACTTCTTGGCAATGCCATGAATATGAAGTATGAAGGAAAAGGAGGAGTTGAAGATGACTCAGAGGTTCCTAGCTTGAGAGGAGGGGGAAGGGAGGGAAGTCCATGGAGGAAGGCCATAGTGAAGGGAAGAAGTAGGGTGCAGGGGACATGGTTTTAATAGAAAGTATTAATATAGGTATCAGGACTAGGGAGAATACACACACTGTTTTCTCTGCTTTTGTATTCTTATCACTTGTTGTAACAGCATTATTCAGTTTATGGGTAGACCAAGGCATTTAAAGCTGTCAATAAGAGCAATTTTGTTAAACATTGACCCTTGTTGACAGGGCTTTTAGTGGTCCGGGTCCCTGCCTGGGCCCACCCCCAACTAACCCCAGCGAGCCGATACCTCAGGCAGCCCGTGTAGAGGCTGCACGGTTACACGAGCTGCCTGCAGATGTCAGCACTTCGGTTTAGAAAAAAAGAAAAGGTATTGCATTTTCTTTTTTCTAAACCAAAGTACTGATACCAGCAAAGCTGATGTCTATGTACTCGAAACATGAGGAGGGCTGGACTACTAGCTCTCCTTTTGTTTCTGAGTAACTAGTCATCACCCATGTTGGGTGATGACTAGTTACTCAGAAACAAAAGGAGAGACTGGGCCCTCCAGCCCTCCTACTGCTTCAAGTACAGAGACACCAGCAGCAGGCACACCTTTCACTAAAGGAGCCTGTGGTTAAAGTGGACTCCTTGAATGAAAGGGCTGCGTGCAAGCTAGGGCACGCTGGTGTCACACCTTTTGGTGCTCCCAGCCGCTGTTTTTTTTTAAAAGGACGGGCTGG
Organism: Ambystoma mexicanum; assembly: GCF_040938575.1. Lineage (NCBI taxonomy): Eukaryota > Metazoa > Chordata > Amphibia > Caudata > Ambystomatidae > Ambystoma > Ambystoma mexicanum. The sequence goes on along the minus strand of NC_090930.1, from coordinate 764,543,633 downwards.
GTGCATCAAAGGTAATAATTCCCAGTGTGCCCCAGGTCCACCTCTTTTACCAGCCGCCTCCCCCGCCCTGAATCAAGGGTGGGGGTCTCTTTAGGGGACGTGCACTTGGGCCACACCCCCTAACGGGAGCCCCCCCCTCGATTTCCAATCCCACTTAAAGCACTGCTTGTTGATGTGTTACAGCTCTCTATTGGGGAAATAATTTTTCCAGAGGGAGCTCTAATATATTGTCTTCTTTGCATTCTCAGTGGTATTTGCTACCCTCATATTTTTTTCCTAAAGATGTCTCTGCTGGGTAATTGCTTGCCTTATTTCAGGCGTTGAATTCATCCTCACAACCCCTTCAAAAGAGGCAAACTCTGTGACCCCCTAGCACAGGGAAAAGTACTGCTAGGGGCAGCAAAGGAGATGCCAGCAGTACCAATCAGTACCGCTGGGGGCCTCTGAAGGACTTGCTTAGACAGAAGAGATAGAGTGTTGGATGGCCCTGTGTGGCCCTCCGGGAGTACGAGCAGTGATCTTCTAGTTTTGGAGGCGTGCTCGTTCATGAGGCTTACTTGTGAAGAGCATTGACTCCCAGGAATGATGGAAAGATGTTAGTGCATGCACTCCGAATTTTAACCGCATAGACTACGTTCCAAAAATACAGCAGGGCGTCTGACCTGAATACATATATGTAGTTACAGTGAACGACCTCACTGTGCGGGGGTCATGCAATTTATGCCTTCTAGTATCAAACGTGTTTCCTTTAAACTGAATGCATGTTTTTTTTTTTTGTCACCACTGCAAGTTTCAATGACTTAAGTTAGAAATTGTTACTGTGAAACATTTCGGGCATCAAACTTTCAAATAACATATGTTCAATTCTGTAAATAAACCAGCAAATGATATCATGTCACATATTTGGTATACAGTATTCATTGCTGTACACCCACTTTCATTATTATTCAAAAACGCGCATACTTGCCATATATAAAAGTCTCCTCAGTTATTTTTCGCTACGTTACAATGCATTATCATGCTCTCAGTGAGACCGTGTGGGCTTCTGCAATCTCCTTTGACGTGGCTGACAAGCTGTGATCTCTTGATTTTTCCGGCACGCGCCTTCATGTGGCTTTAAGGTCTGGAGAACGTCTGTTCCCAAGTAATGAGGATGACAGATTGAGCTAGGGCCAGAGTGTGTGAGACATATGGTGTGTCCAGCCCTGGTTTGCAATCCAGAAAATGACCAAGAGAGAGGATGACGTGCGCTGTCTCTAACCCGCAGGCAGCCACAAATAAATACAAGTACATGCAGTTTCATTGACGAAAAGTGAAATGACAGATGAAACAGTTGGCACTTATAGGCCTTTGCATAACTAGAGACCAAGGTTAATTAGAGGACAGAAGAGCCTATACCCAACACCTCTGATATATGTGACTCTGCCTTTCTATTGTGATTCACTTAACCTTCACTGCCCACATCTACGAATACATGGCATATTCTATTTGTATTTTACAACTTGTGTACCTAATCTAAATAATGAAGATCTTTGAAATTGCTTGTTCTTGGGACAACTTGTTCCCTAAAAGCATTTGAATAAATAGTTATTTGATTTCTTACAATGCATACATTAAATTACTTGCACATTGCCAGCATTCTCACATAATACATGAACTCCTCAGACAAGAAAGAGTGATGCACATATGCTCTAGAAAAATGTTCTAATATTTCCTGCACCTATGGTCCTTTTGTGAACCCTCTAAATGTGCCTCCTTCCCTATGTGTCTGTCACCCTCTTACTAAAATAATTATAGTCGGAAGCAGCCTCTCTTGCTCTAGCTGTGTGAGACGTACGAGGTGCGCTTGACTCTGTGTTCTCAGCGTACTCGCGTACTCGCGATTGGTCAGAGGTTCTTTCCTCTAGCCTTCTGCAGGAGCTCAGAGGCGAGAGGCGTTAAGATTGGGTGGAGATTGGCGTGGGGGTTGGAGACATAGACCGGGAGCTGCTCCATGGACAGTGCGAACAGTGTGGTCACAGCCCATGGTAAGGACTCTGTACCGCGTTGTCTCTGTGTGTTGCCTTTAGTGCTAAAACCACTGGAGAAGTCGAGCACTACAGGCCTGCTTGTGCACAGCGGTGCAATACAAAAAGCAAATGTATTCCTTTTATTTTTTCACCATTCACTTTTCACCATTCACGGCAGCATTCTATTTTTTTTCGGTAGTGAGGTGTGTATAGCGCTAAATCAGCTCCCTATTCACCCTCATTCTTTGATCCTCCCACTCCATCCGTACTGTTGTGCGGGAATGAAGTGAAGTGTGTGAGAGTGTCCGGTGTGACTCTAGCACTTTTTTTTCCAAAAAACTTGGATTTTGGAACCTTTGCTTTTACTAACGCAGGATAAAGGTAAGAGCAAAAAAAGGTTTAGCCGTGTGAAAATTCACCAACTAAATACATATTGACAAAACGAGTGATAACATGTTGTCCACACTGCTGACTGTCACAGCAAGTGTAGATGGAAAGGCAGGTAAAACTGAAAGGCTGACAAAGCATTTACTGCCACACCCCCTAATGCATTGGAGATGGGCAGACATTTAAGCGTATTGGACCAGGAAGACCTGTTAATGGAGGAAACTACGACACTGTCGCCGTGGGCAGATGAAGCGGGTACCCCGCACCTGTCCACAGAAGATCTAAAAAGAACAGAAGGTGGGTCAAAATATCTATTCACTGTTTAGTGAATATAGGGGCCAGTACTACTTTGTATCAGAATATTTTGGAAGTAAAAAAAAAACTAGACCTTATACATCAGGACAGTGACTGAGCCACAGAAGGCAAGGAACCTGGCCCTAAACGATAACGATCCTAAGACGCGCCCTAAATCACCAGTGAATGAAAACAGCATGCAGAGCGGTGGACGATGGTGTGAAGCACGTATGGTGCATGGAAGGGCTTACAGGGCTAAAAAAAAGCCTTGAAGCAACAAACAAATCATTATCGAACTGAATCTGAAGATGAAAGGACAATAATTAATCAAGAAAAAACAACAGACTTGAAGTCAAGGGAGAAGGGGCTCCAAGAACCTGAACAACATGCAACTGGGGCAGGACTTAATGTCTGCCTAAAAAGGAAGAGCGACAGGGCAAATGTTAGCATGAGTAAACACAGTCTTGTGGATCTTGGGGCAACAGACTCAATGAAAGTCACGCAGCAGACAGTAAAAGAAGTGGACAACAAAACCCTGTGATCACGAAATGTGCACTCGGCCAAAAAAACAAAACAACAATAATACGCATTGGTTAAATGTGGGAAATTATGTCACCCAAGTCCTTAGATTGAGGCTTCCCAACACCAAAATGCAAAAATCATCTATATGGCCACAAAAGGGGACCACATGTGTTTCTGATCAAGCAAGAAATATATGGAAACCCCATAATCTGTCAGCTTCCATGAGTCACCCCCATTTTACTTTTAATGGGGTGCGGGCTCACAAAGATCATTCCCGCTTAAAAACAATATTCTTTAAGGCAGCTGAACGTAGACAGGCACCTGTGGAGCTGGAAATTCCAGAAGACATATTGTTGGAAACATCAAGAACAATAGAGAATGAAGAATGGACAGTGGGTCAAACATGTTAAATGCCTCAAACAAGTCAAACTCAAAACAAAACGATACCTGAAGGGGAGTAACAAAAAACACTGGATCTCAGACGGACGAACAGAAAGGAGTGCAGAACCAGTGCTTTAAGTGGGGTAAGAAATTGAGGGGGGCCCTCGTTTGGGGGCGTGGCTTCCATTGTGGGCGTGGCCTAAAACGTGCACAAATCATTGTAAGGTGCGCAAACAAATATATAAATGTATGTGAGCATTTATATATTTGTATGCGCACTACTATGGTTTGTGTACCTTTCAAGCCTTATAAACATACCAATGTTACGTATTTCTAGGTTTATAAAAAGGTGGCTTGAAAAGTGCACAAACCATAGTAATTTACACACACTTGTGTGCTTACCTTACTATGGTTTGTGCACTTTTCAAGCCACCTTTTATAAGCATAGACATTTATAACATATTTCTATGTTTATAAAAGACGTCTTGAAACGTAAACAATTCAAGGCATCTTTTATAAAGCGTTGAGGATGGACAAAACCCGAGGTGGCTTTGTCCATCGACAAAGCTTTATAAAAGATGTCTTGAATTGTGCACGTTTCAAGCGGTCTTTTATAAACATAGAAATGTTTCTACGTTTATAAAAGATGGCTTGAAACGTATACAATTCCAGGCATCTTTTATAAAGCTTTGCCAACGGAGATAGACGCCTCGGGCTCTGTGATCTATCTGCTCTGGGCAGATAGATCACTGAGCCCGAGGCGCCTTTCACCCTCTGCGAACCCGCGGGCTCCGTGATCTAATCTGCATATTAGATCATGGAGCCCGCAGGTTCGCTGAGGGTCTGTGACCTGGCGAGGGCAAACACAGGAACTGTAACTTCCCTGATGACCCCTCAGATGAGGGTTACAGTGACTGACAGAAGTGCCAGCCAGCCTCAGCGACGCTGTGCCTGGCTGGCACTTCTGTCAGCTCGCCTGAAATTAAACTGGCGGGCGCATCTCCCGTCGCGGCTGCGGCCGCGGCTGGATAATGCATCCCGGCAATGTTGTGTGGGATTGGGGGCCCCGGCAAGGCGCCTGCTCAGTCCCACGTTTTGGAGACTGCCGGGGCCCGGCCCCGGCAGGCCCCGGCCCACTTTAAGCACTGTGCAGAACAGTCAGACAAACCAAGAGTCACAAACGGACAATTTGGTAAAAATACCAATACTGAGTGACACTAACAAAGAAGATGATCTTGTGGGACCTAATCTGCATGGATATCCTGAGGAATCTTTTTTGTTGGTGTCCACAATGACTGCAATTCTAGCGCTGTTCATGAAATTATATGAGGACATAGCATCTACCCTACAAAACCCTACAACCTTACTGGCTATGGTACATTTGAAAACAATCTTTGTGGAGGGCTTTATTTCTTCAGTACAGAACAACCTGGACATGAGTAATGCAAAAGTATCATAACTACTGCACGATATTGCAGTAGCACAACTACTGCACGATATTGCAGTAGCACAACTACTGCAAACCAATATTAAAGGAAAGGCAGGAAAAAAAAACAGATGGCCTGGAGAGATTCCTTGGTGCAATAATGACTCAATAAACATGGAAAAGGAGATACACCAAAGCCTGCCCTGCAAGGAGAGGGACCTCTCCAATTACATTGTGCGAAAGAAGACTGAACGGAAAGAAAGGAAAAATCTAAAAAACAGCACAATAAAGTAACTGAAGGGTGCAGATAGGCAGAGGTAATAAACTTAGACAGGACGGACAAAGTGAATAGCGAAGTGGTAAAAGAGAGGAAAAAATGCCCAAAAACACAGTCAGTCGTACATAAAGATCAAAATCTGGATAAGATCGATGTAGACGTGTCCATGGGTATGAAGGAAAATCTAAAAAAATAGTAGAGATCAAGAAATATGCAAAATTTTTAGAAAGAACATGTCAAAGGATACCCAGAAACAGACGACGGGCGAACTAAGAGGAAAAACGGAAGAACTTCAAGTACTGAAGTCCAAACTTATAAAAGAAAGACAAACTGAACTAAAAAAACTAAAAAATCAGCCACAAACTATTAAGCAAAATTCAAATGCAAATAGAGCATTCATTAAAAAGCTAAATCTCCCAAAAGAACAACACATGCTGAGTAGAGGAACGGTGGCGATCAGGCCAGATGAAAAGAAAGGGCCTATACAAAAAGAAACACCAATAATAGTGGAAACATCAGATGAAGAAGAAATAGACCGAGCCCTATTAGATCTAACAACATATTCTATTTCAGACGGAGACGAAAGGGAGGGTGATGAATAAGATATGGAGTATGACATGGATAAAGAAGGCAAGATGGATTCCAACCTTGACGAGAGTTATACAGACGGTATTGAGGAAGATGAGACCGAGGAAGAGAAGGCACCACAGGAAACTGAGAAAATGCAACAGGAATACCATACAGGTGGCAGACAATCTCAGCATATATTGAGAGGGAATATAAACGAAGATAAAGGTACCAATAGAAAACCAACAGAACCGAGAGGGATTAAAAACAGATACAACGCCGGTACGAAGAAAAGAGAGACAAGACAAGAAGATGTCGATTTGCCTGAGAACCACTTTATATCATTGCTGTGAATTACAACACAGCCAAGAAAGAGGAGCCTGTCACCATCAAACAGGTTAAAAAATCGAAACCTGATGCACCAGACGGGTAAGACGAACAAAGGGTTGGGTGAGGAAAAAACAAAACACATTGACCAACTAGAGGGTCTTTTACTGGAAAGCATGCTATACTACAATGATGGGTTAATCCTCAATAGAGCAAACGTGGTAATATTGCTACACCACATCCCAGCACTGAGACTAATAACTTCCAAAGATATAGCTATAGTTGAATTCCTTGAAGATGACCGGGCCGATAAAGTTTTATTACACACAGTCTCAAGGTTGGTAAAATAGCTACTTTTGGAAGAAGACCACCAGTTACGTCCAATGGGCTTTGATCTCTGTGAATAAAAACAACTACATGTAGACAAACAAGACAAAAGTAGAGAAAACGAACAGCCGAAAGCTAACAAAAAGGGCACATTTAATACTACAACTAGTATGTCGAGCAGAAGAAGGAACAACACATTTTCAGGCCAAAAGACAGAGAGCACCAATAAAGAGTCTGAAGGGGAGAGTGCAAAATGGAAGTGGTTGGCAAACCTGGAAGCTGAACAAATGCAAAACCAATAATGTCCAAACAATTCTGCAGAGGTGCAATCGACGTAGGTGAGTTGGAATATGAGAGGATTTGGCCATCTATTTAGAAAAGGTGATCTTCAGGAAATTAAGGTAAACATTGTGTGCCTCCAGGAAACATGGCTACTAGAAGGCCTGATCCTCGAGGGATATGAAGTTTTACTGAACCTGGCACAAAAAGGAGCAAAGAGAAGACCAAAATTGGATTGTTGGTTGCAATTAAAAACAATCTGAGATAGTCTGTGGTCCAGATCCAATATCCAATTCCATATATCCAGTTGGTAACATTAAAAATGGATCAACTACCAGAAACCGCTCAACGAGTTCTGATAATCCTAAAAGTCTATTGGAACCCAACAATATCTGCAAACACAACCCTACCATGAGACATAATAGCCTTAATAGATAAGCACAGGGAAACATGGCCAGACCAATGTTTGTAATAGCAGGAGACTTAAACTGTTCCTGTTTTAACACGATAAATCAGCCATCAGATCAAGATCTGGTAGAAACAATGAAAACATTAAAATGAGGAACACGTTGGAGGAAGGCAATCCAATCAAGAGGCTGTATAATTCTGAATGGAATTATACAGGGGGACGTTCCGCCCAGATCAACATGGAAAGGGCCGTAATTCCACAGACATTTTGGACTATAAATGCATTTCATCTAACATGTCACATATAGTGGAGAGGTTTGAAGTGATCGAAACAACAGCAAGTGGTATAACATTCTAAAAATGACTTGCAAAAGTATCAATAACAAAAGAAAATGGGCCTCATTACAAATCAGGCGGTCCGGAAATAACGGTGGCGGTAAACCCGCCGCCACCGTTGTTTCCGGACCGCCCGATCCCAACTCCTGCAGGCGGGATGTGATGTTCCCGCCAGGTCTGACCTGGCGGGTTTAACACCGCCCGCCTGCAGGCGGACGAGGAAACACTGGCAGCATTACGAGATACTGCCGGTGTTTCCATGATCCCCATTCCCGTTGAGTCACATAGGACTCAACGGGAATGGGGATTAACACCCTTCCGCCTCCGTGATTCCCAGAAAACCGGTTATTCCAGGAATCACGGAGGCGGAATGGTAATACGAGTCCGGCGGTAACCAGGCAGTTTTACCGCCTCAGTTACCGCCGGACTCGTAATGAGGCCCAATGTGTTTATGGAGACCTGACATCACTGGTAGTAAATACAGGCAGAACAACTTTACAAATAAAATTTGATTACGCAGACGCAAAAGCAAACAAACTTTGACATCATTGATTATTTGCCATTATTGAAAGAATTTAAAACAGTCCAGAAAACAGGTAGCAATAAGCCAAGTAGTTCAAAGAGACACGTCCACGATAAACAGATATTAGACAGAAGAAGAGATCTCAACAAAAACATCAAGAGATTAAATAAGAACATGAACCCAGAAAACTGGACTGAAATACATAAACTAAAACAAAAATATCATAATTGGCTTCTTAGACACAAAAAAATATGGTAAACCAAGACTCAATAAACATGCTGTGAAAAATAAAAAATAAGAACAGAGCAGAAATGTGGGGAATTATCAATGAAATAGATGGTCCACAGGATGCTCTGATGGCCAATCCTATTTCAGCAGACACGTGGTTTGAATTTTACACTTAACTACAACCAAGAACGTCCTCGAAGACATCTTCAATGGTAGATATAAAGGCAGTGGACATAAAATTAGACATAGACATAGTCTCCATTGAGGTAATAATCAAGAACCTCAAAAACTCCAGAGCCCCGTGTCCTGACTGCCTGACAAATACCATATTGAAAGAAAATTCACGAGAATGGGCAATATTCCTACACCACCTAATCCTGCAGTAGGAAAGGTGCCAACTTCATGGAGAGACGTGAAAATCATGCCCATCTTCATGAAGGGGCTAAGGACCGATCCTAAAAACTATCCGTCTATAGCCCTTCTTGATGTGTTGGGCAATATATAGGCGACTATTCTTCTGAAAGCATTGTCCACATGGAGTGTGGCAGTAGGAAGAAGAGATCCCTGGCAGTCGGGTTTGTGAAGAGAAGAGGGACTTCACTAAACATATTCTTGATAAACCTGCTGAAGACAAGAACCAGGAGTTCTAAAGATAAGAAAGTATTTGTTGCTTTCGTAGATTTATCAAAGGCATTTGACACGGTCAGCAGACGAAAACTTTGGGATAAGCTGTCCGAGAACGATCCTAGAGGGAATTAAGTTTGGCTGGAGTCTTCCCAGTGACTGTATGTTGTGGGTACACCCTGTGGGTGGGACCTGGGTGAATGGAATGTGTGAAGAATACGCATTCTGTGTTGTGGGTGTCTAGTATCTGGTGTTTGACACAATGACTGAGACAGCCCTGCCCGAAACTGGTATGAATGCAGTGTGGAGTGTTGAATGGCTGGGTACTTGTCCCAATACACATAACTTGTTGTGAGTGTCTGGAGAGGAGTGAATGGCCTGAATGCACTATGCACCTGTTTGGATGCCTGCCTGCATGAATGCCCTTCTGACCGATTGGCTGCCCGAGTGTTACCCAGCAGAATGAATGGGAGATCAACTAGTATATCTGGGGGATCTCACTGCTAGAATTGGTGTTCAGAAGCTGAAGAGTAACTGGAGTGAAGCTGAAGCTTGGCCATGAAGCCCTGCTGGAAGAGAAGAATTGCTGTTGCCCTTCTTCATCAATAAGAAAGCTGCTGTGTCTCCAAGGACTGACCCAGAGAGGGCCTGGTAAGGCGCCTTCTTCCTGAGCTACTAGGGACCATCGTGCACCAGCTGATCTTTACCAAAGCTCCCTGGTAGACAGACCTTCGACAGGCTGCCGACCCGAGACGGGGACTGCTTCAGAATCCCAAGTAGAAGAAGGAGGACTGTTGTCCGCCACTGTCGGCGACCGCCGTCGCCGACTGGAGCCGCCGTGCTCCTGTTTGCCTAAGAACTTCATTTGATCCAAGGACACTCACATCTGCATCGTCGCCGCTGTATCCTGTGGGAGAAGGCCTGACCGTTGACGCACCGAGGAGCAATCGCCGGTGGGTTTCCCGCCACCCAAGGACAACAGAGATGCCAACAACTTGACGCCCTTGCTGGGCCACAGTTCTTCAAACTCTTTGCGGTCCAGAACTATCGACACCGAGGTGCCCCGCACACCTCTTCCTTGCAGGACGTTTACGCTTCCCCGTCAATGAGCACCTCTAGGAACGAAGCTGCCACTTCACCATCGTAGCTCACCCTGTTCTCCGTCGGACGTTCGATGACCCGTGACTCCTGCCTTAAAGGGAGGGCACTCAAGAAGGGCCGTCGATTCCCCGCCGAGGAATGCTACAACGCCAGGTACTTTGGGGTTGCAGAACTATTGGGAAGTCTATTGTGAACAATATATGGACTGGGCTTTATTCTACAGGTTGCCCAGGTGGGGGGATCTCCACACAGAGCTGTGTTTAACGGTAGCGACCAGTATTCTGCCAATTGTTCAACCATCTTGCTTTCCTTCCTCTCTCTACTGCTGGTTTCCTCTTTATTGATCTGTGTGACATTTTGACAGTATAGTTGATGCACTTTAATAAGATCTATGTTAATATTTGTGGTACCGCTGTAGAACTGTATATATTTACCATTATTAATTTTCTGAGCACAAAGTGAGTTATTGTGATAGTGTACATAACCTTGAATATTAATTATATAAAGACTGTGTTTTAACTAATACAGTGTGTGGACATTCCTTTGTGGGGGCTTGGGGACTACACTGTACTTAAGAACCAGCCTGCACCACCTCCTGAGAAGCTAGGCTGTGATTGCTCGACCACGTACCAATAATAGAGAATCTTGGCTGGGGTCCTCTGTGCCTCTCCTCTACCATATAGAGAGCAGAAGTACAGACCCCCTTCCAGTCTTTACATTCACATTCACAAATGTTTGCAGGATTCACTTCCCTTGATTTCTCACAGTTCTTAGGTCAAAGGCTTTCGACTGTATGGGGATTTTGCTTGACCTCCTGTGGCCTTCTGGTATTTGTAGTTTCACTCAGACGGGGATCTACCAGAGTCTCTCGAGTTAGCACCGACATGGTCCTGGTTTCCTCTACAGATGGTCTCCCCTCAACACTTTTACAGTTCTTTGAACTTGGTTCAACTTGCCACTTTGCGTCTTTCATTCACCATAGTCCGGCTCTTATCAGCTCTCCCCTCGACTCACCGGCTTTGATGAACCGCTTGGCTTTCCTCATAACTGGAGTCAAGGCCGGTACCACGGTAGCAGGAGTTTCTCTCACTCCCGCTTATCAGCGTTGATACGCATGGTGTACCGTTGACATCTGCTGCAGCACACTTGGGCTATTGTCCTCGGCCTTACGATTCTGTCACCAGAGCATTCGCAGGGTTTTGTCGAAGAGTGCAAGGTTGTGTCTCTCCTCGTCAGCCTCTCAATGTTTGCTGCCTTTCTCCTCCTCTTGAACTGATGGGTCTGGATAGCTGTCTCGTCGTGCGGTCTGCCTTGATTGTACTGTGTTCTCTTGCTCTACCTTTTATCCCTGTGCAGAAGGGAACGAGCTGTCAGGTGTGTGTGATTCTGATCAATTGTCTGACTTTGCGTGACCCTTGAATTGGGACATGTCAGGTAAATGGCTCTGGTGTTAGTCTGTTCTCTATTGTGCCGTGCGAAAGTGTTGGTGTTAGTAAAGGGGGCGGGAGGCAGTGGTTTTAAATGTCCTACATGGTAGGATGGGGAAAAAGTGTTGAATGAAGGGGATACCGCATCTCACCCATCGGTGTCACACTTCCACTCCCCAGGATCCCAGTGATCCTCCCTTCCTGGTCCACCCCCAGAAACTGGATCCAATAGTGATGGCCGTGTCATGGCTACCTGCATGACAGATCCCCAGGGACTAGCTAGGGAGGCAGCTTCAGGTTTCGCATACCACACACCCTCCTTGATTCGCGCAGGAGTCCGTCTATTGGTGGTACCCCCTTTACCACACCCAAAGAAGAGAGGTATTGTCTGCCCCTTACCCACTGCTGCCCTGCTGAGTGGGAGTAGAACGCTGGAGATACACACTTTTCCCACAAAATGAGGGTAAGTGATTACTGATGTTACATTGGCCTTTTCGATGACAGTCAGTCAAATCCTGGTATTAGTCTAAAACATACATACTATATGTTTACAGGGTCAATGAAGATGCCCTGACGAAGGTGACTAAGCTAGGAATTATGATCACTGAAACGTGCCTGATAGATGTGATATTCCCAAAGATCTCTTTGATGTTACCCACACGTTGGCAGACCCTATTCTGGGAAAATTAACCCCAGAACTTTGAAGTATAACTAACATAAAACATTCACAGAGATGCAGACAGTCTATAGTCTAGGAGGCAGACCATACGAAATAAAGGAACCAAACCCCTTTGCACTGTCCGTGTCTCCAGTCCAGGAGGCAGACCCTAAGAAATAAAGGAATCAAATCCGTCTGCATTGTTTGTAAACCACAAAATAAGTGACTTTTCTGCTTGATCATTTCATTTTCTGAACAATGTCTACACTCACGTTTTTCTTCTTCTATATCTAGACTATGGTCACAATACACCCTGTGGGAGTTCCAGCTATTTCTATGTCACGCCATGTTCTTACTCAAGGTACTGTCCTTAGTGGTATATATTATTTTAGGTAATGTGTTTGTTTAATATTGTATGTTGTTATACGCAATAATTGTTGTTGACCAATAGAATAAACATGGGTAAGTCTCAAGGAGTACAGAAATTATTCATTGTGCATAGTAATCACTGTTTTGGACAATCATACCAGGAACGCTGAATGGGATATCAGGAACAGATACCAAGACTTATATAAATGTAATTGATAAACAAGTAAAATAATAATGCCCAATGGTGGATTTCTCAGTTTTTGTGCATAAAGATGATGCCATTGAACAGAACCAAAATCATATCACTGTTTTCTATTATGCCTGATTTAACTGAGATTTCATCAAAGGACTTAAAGTTTGCTCACATATTCGATCGTCAAGATTTGTGTAAATGTGAAGTGTATTTTCATTCCAATTGTGTGAGAAATATAGTCTTAAAGAGTCACACTGACCTGATGAAAAGAGGGTTTGATTGCCATGAAAGTAGGGTTAGAACAGAAGATCAAGGAAATAAGAAAGGCAGTTCAGATGTGTTGACCGGTAAATTAAACATAACATTTACTAAAAAGAATGGAGGGGGGAGGCAAGTTACGATGGACATCAAACCAGCACGTTGGACTGTGTTCTCATCCCTGTTTAAACACATCCCAACTAATTGAAAATACTGGAGAAAATGGCACATATGACATCCTATCCTGGAATACACAAGGGTATAACTATCATTTGGAAGAAGAGCTGCGCAACACATTCCCGAGATTCGAGTGTGTCTGTCTACAGAAAACATGGCTGCATAGTAGTCCTAGTTTTGATGGTTTCTCAATGGTAGATGTGCTGGCAAAAAAGGCTCATTTGGGAGACCATATGGTAGGATTTTAACAGCTATTAAAAGCAGAAGGGACCGTTCTATAGAGAAATCATTACCCTCTACAGACTCAGTACTTGTAAACATAATTGAAGAAAAACATATGGGGATTTACAATGCTCTGTTATTTATAAATGTGTACTTTAACCCACCTAGGGAGTCTCTTTATACTTATTGAGGACAAGTTAAATGATTGAGCAAGTAAGATAAATCAACAATCAATTGTTTCAGTGGGAGACTTTAATAGCTTATATCCAAATATGAAGGCTGAAATGTCCAAATTGAAGGATGATTTAGTAATACCATTTGATCAGTTTAATATTGGCTGTGGGATAAAGGGCAGGAACGGTGTCAGCTGGTCCCACTTTTTGGCAAGGTGGGGATTCCATCAGGCAAATGGACAGAATGTATTACTGACTTGGTTTGTACTAACTTCTAAATCAACATTAGATAACATTTATATAACAAATGTCAAAGTAAGCCAGATAATAGCTTTTAATGTGATTAAAATGAAAAGAAACGACCATGCATTGTTGACAATTTCATTGACTAGCCCATATAAGGTGGAGTGCTTGGTGGAATCAAAATGCACAGGTGTCATTGTTAATTCTGAAAGGTAACAGAGTGGCTCAGTTTGCTATGAACATTAATAAGGTCAAAAATTGTTTGTCTAAATGGTGGAAGGAAATTGACGATAAGATGAAAGATTTAGCATGTGCACCTATGGAGTTCACAAATACTTTAATGAAGTTAAAAGAGATCAGCGGGTTGGAAGAAACAAAAAAATAAGGACGATAAAAAATACCTCTTTGATAAACAGATTAATATAAGGAAAACAAGATTTAGGAAGGATATCAGATTAGCAATGAAATCATCATACAATTGGCAGTTGAAGAACAAGCTAACTCTTTTGCTAAAGAACAAGTTCAAATTGTGGCTCAAAAACTATAGACTAGTATCATTCAAGGGGTAATGAGAAATGTTTTTGAGTGTGACACTAAGTCGCTGTTGTGGAATTTGAACTCAAAATATGAAACAGTCAGTGTATGTCTCAGAATGTGTGGGGGTCGAATATTTTACCTAAGAATTTGGGATTAATAAAGAATCTGTACCAGGGGACATTGTGCAGCATTCAGGTGGACTATTGGGGCTGAATTGTAAGTTTGAAAGGGACAAAATTGAGAAAGATATAAAGAGATGAAAGAATTCAAGAGCTTCTGAACCAAATGGTCTAGTAAATAGTTTGTTGAAAAAGAATCAGCTCTTTGGGCAGATATTCTGCATTGCATCTTCACTCAAGAAGTAATGGATATTTTCTCCTTCTTGGAACCAAGCAATCGTTCTAATATTCAAAAGCAGTGCAAGAGATCCGCTGAGCTATAGACCAATCTCTCTAATAGATATTCCCTCCAGGATTGTAGCCAATATAATCTTGAAGGAAGTGATTTAGTGGGCAGATACTCCTGAGTGATTCAGTCCATTACAGATGGGGTATAGAAAAGATGAAAGTACTGTATACAGTTCATTAACCATATTGTAATGTATGTCGCAGGCAAGCATGGGAACTGGTAAAACCCTATACGTAGCAACATTGGATTTATCTGCAGCGTTTGATAATGTTCAAAGGTCTATATTTTGGGGTAAATTGTCAAAATGGGGCATGAAATATTGTCCAACTTTTCTATGACAATAATACCATAATTGTTAGACTAACCACTGAAGAGCACCTGTCCAGACAGATACCGATAAATAAAGGTGTACTACAGGGCTGTGTACTAACCCCCACACTTTTCATCCTTTACATGTCAGACCTATGGGATCATAGTAAAGAGTGCAGGAGCTACTCTCTTAAACTTGATTTGTTGTGAGCTAGCTTTATAGCCTATACAGATGACTTGGTCATCCTAGACTTTACACCAGCAGGTCTACAGAGATCTCTAGAGGGAGTCTCTAATTATTTGAGCATAAATACATTAATTTTAAATCCTCTGAAATCAAAGATCTTTACCGTAACTAACAGAAGAAAAAAAAAGTTATATTGGGTCAATTAACAAAACCAGTGTCCAGGAAGTAAATACTTTTGTCTATCTGGTTTCGAATGAGAAAACACAGCTATTACACAAAATAGTAATAACTGAAAAGGTTAGAGCTTGTATCTCAAAGAGTAAGAAAGTTAGGAGCAGATTCTGCGAATACTCCTTACTCCCAATGATAGAGTTCTACAAAATGAAAGTATCGCCAATTGTTCTATATGGCATTGAATTGCTAACATTGGCAGACAGAAAGTACTTTGATAAACTCGAGGGTTATATTTTGCGAGAAGTACTGTGCCTACCCAGATTTGTGTCAATTAGCATGATTATACTTGTATTGGGCTTACAACTGTGGCGGTCCCACTAGCAGTATAAATCTATTGCACTATATTGAAAAATACGTCAAGGGGAAGTGAGTGCCATATTTTTCCATTTAAACCACATGACCAGCGAATTCAAATTAAAACTTTAGGAAAAGGTGTATGGATTTTACTAGACTGTTAGATTTAGATGGAGTTGTTACTCAAGGGGTGTTAAAAAAAATCAATAAAAAAATGTGACAGAATTTGGGTCATTGCAGATTTACAAAGGTTGAAGAAGTACAAGGGTCATAGTATTCTATATGTATTGTGCAAAGAGAAGAGACCTTAGTTAAAGAAATGTCCGTCCTCTAAGTTACAACTCTGGTACATAAAATGTAGGCTTAATTGTCAGCCTACCGTAGAAATTTTAGGTCCAAAATGCTCCATTCCTAAAGAATTAAATACTTGCAGATTGCGTGGAATGCAATCTATGGAAACTCTACAACATCTAGTTATTGCTTGCAGAAAGACTAAAGTCCTTTGAAAAGTTTATTCATTCAACAGCGAGAGTAATTGGAAATGACTTGTGGAATAGACTGATAGCAGGTATTGCGATCTCACTGATTATAGTTTTAGTAAAATGTTTAATTGTCATATTCGATAAGCTATCTAATGTGTCAAAACAAGACGTTTTACTGAGTAAGGTTTTTTAAAAGACAATCTTTTAATTGCACTGTGTAAATTGGTTGTAATTAAAGCTTGTTTTAGATTGGAAGATTAATTTTAAGATGGATTTAATGAATAATTATTGGTGTGTTTTTAGAGTTAAGAGGTACATTTGTCAAATGTGTATTAATTAACATAACACATTCTAAACATGTTGTATATTGGTTTTATGTTGTGTAAGGTATCATGTGTACCATAAAAACAACAATAAAAAATAAAATATTAAAATAACAGATACGGTATATACATTTCCAGAACAGGAAACACACTCCCAAATTTCCCTCATGTTCCCTCACAAAGTCATCACACAAAATATAAATGGTTTAGCCCTATACAAGGAAATCTAGTCCCACCAATCCCATTGGCTGCCTTCACTGTGGCAACATCCCCTTAGACATACAATTTCATTTAATTATAATTAGTTTTATTATAACGTGCTTAATACCGAAGAGGTTTCTAAGCTCAGACACAGGATTTGTACTTGTGTTGCTCTGCGTCATCTTGCTTTAAAGACAAGCGCGTTGCCACTGAGCTATACTACCTGTGCCATGACATTGCAAATACAAGCCCAACCCTCTTCTGGATTACCTTCCGGGAGAACACAAAACCCTAGAATGTGCATACAGTACAGTTTTAGTACTGATTCTACTTGGTCACAGACCTGCAACGATAAAACTGACAAGCATGGTTTATGTATGAGCACTTCACTTTATGAGGCTTGAGAGAGCTAACAAAAAGTTAATTTGATCTGACACTAACTCTTCATTTTTCCAAACACACATATGCCCTGGATATTTGTTTTTAGTGTCCTCTCGTGTCCTTTCATTGTGTGACCAGCATTTCAATATATCTGGCCTGCGGTCCCACTTTTTTTCTTGCTAATCTGGTTGACAATTTCATAGCCCTGCAGCCACTTTAGCTTCAAGTAACCCTTCCACAGTTTTAGCCACCACCCCCAGATTGACCCTGCCTGGAGGCAGATGCTTCTTTGGCCACTTGAACAACAATTTCCAAGCTCAGAACCCTGGTCCCAGTGCTCTTCATTCTATTTCAGCTCCAAATAGCAGCTCCCATGTTGTTGCAGCTGTCCCTCTGACAATCAATACCTTCCCCTTAGCCATCCAGTCTTCTGAACAAGCTAGGAATCTATTTCCCAAACTCAGGCCTCAGTCTCCACAGCCCAAACCTGTGCTATCCAATGTCCCCATGTATTTCCCATGTTTGCATGGTTATATTTATGTGAATGTGTTCAAAACTACCACATCCCCTCATAATGGGTATGTCATTCAAGGGCGTTTTCCCACTTTTTATGAAGCTATGCTCTTTAAATCTCACTGCGCTAAATTGCACAATCTGGTATCATAGTATGTTGCTACAAGTATGCAAATCTAAATGTATCATGCTAGACACAATGCAACACTAAAATTAACTTGTAACAAACCTCAATTAACTATTCTAGATACATCAAAACTGCAAAGCTCTAACAATGTAGCATCCATTCTTGTCCCATCTTAACCTTAATATGGTGCGTGCAATGTGAACCTCTCCTTTCCATTGGGATAAAATCCATCTACCCCAGCATTCCGCCCTTTAGTTCATTTATTAAGACATCGTATCTTTAGATCATGTATTAACTAATACATTTCCTTGACCCAAATCTGCAGGTTGAGTATCCACATGGCATGAAATGGCAGTGAACCTAGCTTTGGGAAGTTTAGCAGACATCATTTGAACAGTTCTTGGCAAAGTAACAGCATCTAAAAAAAACATGACAAAAGGCATACAATACAAAAAATACACACTATTAAAATGTTGATTGGCATCAGGATCTTCATTGTAAGTCTCCTCGGAATCCACGTAAACCAAGAGTCAATCCACAAATCTGATGCCAGCCTTACTTTCCATGGCCTGTTTCAGTTTGTGCAATGCAGTAATATGCAGTGCAAGTGTCCCACTCTCACCATCGTACGCAGTAATGAAGGTGCAACACTAACTACCAATTTTGCTATAAACCATGCCTTGCATAGCAGCGAGGAGGACAAGGAGGTAGCAATTCTATAATGGCATGAGCCTTGCAGCATGCATTTCTTCCTTGATGGCACTAAATGCTAACTCTGAAGAGTTTACCAACAAAAGCAGTTTGAATTGGGTAATCTGGAGCCATGTTGCATTTGCTATGACTCCAACACCTGGGGCCAGGAATGAGGCAAACATCATATTAACCTTGTTAAAAAGTCAATACTGCTCAGGAATTCTTTTAAGTGCTTCTGTAAATGCTGCTGAAACATAACTTGAGCATTTGACCCTATTAAAGTTCCATCTTCTAGGCTCAGAAAAAGTTGATGTACTGTTCTCATCCAGGAACTCAGAGGATGTAAGGGGAATGGGGGCAAGGTAGGAACAGATACAGTTTTGGACACCGTACTTCCAAACTTCAAGTGTTTTTCCACCCTCAGATGCGCATATGCAGTGTAGACAAACTGCACACACCCCACCAACATGCAGGCAATTGCTGATAGGAATTTGCTGCACAAGTACAAGCTGTGTCCAACAATGCAGATTTTCGTCCAGCCATATCAGCAAAGCGTATTATTCAACTGCAATTTCCATTAGTGCCTACATGCACCGTGCCATCACCCTTAAAACACAGAGGAAAGTGTGTAAGTAGCTGATTATTAACAGGTTTCTCTGGCTCCTTGAGCCATGTCAGACATCATATACGATGGTCCCAGATACTCCCACAATTTCCATTAATTTGTGCTTCCATTTCATCAGTATATCCCCTAATCCCACCAACTCTACAACTCTTCACCCCTTGCTCCCATCAGTTATCTACGACAATAGAGCCTTCGGGATTCAGTTGTACCCTTTTGGTAAACCGCCCATTATTTTCCTGTTCCTTAACATCTTTTCTTATATATGCATCTTTGTCATCAAAAATGACTGAAGCTGTAACAAACTGCCCTTCAAACTTACACTCTAACCCGACATAATGCTACGTGCAACAGAGTGTAATTCTAGATTCTCTTTCATCTGAAATAAATACCCTAGGTATGCCAGCAGTGTGGGGAATGAGTGAGCAGATGTAACAAGATCTGCAGATTTCTCCCTCCAACCTCCTATGCCCATACCAAACATTCTTGGGAGCAAGCCCAGGCATGTTTACTACCTCATAAAAATTTGGTTCATCATACATTTTCACAGATTATTTTTCCAGGTCTCTTAGTGACCATTACAATACTTAATTGAACTCTATACCCCGAGACAACTTATGAATATTTACAGTTATTTTTCCTGATCCATTAGAGCAATAAACTAAAGGAACACTAAAACGTACACAACAAAACATCCTAATATTCGTTTTACACTTGATATTTCTTTTAACACTTATGAGGGAATATACTCAGAATTGTCATCCGTCTTGTACTGGTCAACTGAAGTGACAGGACATTTCTTAGGCCATACTTAACTTACATTTGTATCCTTCCTCTGTGTCAATGGAGGGATTCTGGTGTCTCACCTCAAGTCGCTTAGGTGGAGCCAACCCCAAAGTCCTTCCACTTTACTAGCTATCATAGTGGCAAAAATCACCTCGTAGGGGCCCTGAAATCTCTTCTCACTCACCCATCGTAAAAAAGTTTGAATGAAGCATGGATCCCCGGGGAGCAATGGCTGATGCTTCAACTCTTTAAGGCAGCTCTGTTTAACTCTGACAGCTTTGGTTAAGACCCTAAGGTACTCCCTAAACCCATCGCCCAGAATCTTTGCAAATACGTACAAGGGTAAGTGGTGTACTCATCCTATGCCCTATAATTATCTCATGTGGGGAAAGGCAATTATGCTTTCCTGCCTGCGTCCTCAGATGGAACAATGATATTGGTAGGCAATACACTCATTTTTCCCCAATTCACTGCATAGTTTAGAAATAGTCATCTTTAACAAACCATGTAAACCTTTCCACAGTCATTTCTAGAAACAGTGTGTTAAAGAAATGGGTTCCATTATCAGACTTCAAAATGTCACCATCTTGGAAATACCTTGGTCACCAAAAAAGTAGCTGCCGACCTGGCATCAGGGTGTAGACAGGGATCAGCCTGAAGTCATTGGAAAAATCGACAAACAATGACAATAAGGTATCAGAAATTACTATACCTCTGTATAATGTCCATAAAATCAGTATTCAAATCCCGGAAGGGTACTGAATGTCGGGGTATGATTCCTTTCATTGCTTTTATCATGTTTCAAGGATTTAACTCTCTAAACATGATGCAATTCCCCACAAACGTGTTTACCTGCTCTTGTAAGCAGATATAAACCAAAATTCCTGGAGCACTGCTGTGTTAAGTCATCGAACACTGTATGCAGGGTAATGTTGTTGCACCAAAGCCACAAAAATTAACATTACAGGCATCAGTAATGTCCCTGAGGGCGCCTGTTTCCACAACAGATTCATGGGTGAGAGAGTGCATCCCATCTTTACACAGATCTCTTTCTCTTCCTTCAGAGCTTTCTCTTGCCACTCAACAATTTGAAGCAAAGGGACTGCAGTATATGAAACTGCCAACTGTACGTGCTGGGGCACCGATTCTTTGTTCAGAGTATCTGAAAAATTGAAAAACACTACCTCTTTTGGCTGCCTTGTTGGCAGAACTATTTCCAAGTGCTATTCTTTCAGTATTATTTGTGTGGAAAGTCACATTCAACCACTCCTACTTCTGTTGGCAAGGTTAATACATTAATTAGTTGGAATAGTAATATCGCATGCTGGACAGGGGTCCCGTCAGATAGCTTAAAACCCCCTTCTATACCATCTGGATAACCCTGAGTGTACAGTGGAGGTTACGTATGACGAGTCAGAATAATTAGTGACTGCCTCCCCCCCACTCATCTCCAATGCTTCTATGAGTGCTATCAGTTCTGCCGCTTGCGTGGAATAATGCAAAGCCAACCTTTCCTTCATCCTGACCTGGTATCCCCCATCCACAAGACCCACAACTGCTGCACCTGTATGTCTTTCCCCAGTGTCCTGACCAATTATCGATAAACCTTCAATGAAGAGTACCACGCCATCTTCTAAGGCATCGTCATTAACATTTTTATCCTCTTCTTCTTCTCCCTAATATGTTGCGCAGTCATGGGCAATGTCGTCAGGTTTTACCAGTTCAGCTACAAATGTTGCGGGATCGAATATGTGACACCGTACAGGATGTATGGAAGCATTTCACAAAATTATCTCATAGCCTGAGATCCTCTGTGTTATAAGTGCTGACTTAGACTTTTGCAGAATTGCAAAGACTGAATGCGCCACACACAGTGTCACCAGACAGCCCACAGTAGGTTGAGGACTTTTGTATTGCAATAGCCACTGCTGCAGAAGCCTGTTCGCACAAGAAATGCCCCTGCATGACTGGATCCCGCTCTTGTAAGCCAAAGGCTTATGTCCCAATGATGTTCTCTGTGTCAGGACAGCTGTCATTACGTCCCCTTTTGAATGTGAAAACAAAAAGAATGGCTTCTTGTAATCCGGGGTCACCAAGACCAGATCATTGCTGATCGTGGTCTTGAGCTCCTGTAAACAAGCCACCATTTTGTCTGACTGTTCGATCAAACCCTTCGTCTTCTGTGCTTCCCTGAGTCCAAGCAGCAGGGGCCTCAAGTTACTGAGGAAGTCAAAAATCCATGGTCTACAATAGTTATAGAGTCCTAGGAACTGCTGCATTTGTTTCACTGTAACTGGTTGAGGTGTGTTTTGAACTACTGCTGCTCTCTCAGGCAATACATTCATTCCTGGTGGTGATATTACTTGCCCCAAATATACTACCTTTGTCTGGCAGTGCAGCATTTCTCTTTGTCCACCTTATAGAGGGCAGGAGACTGGTGTGGCTTGATGGTGATCCCCACCCTGACACTGAGGAGAACAAGAGAGAGTCCTTTCCTCTAGTGTTGATGCAGAGCTGCTGGTGTTGTTCAGTGTTCTATCAGTGTCTTGCCAGCGCTCTATTGGAGCAGCCATGAGCTGTTGTAGGCCCTATGTTGCTGTCCATACCCTGAGTTGCTGTCTGTGGATGGCGCTGTGATCTGTAATGAACATTTAAGCACGTACCAGCAGTGCGAACTATGAGATTTGCAGTCTTTTAGTGGGGAGTGCTTTTTATCCATCTTACCCACTATGTCCACTACTAGAGTGCAAGTCCTAAAGCGGGCACCCAAAAACCTAAGGGAACCTACCTTTCAAGGTAATGTCACTGAAGCAGAACCATCTATATGGCCTCCACAACCCATGCTTAGCCAAGAGTTTGGGCGTCTCGCCCCTCTGGACTCTGATACTCCAGATGGGAGTTTAACTCTGAGTCAGTTGTCCATAGTTCTTGCGAGGAGTTCCAGGAGAAGGGAGCGCCTTGAGAAAGACTGGATATGGATTTGGGGATGCCACTGGTTGTGGCTAGAACTAGTTCAGAATCAGATAAGGATGTTGTTATTTGTTAGAAAGATGATGTGAACGTGCTTAAGGTGAAATCTGTAGAAAGGTCCCGGGGAAACTATATTCCATCATCTCCTATCAGCAGTTTGGAAAATGCTATTTCTGAAGTTTTTTGCAGACCCCATGGATCAGATTGGCTAATGATGGAAGTTATAGGGAGAATTGGCAACTCATTAAGGAGAAAATCATTACTGACCTTAATCAATATCACAAAAGTACTGATGTTTGCTGTTCTGATAGATTTCTTTGATATAGCCATGTCGCAAACATCCCCTGCCAGGACAGACAACCAGTGTCAAAATTATGTGAACACTGGTCAGATCTGTTCTCATATGTTGAGCACAGCTTGCCAAACAAGTAGGGTGGATTTAGTAGCCTAAGCTGGGGGGTAGCAAAGATGGAGCTCCCCAAAAAGTTGTGATGACAGTTGTTTCTACAGCCTCATCAAATTCTTTGTGTGCGGGGAAACCATTGAATATAAGTGCTGGGAACTCCCCTGGTAATCCCATGGTTCCTCCAGTAAGGAGGACGCTCACCTTAAGAAGCAGAGTATGCCCGAAATTCTGGCCTCTAACTTGTGAAGTTGTATTAGGGATCAGAGGAACATTGTATTAACTAATGTAAATAAAGTTGAATGATGGGAATCTAGACAGTCTTTAAAAAATAAGGTTTTCCACTGGCTGCAAGCGAGAACAGGGCCTGGATGTATTAGAATGCAGGACCTTAGATTCCTACAATGAACTCAAGTTAAAGACTGGTCCACAGAGGACAGTTGTGATTGTATTACTGTAGGTTGTGGACTCATTAATCTCCTTGTCCCCCTGTCCCTGTCTTTCTGAGCCACTGTGAGAATCTGTGGAATTGTTCTTTTGTTTCCAACATTAATAATGAGAAGAATGATACCTTTGTTTTGTATACTAGCTTGAAACAATACTCAAGTATGATCTTTTCTACCCTATTTCCCTTGATCTAAATTTACTTTTCAATGAGATCTGTTTTATGTTATGCTTGTGCTTCATTTGTTTGTACAGTCTTTTGTTAATATGCACCCTGATGCCTGAAGTGCTACAGCGCATACTAAATGAATAAAATAATAAAATAAAAAATACAGATTAAATTTAAAAAATACCCTTTTTCTGTAAGTAGGGGGAGGTGCGTTTTTGAATCTCTTCGTCCTCTGAAGTGCTGCAAACCAACGATACTTCAATGCAGTAACAGCTAACACAGACTCCTTTGATCAGGCACTAACTCTTCATTTCTCCAAACACTCTGACACCCTTGTATATTTATTCTTGGTGACCAGCAGTTCAATCCATCTGGCCTCCGGTCCCATTATACTCACTCGTTTTCTTGCTCATCTATTTGTAGTACCACAGTAATCTGCGATTCCATTCACCCTTCTATAGTTTTAGCCACTAACACCAGATTCACCCAGCCACGGGGCAGATGCTTCTTTCACCACTCAAACAACAATTTCCAAGCTCAAACCCCCGGGTCCATTGCTCTTCATTCTTTTCAGTTCCAGATAGCTGCTCCTATGTTGTTGCAGCTGTCCCTAAGCCAATCAACACCTTCCCCCTTAGTCAGCCAGTCTACCAAACAAGCTCGAAATCTATTTCACAAACTCAGGCCTCAGTCTACACAGCCAAATCTGTGGCGTCCAATCTCCCCAGATATTTCCCATATTCCCATAATGTGTTTCCCATTCAAACGCCTTTTCGCACTTTGAATGAAGCTCTGCACTTTAAATCCCATTGCGCTAAATTGCACAATGGGCTTCCATATTATGTTGCTACATGTATGCAAACCTAAATCTATTATATTAGACACAAAAGGCCTAATTCTGAGTGTGATAGTCTAGAAACAAGGGTGCCGTTAAATTTACCAGCACCTTTGTTTCCAGGCCACCACACTACAAGTCTGCCTACAGGGGCCTTTGTGCCTGGCAGGGTCAGACCTGCTGGGCGCAACGCCACCTGCAGGCAGCCTTTTCACGGAAGCACCAGCACCATTAGCAACGGTGCCAGTGCTTCCATCTCCCCACTCCCATGGAGTCCTATGGGACTCCAAGGGAATGGGGAGTTACCAAATCTGCCACCTGACTTTCCACCCTGCCAGCACTTGTAATGTCCCGGTGGTATTGGGAAATCAAGCGGCGGATTCCGGGGTTTCCGGGTCGGCGGCATCCTGCCGTTGGCACTGGTGGGTTACTGCCGACCTCGGAATGAGGCCCAAAGTAACACTAAAAGTAACTTTTAACAAACCTCAGTTAACTATTCTAGATACATGCGAAACTACAATGTTGTCACAATATTGCATCCATGCTTGCCCCATCATAACATTAATATTGGGATAAAATCCATCTACCCCAACAAAATCCTCCTTTGATGACCTTTCTCAAAATGACTGTAATCTGTTTTCTGAGATTATTGGATTATACCAAGGCAATCTGACCCTTGGACCTTCAGTCTGTTCTTGCCTTTATTGTGCACCTACCATCTGAAAATATCAAAAGATCTTTATATTGATATTTTTAACACCTCTGGCTCCTTTTTTGTTGTCAATTATTGACATTTGGACTTGTTCTGCAAACATATTTCTCTTGATGCATGTCATATTAGGAACAGAACATTTATATAAAGGAGACTTTCCCTTTTAGACTGGGATATTGCTATGCCCACTATTTAAATTAACACATTTAAAAAATAGACTTCCTACAGGACGCAGTATTTGATTTATTAATTTTTATTTATTTACTTATATAGCGCTGGGAACTCTCAGGCATCAGTGTGCACATAGACACGAAGGATATTTATTAGACGGGACTGAACATGTATGTGAAGGTCTCAGGAGAATGCTAAATGGTGCTAGTTAACCCCTTTAAACAGTAACATTTTCAGTTGGGAGCGGACCTGTTGATATTTTTTTCCAGCTGGAGTTTGCTGGAAGCTTATTCCAGATCTGTGCTTCCCTAGTCGGGAAAGCGCAACCAAATTCTCTGGCCTTTCTGAATATGAGTGATTAAATTATTCCCAAATTGGCCGATCTTAGTGCCCGGTTGGGGACATAAGGGAACATGCAGGTCTTCAGATACCTTGGGGCCTGACCATAAAGACACTTGTGGTCGATATTGGCTGCTTTGAAGTGGATCCGGGCGACAATAGGCAGCCAGTGTAGTGATTATCTCCAAGTGGAGATATGTTCCCTTCTCGGGATGCCTTTAATGATTCTAACTGCATCATTTTGGAGAGTTTGCAACCGCTGGGTACATTTTTTCTTAGCCCCTATCAGCAGGGAATTGCAGTAGTCAATACGTGATAAAATTATGGCTCTGCAAATTGGCGCACAGTTCTCTTCTAAAATGAGTGGTTTAATATTGTATCTCTTCTTTTTAAATCTGTAAATAGGGTCTAGAGTGTTCCAGGTTGTCATGTCATGTCTTTGACTTGTCATTGGTTAAAGGTGAACTATTTAAAACATGACACACAAACATGTGTGGGTCAGTCTTTGAAAAATGTGGATGGCTTTCAAATGCTATTGAATCCCACTTTCAACTAACAGTGAAATTTAGAAGATGCTATGTTCCTGCACAAGAAATTGACGACATAATATTCCTATCCTGGCTCACAGTGGGGAGATGAGCCGGGATAGGGTGGCCTCACACCCTAAATAGGTAGGATCACACCTTAAATGGCATCACACCTAAAATATACCTTTTTAGTGACGTCAGATCCGTTCTGCTACAAACAGTTACAGGCAGGCCTACATTGACTCTAGTGCGATTTGGGTGCATCTCTCCATTCAGAAATATGTTTAATTGAAGATATTACGACTAATGTTATTGTTCAATTGTACAGAATCCTTCCATCAGGTAAAAATTTAATCTGTGATAAGAGTCATTGATGCATGGAAGGAGGACTCAAACATAAAATCTATTGAACTGGTTCAGCTAAGGATGACAAAGTAGTACTTGCCTGTAGAACTGAGTGTTTCATCTATTCATCAAAAATAGTGTGTCATTCTTACTGGACATGACGGAAGATCATGGCTTTTGGATCTGTTGCAATACAGGTCTGGATGTTCTGGTCAGACATTTTAAACGTTGTAGAATTGGCAGAACTCAATGGTTAGTTCCTACCAGATAGTGATAGGTGAAGATACTCACACTCTGAGAGGTCTTGGCAAAAAGACACATTCTTTGATACTGGAAAGATTCAACCAGATAGACATCTGAAATCTAAACTGAGATACCTGTCAGGCAAGCAGCATCAGAAAGATTCATAAACTACTGGGCAAACTTAACAAAAACAAGCATTGGCAATGCCAACAGTTTGGGCTTTTGTGTAGGCATGGGAAAGGAAGTTGCCAGGCACAGCCGTAGTGGTATTAACTGGCCATTGATGTCAAAGGTGCAAAATGGTTCGTTTTGGCTTTGTCAATGCGTGTTTTAACAGGACTTCATTGAAGGGCAGGGAAGAGTGCTTCTACATCGAGTGGCTGAAGGCAGACCTGGTAAGACATTTTTATTACACCAGTAGTGTGTTTACAACTCCAATTAAGTCATTTGGCCTCATTACAAGTTTGGTGGCAGCCTTGCCGGTAAAACCGGCAGGCTGACGCCGAACTTGCACATTTTACCGGCGCCTGGCAATGGGGAAATACAGGGGCATTACAGCCCTGGCGGACCCTGTATTTCCCCATTCACGAATGCTGCCAGTGCATCCAACATGGTCAGCTTGCGGGTGCCGGTACGCCCGCCAGGTCAGACCTGGCGGGCGGGAAGGCACCCGCGAGCAGAACTCATAGTTTGCCGGTCCGGTAACAACAGTACCGGCAAGTTTGCTGGCAACCTCATAATGAGGCCCATTATATCTCAGAAGACTGCTTTGAAAGAACACTGACGGGTACATTGAGTGCCAGGTTTGATGGTAAGGAGGTGTTTTTTTTTGTTTTTTTGTATTTGATTTGGCTGAAATTAATCAACCTTTCAAAATGATAGACACAAAAAAATCATATTACTTTACATGTACACCATTCATAAAATGTTAACTAAAAATAGAATAACATGGATTCATTGTTACATGACATTAATCGAAATTTAGATAGAATGTAAACACATGAAATATAATATAGACAAGCAGCATCCAAGCAACAGCATGCATGCTAACAGTACCTATAATAGGATTAAAATTCTCATACTTGCATACATAGTATACACATTGTCAGTTATTGTCATCTAAGTTCAGGCTAACAAGAAAATTAATAGCAGCAAGTTGAATTGCCATATTGTTACATCCCAATAGGACCACCCAACACTCAAATTGGGATAAATTCCCCAAATATTCACACTGTCTGGTGAATGTTAGTTCTCCTTTAGATCTTAACGTTGGACATTCTGTGATTAGGTGAACAAGAGTCTCCGGGACTGAGTCAATTTTGCAAAAGCGACATATGTTTTTATCCGCTGGCGCCAGCCGGCACCTTACTTTTGAATAACCCGTTATCCACAGGTTAAAGCGAAGACGTAATATGCCATTACGATATTTAGGTGATGGACATCGTATTAAGTAAGGAGGCAAAACGCCCACTTTTTTTGGGGGAAAGCGGACCATATCACCATCACTAAAGGTTAGACAAAGTTCACAAGTATTGATCCAATCGGTCTGCTGGATCTTTAGTTTCGCTTTATCGGGGGATAGATAGCAATAGATCAATTGTGATGTCTGCCTTTGCAAGAATATAGTAGACTTTGTTCAACCAGGTATTCACAAACACATGTTTATCTGAAAAGACATAGTTTGAAAGAATTTTTAACAATACATTGTCAGTAGTAGATAGCAAACATTTCCTAAATAAGGAGCACATGCGCCAGCTGTAATGCGCTTGGAGGGAGAGCAACCCCAGCTCATATCTCAACCAGGGTATCAGTGTACATTGGGGCAGGTGGAGCACTGAACGCCAAAATTTAGCTTCCCATTGTTGAAATTTAAATGGGGATTAAGTTGACAAAGATTCAAGACCATATAGTAATATTGGAACGATTTTCTTTGTCCACAAATGCCAAGCTGGTAGAATAGAACATTTGCCATATTTATGAATAATGATCCGTGCTTGAGAAATGGCTGAGGTTAGCTTGTTCTCCACCCGCTCCAACTGACCATGTGCTTTCAGATTTCCATCAAATGTCATGCCCAAGTAGCAATAGTCATGGACTATCCCAATGGGGATAGAGCCAATAGTCCAAACAAACGACGATGGTCCTGCGCGTCGAGGGGAGTATAGCACGATCTGAGTTTTCGTGGAATTGATTGAAAGTTCGTTCAATTTTACATACTCCTGAAACGCATCAAATAAGCGCTGTAATCCGACGTGAGTCCTAGAAATTAGGACCAAGTCGTCGGCATACATGAGAGATTGAATTTGATGGTTATTCAACTTGGGAGAATCCGAAATTACCTTTGACAGTGGTTCTTTAACATCATGTATGTAATAGTTAAAGACATCAGAGGCCTACGAGCACCCCTGCTTTAGACCCCTAAATGTGGGAATTTTTCTTGACAATAGTCCATCTAGGGTGAGTCGAATTCTGACCGATGTTGCGTAATGCAATGAATAAATAATGTCTTGCAAAACGGTCGGGCAGTTGTCTCTTCTCAGTTTGTTCACTAAGAGGAGGCGGCTAACCAAATCGAAAGCAGCATTAAGGTCAATGAAAGCAAAAAAGACCTGTTGTTTGGTCTCCTGACATTGAGCTTTTTTCACATTCAAGGTCAACAGGTTGATGTTTGTTCCCATGCCTGCCACAAACCCCGTTTGGTTAGTATCACGGAAATGGCAGGTCTTTGTCCAGATGTTAAATTCGTGAAGTACAAGCCTAGTAAAGATCTTGCCAGGAGCGGCTAACAACGCTATAGGGCGATAATTTGCCGGGACAGATCGATCACCTTTTTTGAAAATGGGAATTATTATAGAACACTTCCAAGACAGCGGGATGGTACATGTATGTAAAATGTCTTTGAAAATTGTTGACAATATGTGAGCCCATATCTGCGGATTTGTTTTAAACATTTGATTTGATAACCCATCTGGACCTTCTGCCCTCGATGAGCTGATCTTTTGAATGATATTATAGATCGTTTCATAGGAGGCTTCCATGTGCCAAGATGAAATGGATACTGGTTCGTAGGCGCATTCAGCAAACTTTTGGTCAGCATAAAGATTTGTAAAATGTTTGACCCATGCTTGATCCGATACTCCATTGAGCTGTGCGTCTGCCTGCTGATGACAAGTATGGTTGTTTAACAGGTACCACATACCAGAAGAATTTTTGTTGCGCATTGCAAGCGCCATGGATTTGCTATCTTGCTGGAATAAAATTGATTTTCGGGCACGCAACCAGTTCTTATATTTACATTTGGCTGATTTAAGTTCCACCCATTTAAGTGCCGATGTTGACATTAGAATTTGTTTTTTGGACAACCTATATTCTGCTCATCTTTTTCTGATGACAGAATCAAAGGCATGCGGATGTCTAATGATATTACGGTGCGAAATTGTAATTGTTTGAGCAAAAGAATATAGAAAATCTGTATATTGACTTTTACCATATGCGTTAAGTTTGGCAGTAACCAAATGATCAAACTTGTCTTTGGTGTCATATCTAGATTGATATAAAAGGACAATAGACTATGATCACTCTTAGGGTGATCTTTTATGGATAGTGATTCAATCTATTGGAATAGTTTAATGTCAACAAAGATGTAATCAATTATGCTTGTGAATGAGCCGCAATGCCTTGTATAGTGGGCTGGAACGTCTCCCTCTACTGAACCATTTACCATGTGGTAATTTCGCTCACTCATCAGCGCCATCCACTTTTGCACTGCTTGGTGTGAGGTGTTTTTTTGCAGGGAAGGTCAAGAACTGGGTGATAATAGCAATAGGGATTAGCATGACCAGGGGCAGTCAATGGGTGGGCACATAACCAAACAACACCTACAGGCTAGGTGTCCCTTATCATATGCCATTCCTCCCTATAGGCACTTTAATGTAATAGTTTCTGCTTATATGTGTCGCAAGCAACACCTAATAGACCAAACTAAAAATGTACATGTGTGCCTTCTCTTTATTCCATCCTTTCATTCTGGCAATTTTTGGCACCAAAAATGTTCTGTAGAAACATCCCCTGATCACTGTGATGTATTCCTGCAGGTCTGATTCCTGTAGTAATGTAGTACTAACCACGGAAATGAGAAAGCACTTGAAAATTAAAGAAAGACATCTCCACTGTTTTTCTGCGTGTGCACCCCTCCTCTTAAAGACACCCACACAGTGTAAACCCTCCCTAATCCTCCCGTATTGTCCCCTTTCACCCACCAGTTCTGAGCATGCTTTGCAATGTTACTGCAGGAATTCTGCAAGACTCCAGGTGCAAGACGAAAATGATTTTACTCAAAATAGTCTCTCCAGCCCTCCCCAAACTGTGGTACTAACCATGTGGTCCTCTTTCACTCTTCCCAACCGTACCCTGATGTGAAACCACCGCTTTCCCTACCCTTAATATCGTTTTGAGTCCTTTTCATTTCCGGTGTCCTACAGGAATACTGGAAGAATCTCCCTCACAGAGGAAAAAAAGGCGGCTTTTCATTTTTGTAAAGCATCATTGCTGCAATGCGCCATGGAAGAGATATACATGTTTTATTTTTGGGCAGATTTACACTAAACCACTAAACCAAAAATTTAATATCTGCAAAGCTTTGTGCCTTACTTGGTTCTTATTTGGCACACATCTGTCCAGCAGTTATCGTGTTACGGATCTCCAATGGAAGCACCTTTTTCACTTTTGAAAAAAGGAATGGACGAAGGCCAAAAAAAGTATTTTGTTTTCTTAATAACTTTTGAACCCATTAAGAAATGTTCCCCAAAATGTGCAGTTGAAGGGACTGATTCCAGATTTTTTTTAAATGCAGCTAAATGGGTGTAGCGGGTCCAACGTTATTGGCAGAAGGGGGGACCCGGGGGGAACGCGAAGCGTTTCCCCCCGGGGTGTATTTTGGCGCTGCACACGGCCAGCGAGTAGCCGTGGGGGGTAGAGCACCTCCAGGGGGTACTTAAGCTGTCAGGGAAGGTTCAGGAGACAGGCGACGGTTGGACTTTGAGATTGAGCAGTCCTGGTCGCCTGCTCCCGAGCCTTCCCTGATCTGGGTTAGAGATTTTCCACAGGAGGTGAGGTAGTTAGTGTATGAGTTTATCTGGTGGGCAGTTAGGCTTAGCTAGCATAACATTTTTTTTTTAAAAAAAGTGAATAATAAATAGCGGAGGTGCCGTACATAAGGCACCTCCTTCATTACATTCAAGAATATTGTTTTCTGCTCTGGTGTGCCCTGTCTGGTGTCCGGGGGTGGGGAACAGCTTTCTCTATGGGCCTCCTGTTCCGGAGGGGCTGTATTCTCTGTGAAAGCCTTTCCTTTGGGTTCGCGGGTGGGAGCGTGTAGGCTGGGCGGCATTCTCTGTGTTTTACGAGCATACTTGATTTAGTGCTCTATCCCCATGTTCAGCTTCAGATTAGCACTGCGGTGTCAAGCTCTGGACACAAGCGGTAGTGTAATATTGAAAGGGACCAGCACGTTTTATGTGCCTTGTTTATTAAGTCCGTGCGGTGGTGCGGCACTCTGACAGGGGGCAGTGTGTGTTTTGCAGCACATTTATGGTTTAATTAGAGAAGCATTGGGATTACTAATTGTTGGCCCTGTTATATTGTTGGGGCTCCTTCCTTTTAAAAGTGTTTCTTACATTTGGTTGTTTTTAAAAAAAAAAAAAAAAAAGGGAACATGATTTGGGCCTGTGAGGGGTTTTTTGTGAGGGGAGATGAGTAGCTGGGTAGAGTAGCAGTAGTTATTTTGGGTAGGCAGTTTTAGTATATTTAAAAAATAAATAAATAAAATAATAATAATTTTAATAAGTTTGTATAAATTATCTTGGTCCGGGGCCGTTGGCTGTCCGCTTTCTGGGGTTTTTGTGTGGCCCGGGGGCTTTGCGTTTGCCGGCTTATGCGGTTTCTTTTTCGGGGGCAGAGCGGTTTTCCTGCCGATCACGGGGGAGGAGCAGAGTTTGTTTGGGTCGCTGGGGGTTGCCGTGGGTGATTTTGCTGGGTCAGCTGCCATTGGGGATCCCTCTCTGTGTGCTGCTTAGTTGCCGTGGGGTTTCTCCTGCTTCCGACTGTGCATTAGGTGCGCGGTAGCAGCAGCAGGGGCTTTGTTTTTTCTGTTCTCGGTGAGGAAACTGTGCTGGTGCGGTGCAGCCTATGAACCTCCAGGTGGCAGTGTTATACGCTAATTTTTCGGCCACAAATTGATCGTGGGTTGCTAGTTTTGTATGTTCTGGGTCTTGGGGCAGATGAAGAGCTAGGGGAGGGGGCTTTTTAGGGCAGGGGTGATATTTAGGTGCGGGGGTGTATTAAAAATAAGTAAATAAATAAAAAATATAGATATATTTTTTCCTAGGCTAATAAGTGGTTCTATATTCTCTATTTCGGAATTATAGAGTTTGATTAACACTTTACAGCGAGATTAAGTTTTATAGCCCCATTTTCTTTTCTGGGTTTCCTAGTTTAGGGGTTTTGGTCCACGGGTAGTTTAGATTGGAGGGGCTTATTTTGGTGCAAACCAGATTATTGGTGCACTATGGTGGGCAAGGGAGCCAGTAAGAAGAGTATGGTGGACGCTAGGGCTCTGAGGGAGGCCCTGGAAATTATCAGCAAGGCATCTAAGGCCCAATTGGAGGGGCGGTGGAAGAGGTCACGGGTGAGGGGGAGTTAGGGGGTGGTAGGCCGCAGCGTAGAGCTGCAGCAGATGGGGCTCTCGCGGCAGTGGTGGCTTGCACCCCCACGGGTGGGGAGAGGGGAGGTTTGGGAATCCAGGGGCAGGAAGATGAGGAGGGAGATTGACAGGAGAGCGTCCAGGGGAGAAATGATTTCTGATGGGGAGCCAGATAGGGATGGAGTTAATAATTACCAGGGGGAATCAGGGGATGTGAGGAGTGTTCAAAAAGGGGGGGTCAAGGGAGCGACGGGGGGAGGGGTGATGGAGCACAGAAGGAGGCAACAGGGCAGAGGGGAAAAGAGGGTATAAACCTGCGGAAGAGTGCAGGTGGGAAAAGGAGAGAGAGGTCCCCATCAATTGATGAGGTTAGGGAGGGGCGTGGAACGGCCCCCCCGGTTAGGAGGAGTGTGGGAGGAGGGCACTGCGCAGCCCCCGCTGTTCAGGTGGAGGGAGAGGGTTTAAGAACGGCCCCTCCTCGGTCAGCGCAAGGAGAGCCTAGAGGGTGCAGCACGGCCCCCAGCGAGGAGGATTACAGGGTGGAGGACTGCATGCCTCGCCCGAGAGAAGAGGACCAGGCAGGGGTTTCTGCGGCCCCGCCGAGAAGACATCAAAGGAGTGGCGGGGCGGACGCCCCGGGCTCGCAGGAAGAAGATCGACTCAACTCGGGCATGAGCTCGCATCCACAATGGTATTTAAGGGGTGATGAAGTTGGTTTGGAGGATTATGTGGGGCAGTGGGAAGAAGAAGATTATAGGGCTGTAAGGGAAAGGGGGGAGGAGAGAAGAAGTTTGAGGGGGGAGTGGGAAAGACAGGTGCAGGGCGGTCAGATGGCAAGAGGTCGGAGGAACAATTGGCTGGGTGAGTCTGCTGACATGTTTTGTCCCCGCTGTAGGAGCCCTCGAAGAAAAGAGATGAGGAGCATCGGTGTGGACGCCAGACCACAGACGGGCTGTATGGAAAGAGGTGAGCGGGAAAGGGAATGGTCATCTGCATGGCAGAGAGGGGACATGAGAATGGGGACGGGTAATGAAGGGTCTGTCCTGCAAGGGGTAAGGAAAGAAGTTGGTGTACAGGCCATTGGAGCCTTGGGGGATGAGAAGGGCATTTGCTCAGTGGAGGTTCAAACGGACAAGGTGGTGGAGCCATTGGGGCTCGAGGTACAAGTTGCAAAAGAAAAGGAGGTTGAAGTGAAAGGCAAGGAGAAAAAACTGCCATACACGGGTATCACAAAACCTTTGGGGGCGCACTTGATGGCAGCGACCAGGGAGAAGATTCAGGTGGGGGAATTTGTAGATGTTTTTAAGCTGCTCCATAGAGAAGTGAGAGCAAAGGAGGAGTCTAAGGAAGAAGAGAGGGAACTGGCGTCGCGCCCAAGGGTCCCAGTGACTATTGAGAATTGGACGTCGGCATTTATCATTTATGCCAGCGTATATTGTGAGAAATTCCCAGAGCGATGCGTATCTCTACTCAAATATATGGATGTAATTAGGAAGGCTTTTACGAGTTTTGGGAGTTTTGCCTGGGTACGCTATGATGAGGAATTCAGAGCAAGAATGGCGGAGGACAGTCAGGCTGTGTGGGGGGAAATAGACATGGATCTTTGGCTGCAATGGATGGCTCCAACGAGGCCTGCCCCGACATTGCACACAGCAAGTGGTCTGCCTGTGCCTTACCGGCCCTTTCTTGGTCGCCCCGCCCATGAGGGGGTGGGGGGAAGAGGCAGAGGACAGCCCTCAGCAGCATTTTGGGCGTTCAATAAAGAAGGCTGTATGAGGGGGATGTGCAAATTTAAACACAAGTGCAGCAGGTGTGCGGGTCGGCATCCGGTTACAGATTGTTTTCAGGCAGGGGACAGTGGGTCAGGGCGAGGAGCAGGGCAAGAAGGTGGGGGGGAAGGACCACATGCCAGGTAAATTGGGGTGTTCTGGTAGGTCGGGCTCAGTTTATCGGAAAAGGAGGGGGGACACAAGGTTTGATGAGAGGTTTTGGGGGCAATTCAAAGGGGGTAGGAGAGGGGTGAGGAGGAAGACGCTGAGGTTGGGCAGGGGAGGGCAGCAGGGGGAATGTAACTGTGGAAATTGTTAAGGGATGGTGGCTGGCGTTTGGAGGGCATGGACAACGGTGGCGAAGCCCTCACGCTTGCCGCACGACAAGGTGAGTAGGATTTAGGCATGGACGGAGGTGCGGGAGCACCTTTGGTGCAGCAGGGGGAAGTGATGAGATGGGTCTGCATGGACGGGGTGCACTATGGCCCCTGGTGCAGCTGGGGGGAAAAAATGGAGCAACGAAGCAAGGTGCTGGAAGAGGAATTTATATGGAATGGACTGCATGGACGGGGGCGCAGGTTTGGCCCCTGGTGCAGCGGTGGAGAGGAGTAAGGCAGAAAAGGGGCCTGCATGGACGGGGGTGCACTAGGGCCCCTGGTGCAGGTGGGGTAACAGGTGATAGTGGACGCAAGGAGCTTGAAGATTAGTTATATGGAATGGACTGCATGGACGGGGGTGCAGGTTTGGCCCCTGGTGCAGTGGCGAAGAGGAGTAATGAAGAAAAGGGATTGCATGGACGGGTGCACGTGGGCCCCCGGTGCAGGGTGGGCAACGCAGGGCCATACTAGTAAGGTGAGGGAAGGTGGGGGGCAAGGGTGAGCAGGCGGGTAATAGGTTAGGGAAGAAAGG
The DNA here is from genome assembly GCF_040938575.1 of Ambystoma mexicanum. Classification (NCBI taxonomy): domain Eukaryota; kingdom Metazoa; phylum Chordata; class Amphibia; order Caudata; family Ambystomatidae; genus Ambystoma; species Ambystoma mexicanum. The sequence goes on along the minus strand of NC_090930.1, from coordinate 764,507,264 downwards.
GCGTCTAAGTGGGATTAGGTGTATTGTTTAAAGGTTAGGCGAAAGGTGCGAAATATAGGGGACAGGTAGGAGAGGACCGGGGGTGTTTCTTGAGAGGGATAAGGAGATGGCCAGGAAGGATAGGTTACTGAGGAAGGTGTTACTAGTGGTGTGGGAAAGGTTAGGAGGTTGGAACTCATTCATTTAGGAGGGGTGCAGCATCTGAAGGTAGCAGGCTGGGCTATTCAGAGGAGTAGGTGAAAAGTGTGGGACGCTGTAAATAAGGGAGATACAAAGGGTATGTCAGGGACCGGGGCAAACGGTATGTCTTTAAAGAAGTTTTCAGTAGGTAGCAGGAGTGTTGCATTTATTAGGATGTTGTTGATTTGTAAGTGATGTTGTAATTTCTTTTTCAGATGCTGCTAGGAGGACGGGCCAGATGTCACAAATCTGGTTTGTGGGACATGCTATGGTTAAGTGGGCGGGGAAGGAAGCTGAGAAAAGGGTTGTTGGCAGGCAACTGGGTGGCAGCTATAAAGATGTTGTTGTAAGATGGTCCGGGTTTGAGGGGCTGCGCTGGGATCAGTTGCTTCCTATGTTGGCTGGGTTGAGGGAAAGCTAGGAGCCTCCAGATGGGGTGATTATTCATGGTGGGCAAAATGATCTGGTAAGGGATACGGGTGTGGCTCTTCTTAGGAAAATAAAAAATGGATTGTGTTAGGGGTCCGAGAAGTGTGGCCTCAAGAATCTGAAGTGGGGACTAAGTGGTTGCCACAGAGGGTTTGGTGGGGAGTGAGGAATGTGGGAGCGATAGAGCGGGCAAGGAAGGGGATAAACAGAGAGATGGTAGAATTGTGTGCATCAGTGCGGTACAGGTTTTGGACCATAAGGAGATAGTTTAGGAAGGATTCATGAGATTTAGAGAGGATGGTGTACACTTGTCGGTATTTGGGAATAATCATTATCTGGCGGACTTGAGCTCTTGGCTGGGAGATTGGTTAAGGAGTTGGAGGTAAGGAGAAATGGTGGGGGGGTGGGGCAGAAAGAACACATCGGTGGAGGGTTTTTCCGGTGCCGGGGGCATGACCCCTTTAGATGTGGGGGGAGGGAAGCACAATGGGGGATTGGCGCGGGAAAGGATGGGGTGGTGCTGTTTGCACAAGCGGGCCACCCCGGGGGAACAGGTATTGAGCCTGGAGGGGCATGGCCCCGGGGAGAAAGTGGGATGCCTGGATAAGGGGTAAGGAGACGGTAGGGTCCAATGGATAGTTAGGGAGGAAGTGGTTTTATTTAATTATTTAATTGTTGGGGGAAAATGAAAATGTTTAATTATTTAATTGGGTGTTTAAAATAGTTCTTTAGTCTGTAAGGCCATGGAGCCAGGTAAGTGTTTAATTGTAAGCTTTGGCCTGTCACATTAAAGCAACCTTTTCCACTTTTAAATGAGTCTGGGTTTTTGTGCAGTAAGCCAAAATAACTTTTGGAAAAATAATGCAAATTGGTTTCATATTAACAATAGGGTGTCGATTGTCACCGTATATTTGCTCAGTCTAGAGACTAGTGCCATGTCAGTATTTATGGCAATCTGATCTTTTAATATATAATATAACACATTTTAGGCCCGCAAAATAACACAATTTCTATCGTTGGCTGTGATCCCCAATCCGCAATCGAAAAGGAGAAAAATTGTTTTTTTGATTTCTAGCACACGTTTACTGGAAAACATGTCCCACTGCCCTGCGGTACCTTAGCTGAAGCCCATAGGGCCCTGCAGAATATTCTAGATTTCCAAGCAACGTGACCTGCTGTGCAGGGCTTTCCTGGTGGACCTCTTTCACTAAAAACAATGCAACGGTTTGGTGATTCGGCGGGACTCGGATCATCCAATGTCAGTGACTCATGTTTTTGGTAAGTTTCCCGTGACCCAAAGCTACTTAAAGCAACAGTCTTTCCGGGGTGGCCTGTATCCTTTGGGTGTTCTTTGTTCATTCTCCGATAGTTGCTGGATCTCAGTATGCATTTTGGCAAGTGATATCAGGTTCCCAGCTAGGCCCTTTAAATGTTACCTATTGTGAGTCGTAGAAAGGTTGGCTTGCCATTTGGCTTTGCCTCTTTCTTTACAACAATGAATATTTTGGCCGTTTGTCCGGATCCTCTGCAACTGTTTCATGTGCTTCTGGGTACCAATGTATACACCGTTACGAAAAGCACTTGATGTTTCAGTTATGTTTCTTTATGTTTCTGTGTGGCGTGCCGCGATTATCTCATTTGGGTAAAAGTACCTAAATTAGGGACATATTTGGCAATATAAATAGGGTGCGACTGGATAATGAAGTGTTTGCCTTCTGAGCTTTTAACATCCTGAAGAATGGCGATATATTGAACTAAAGTGTTTACAATGTCTTCAGGTGCTGCTCAGCTGTCTGTTACTGCAGAGAGTGGTTAATATTGCACTTCCTTACATACAGTGGTCAACCCTGCCCTTTTAAAACGTGGGCCCCTCCCAGTGTGTAATGCCCTTTTAAGCCCACAATAGTCAACACACCTTCCCTTTAATAATCAGCATAGTTGCCTGATAGAAAAGAGATGATCAGAAGGAACACGGTCTGTGTTGTCACAGCACTCCACATTCCACCAACTGCGCACCAAATAGCCGTGTATGCGTCCATTCTGCCCGTCCCTTTCCCAGAAGGAGCTCTCCACCTGAAGAGGCGAAGGACCCGTTTGAGTGCTGCACTCCTCCATCTCGCTGCTTGACAATGCTGTGTGCAATGCGGCACAACGGATGCAAGTAGAGCAGAGCAGAGCGCCGACAATTTGCAAAATACATTATCCCGGAGTTCCGTGTAATGATATCTCTATCTAAACGATAGTTCAACAATTCCTACTTTAGAATTATCTGGTGGCGATACAATTCTCAGAATCAAAGGTAGGGAGATAATTAGGACTCTTGTTAATCATTCCGCATTTTCTCCCTCCTCAATGAAATGAGATTTGCACAGATTAATTACTATTCGCTAAAAATAAACTCAGAGAAAGGCAATCTGCATAGTCGAGGCAGAGAGGAACTGTCATTTAATATATCACAGCTTTGCAACGCACCTGTTCTCTCTCTGCTGTTGCCATGGAAACCTCACTTTATAAGAGAAGCTATGCATAATTAGCGTGAATCGTGGTCTATATCAATCAGAATAATTTGGAAGAATACTAAAAGCCCAAAGGAGCCGGCAAGACTACTTTTCTCAGTAGGAAGGTATCAGGCTTCCGCTGTGTGGTAAATGGCAAGGCAGTTACTGAAAGAAATAATCAGGCAAATTAACAATTCACAGGCTGGCAGGAGACATGGATGGCCCTACTCTATATTTATACATATTTATGATAACGCCGAACAGTGCCATAGACAACCAAGCAGAAATGTTTTTACAAAAGTTTGGAAATGATAAGAAAAGGAGCGTGAATTCCTCTGAAAGGGCAAGTCGACACAAATTACAGCGGATTGTATTGTTTGGGTTTGCAGTTTAGAACTTTTTGATTTCCAATTTATAGCTGCTTCTCTTACAGGACCGGATGTTCGTTAATGTCTTCATCCGGTCTGTATTACTGTTAGCCCAGGGGTTTGAGATGAAGGTCAGTTCTTTGGTGAATTGTTTGAAGACCACATCAATAAAATAGAAATCCAGATTTCTTTTTAGATACGTAGTACATCGTAGAACTTGCTCCCATGAGCTGCAGAGTGCTTAAGAAAGAACATTTAAAGATGTTGACATGTGGGTATAGAGGGGCAAGGGGGAAAGGTGTGTGTGTGTCTGTGTGTGTGTGTCCGCGTGTGTGTATCTGCCCGCGTCCGTGCAAACAATTACAGGTTAACATTGTTTTTGCGTATAGAATTATAGATGAGATTCCACCGAAGAGTTCTGAGTGATAGGCAATGAGGGAGGCCTCACGCCAGGGTCGATTGCACCCCATGGTTGCAAGCGCTTCTATATTTTGATATCGTGAATGACCCTTGTGTGTCAACCACCGGAGTTGTCCCTTATGGATGAGCATTATAGGGGCTTTAGAGAGGAAGGAAATGCCGATTTTATTTTTTTAAACAAAGGTCTTATTATGAGTTGGGAGGTACTTCCCACAGAAACACTGCAAAACTCATTTACACTTTATACCGCCTGTGATTGCAGTAAATCTGCCAAATTAAAAGTGGCAGAATGGCCGTGTTAATTCCCATTTATAGAGTGCTTAGGTCTTTGTTAGGGATTTGGAGCATTTATTGCAAGTAGTAATTTCACCTGCAGTAAATCTTCCATTTACTAGTGGTAGAAAAACCTCCCAAAACGTTCTGGAGAATTTTGCACCACATTACCACTGAAGTCTGAATTTGGCAGTGCCACTTTTTTAGCACACCGCCTAACTCATAATGAGCCTGAAGTTCCCATGGCAGCATAATAGGAAAATATAATACCTGGCAAAGAAAATGCAGTATCCTCCTGCTGTTGTGTCATAGGAGTAGATTACTATTATTTTTATTATTCTTCTTCTTATTATTATTATTATTATTATTGTATTTATTGAGCATTGACCTAGCTTCGAGGAGCAATGGAGCACTTTACAGAGCTATACAACAATACAGATACATAAATTAGTGCTTTACAGAGGTATACATCAGTACAGATTCATAACGGGGCACTTTTCAGAGGTAGCAACAGAAAAGGTATATAGCAGTGATAGGATACAGAAGGGCACAGAGGAGGGGTACAGCTATACTTGGTGGCAGGGAGGAAAGGAACGGGCGGCACATAGCTAGTCAGGTTGCATGCTGTGATGGCCTATCTGTTGAGGAGGAGAGATTCCATGAAGAGGTGGGTCTTGAGTTCTTTTCTGAACTGTAGGAGCTTGGGGGCGAGTCTGATGCTGACGGGGAGGATGTTCCATAGGCTTGGGGTGTAGGCAGAGAAGGCTTGTTTATGAATGCCAAAATCCTCTACTGTGATGGCACAGCAGGACAATACAGCATTGAGAAAGGAAAGAAAGTTGCTAATGGCTTTCTATGGAGGCTGCCCTCAAGAAATGTACATTGCACAGGGCATGTTTAACGTTTGAGGGACAGGCGGATAAGGCAAACATGCAAAATCGCACATGTATTTATCATGAGAAATAGCTGGGATTAGAACAATCAACAACTTCAGCACCAGACCACATCTCATTCAGATACAATTCTTGCCTGACTTTGATACCTGTGTACGAAGACGTCTAAGCTCAGATGTTCAGCTTAGAATTAGAACATTGTTTTCAATCAGGGGCCCTCTACTTCGGTAAGAGGAATCAGTGTATCAGCCAGTACAACCACAGGTCACCTGCAAATATGAAAATGCTAGGTACAGAAAGACACAGGTGAGAATGACAAAGTCCAGGTTTGACGAGTAATGCTGCAAAGATGATGTGTTAATTGTACAGTGCTCTTTTAGAAGTCACAAAGGAGAAAGGACCCAAGAAACAATCTCTCCATAGTGATAGGTGGCCATAGAAAATTGAGAACCTTTTTGACACTCCCGAGGTCACAAAGAGCTGAGAGGAGTTCCTGAACTTCCTTGTCCTGCACAAGTAAAACTTTAAAGCTATCCTGACCTCTGGAAATGTCCTACTTAATATGGAATTCAGGTATCACTTTAGTCAAAAACCGTAACTGCATTGGACTAAATGGGAAGCCTTGTGGCTGCAGGGAAGCTCAACTGAAATACAGATCTTTGCAGGACAGACAGTAGCTGTGTGGCACCAGTTCCAAGGTTACTCAGAAATGAGGTAGTGTTTGGGGACGAAGAGAACAAGAAATAATACTTCCCAAGGCCCAGGATGTATTTCTCTCGAAATTGTATGCATGTCCGGTCTCAGCCTCCCCGACTCAGGAGGAGACCCCCAATCCACCGTTTTACCTACAGATACTGAGAGCGGACATTCGCTACCACATTTCATCTCTAAGCAAATCTAGAGCCCCAGGTCCCCATGGGCTTTCAAATAAGACCTTTAAGCTTAATATGGAGTTGTGGACTGAGATATTGTTTCAGATTTACCAACACATCAATTTCACGCAAACTTTCCCTAAAACATGGACACATTCGATTATCATTCCTTTGTTCAAGAAAGGCAATTGCAGTAAGCCCCAAAGTTACCGTCCAATCGCAATGTTAGATGCCCCGGGCAAACTATACAGTCGTATTATACTACAATATCTGAACGACTGGATTAAGAATGCAGGGAAGAGCGATCCCTTCCAGGCAGGCTTTGCTTCGGGGCTAGGGTCATCCCCCAATATGCTTCTTATCAATTTGATTAAGTCTAGGTATGCCAACCTCAAACAAAATGTTTATATTGCCTTCGTTGATTTTAGCAACGCATTCGACTCTGTCAACCGTCAGTTGCTTTTCAAGAAATTGGAACTTTATGGCTGTACGTTGTTCATACTTACACTAATCAAATTGTTGCACAAGAATACATCCTTGCAAGTTAGACTTTCTCTGGATGGTACTTTGTCTGCCTCGATTCCAACACACCGAGGACTTAAGCAGGGGTGCATTTTGGCCTCTACGATCTTCAATCTTTTTTTGTTGGATATAGGCCTGAAATTAGAAGATACCATTGCTGATGCGCCCAAACTAGGATCACAGAAAATCACTTGGCTCTTATACGCCGATTACCTTCTCTTACTATCCTGCTCTCCACGTGGGCTGAAAAATCTGTTGGACAAACTTCAAGGTTATGTGTCTGAGAACCATCTTACTATCAATTTAGCTAAAACTCAAATAGTTTCATGTGTTTCCTTTGCTAAGAAAAAGACAGCTAGCTTTAAATGGTTTCTTCAAAAGCACGAGGTATTGAGAGAAATACCTCGGCCTTCCCTATACAGAGTGGCAAAATGAGCGCATTTATGACGCCCTTTTGAATGGCAAAATGCGCTCATTAACGTTGCAAGCTAAAATTTTGCTGTATAGATATGGGAAATTCACTTATAGTAAATTTTTATCAACTAAAAGTGGTTCCCATTACCATCTATGGAGCTGAAACAAGTGCTCCGAAGGCAAGACTCTTTTGGGACCACCTTGAATCAGTGTTTTGGAAAACAGTTCTCAAACTGCCCAAATGTACTCCATTACCTTTACTCCGGCATGATTTAGGCTCTCTGTCATTATATGCCCAGGTGATGTGGAAATTCTGTTCTTGGTATAGAAAATGTATTATCAGTGCTAATGTTCCAAACGTGTTGGGAATTCTTGCAAAACAACTATTGACTCCTTGTCTTAATGTTGCTATAAAATGGAATGAGCATGTAATGGAAGCTTTAATCAGCGCTGATATCTCTCTTGAACTTCTACTACTGAATCCTACCAATGCCAAGCATAAATTATACTGGGCGGATTGGTCACATACCCATAATCAATGTCTAGCGTATGTGGATGGTGAAATCTTAATGCGATCTCATAAAAGATTACGCACCATGGAACCCTATCTGGTGAAAAGTCCCTCCCAGTTTGTTAGATCCCAAATGTTGCGCATTCGGTTGAATTTATGTGCTACAAGGCAGATCCTAGGAAGGAGACGTTTTATTCCCAAAAATGAAACCTATTGTCAGCACTGTAAGGATCCCACACAATTGGAAACATTGTGCCATTTGGTTGTTGAGTGTCCTGCCCTCGATACAATTCGGAACCAACTGTTCAACAAATGTTGTTATTTTTTTACATCTCGAACCTGTGAGGAAATTTGGGCTTACATTATAACCAATGCGAGAGCATCTTCACAAATCGCATTGGTTCAATTTGTTAATACTGTAATTCCAGCCGAACCACCTTTTTTGGCGCCAAGTGTTTTATATTCATACTGTATTGAGGTCCAGCATGTTGGTGGGGTAATGAAGAGGCCAATTTCCCATACGTTGGAGGGAATGTTGAAATTTTGTGTGTGTTATGTTTTTCTTTTTAAGTTTTTTTTATAAGATTGTGATTGAATTGATGAATTTTTACTGTTGTATTGTTAATCTGTTGTTGTAAATTGTACATTTTGAAAGGTTGTATATTCAGCCAACCAAAATAAAAAATAAAAATACAATTTCTCTTAGATTAATTAAAGAGTAGCCATCTTTTGAATGCAAGGTGTGGAATAATTAGAAGCTAACTTCATTGGGAGTAGATCGAATAAGTCTCCAGTGGTCAAAGAAGGTAACAACACTTGCACTATTGCACTAATATTAGCTAAAATCACAATAAAAGCAGGGTGAAATATTCAGGACGTGGTCTTCTCACACATGACCTATAATTCCAAGACGCTGTCTATTCATCAGCTCCAAACAGAGATAGGCACCTGCATCGTCTCCCCACAAATTCCCAGAACAGAGGTACCCAGCAAGGCCAAGTACAAAGCTAAGAGTCTTGGCTGATGTGTGAAAACAGAACAATAATATGAGGCCGGGAAGCCCAAAAAGAAACACACCAACACAGGTTACAAAGAAACATACAAGTGCTTTATTTCAAGCTACAACAGTTACCAAGTCAATTGACAAACGGATAGCTATTAGGCTCTCAGTATAACATAACGAACTTCAACGAGGGTTCGATGTGTTAGTGAGAGAGACCGCATATTGGAATACCCGGGCCTTTTATACAATTTGTCCAGCCCTTGGCCAACCCTCTTGCGGGTTAACCATTCTGCAAAATATAATTCTGGTATTAGGGTTCCTTGCCAGGTCAACCTTTAATATATGCATTTCGATTAGTTTCGCTGATATAAGTAGTACATTTACATATAGGTCAACAGTAGGACAAGGTCTCTGTTCGCGACCCCGACAAGTGGCCTGCAGGCATATTAATTATTCAGCTGTACGGAGGTCACAACGGCCAGAATCTTATTCAGAATGTCATTTGGCCTCCATTTTGATGTTCAGGGTGAATTCTACATAACAAGAGAACCTAAAATGGCGGTTTAATCCAAGATGGCGGCTTACTTTAATTTCTCTAAGGTCCAGACCTTGTTGTGGAGTTTGTTCGCGCATGATGTTTAGACAACTTGGCGTAGGCTGATACACATACAATTATTACAATAGGAGGCATAATATTATTTCTATTTCGACAGATGGTCTCGGAATAACGGATGAAATCTTCTTTAATTGAATAAAAGCAGTCCGCAGACCTCTCTCTCCCCCTAGTCCCATTTTGTCTCATGTGCTGACGAACTGTCAAGTACGCCAGGTTGGTGAGATAGATGCCAACCAATTAGAACTCTCAATGTTATGGCGTCCAGTACATGTTACACTAGCCAATTATTGTAAAAATGCTGACTTTCGACGCTTATCAATTTTGGTAAGATCGCAGGCAAAGCCATAAGATAGTTGTAACCATTGAAAAGACTAACCCTTATATCTTCCATATTCCACCTTAACCAATCCCTGTTTACTGTAGGCGTTTGCAGTCAAGATTGTAGTATAATGTCAGTAATGGGGTGTTTTTCATTTATAATGTGTTGATCTGTATGCAAATCTATGAGAACCTTTGAGACTTGTGCGCTTATATGCTGTCCCTGCTTTATGTGGATTGTTAATTAAGAAGGCTTTGCCATTTACTTTGGCTATTTCTGCTATTGGGTGCAGTATTTACCGGCCTATGTGTTTTGTTTAGACTGGGGTACATGTGGTAGCGGTTTGGATGGTTGGCCAGCGCACTGAAATTCTTGAAATTTCCTGCCATGGCTTGAAGACTGAGGTGCCCTGTAGAGACCAGTGAATCACGCGTGAACCGAGAAGGTCAACCGGAGCCCTCTTGGAGAAAATCCTTTCGGAACTCTGTGGGGCACCCCACAGGGCAGAAGGCAACTGGCTGATTGTGAAAAGATCGATACCGAGTCATCTGGTCCACGGATGTAAGTATAGGATTAACTTGGCAAAACAGAAACGGGAGAGGCAATTGTTTGCATATTGGGGAATCGTAAGACGATAAAGGATTGATTCATGAGAGAATACCTGTAATAAGGTTGCAGAAGGAAACACAGTAAACCTCGTGATGAGGTATTAAATATAAAAAGATTGCCCAAGACAACATCATGGAAGAGTGCATTGCAAACCCCCTTCTGGGGTATGATTAAAAAAAAAGGATACATTGCCAGTTGATGAGAAGAAGGACGTCCAGTATTATATTTGTGGTGTAGTTATATGCATAGTGGTTGCTGGCCCCCGCTGTATGGTGTAAGGTGGTTTAGTTATGGGCAAAGTGAATTCTGCACACATTGCTTTATTGTGGAGGACGTAAAGTGTGGTTTGGACCAGAAGGTCTGGTTCATAGAGTGGCCGGTATTTGTGGTGCTTGTCCCAATGGTTGGTTTTGACATAGAAAGTGAGGCGTTGGAGGAAGAAGTAGAAGTGATGAAAGTAAAGTAAAAAAGTATTGTCGGAGGCAGAGTGTGAAGAAGGTGTGAATAATGGAGTAAGGTTGAGTTTATACTCAGGGTTGGTAAGTATGGGCAGTCAAGATTGTGATGTGCTATCATGGGAGACACTCCCCTTATGAATTTATGTACAGCATTACCCCAATATAAAGACAACATTGGGAACTAGCGCGCACAGTGGGCGAAAGTTACAGTGGACAAGATGTGTATGCCCGGGCCGCAGGAGGGCACTCTTTTTGAAATCAGTGCTGCAACACATGACAACATATTTGCATGCCATAGACAAAGGGAAAAAGTTAGAGGAACAATTAGCCATTCTAGAATTATAGAAGATGAATGGGGATGAGACGGAAGAGCCACCCGTGAGAGAGTGGATGCTTAATCAGCATGAAGGGGAGGGCACAGCGCCCTCGGCTCCTCCTCCTCAGAGCATCAATCCATCTTCCAAAGTATAGGGATTGTATCCGTTGAAAGACTCAAAGGCAGCAGCAGGGTACACTAACCCCACATATGTACCCCCCGCCTATGGTAATGAAGATGCTAGAAATGGAGCTAAAATAAAGAAACAAAATTCAGTGTTCGCATGCGAGGAATACAGTGAACGATGCAAGCTGCAGGCAAAGCTGACAAAGGCTGAGGAAGAGATCTGGAGGCAGGGAGATTGGCAGGGCAATAGGGCAGAGGCAGCGATTTCCCTGAATGAGTGGGTAGGAGCATACACATTGCTAAAATTAGAGAGGAGAAACATGGATGACTCTAAAGAAAGAGAAAGGGAAGTTAGGGAAAGATGGGAAGAAGAGGAAGATCAAAGAGAAATAGAGCAAAAGGTACTAGAAAGAAGAGAGCAAGAAAAGAATATATGAGGAAGAGGAGAAGGAAAGGAAACAGGAGGAGAAGAAACAAAAAGAAGAAAAGAGAAGGGAAAAGGAAAGATAGAGAGGAACGAAGAAATGGAAAGGGTGAGAAAACAAAGGGAGGGAAGGGAGAAGAGATGAGAAGAAAACTATGAAAGGCAAAGAAATGTAGAGAAATAGAGCGAAGGAACTAGAAGAATAAAGAGACAGGGAGATAGAACAATAGATAAAAAGCAGCAAAGGAAAGTGAGGAAAGTAAATTGACGAGGTTGTCAAGGGACGCATGCTCCAGCAGAAAAATGAGAGGAGTTTAGAAAGGCATCATAGGGAAGTGGAGGAGATACTCAGAAACTGTACCCTTCTAGATGAAGATAAGGGAGAAACCATGCAAAGGAGGATTTGTAATTTATACAGAAGCAGCAGGGACAGTAGCAGGCTCCCCACCAATGGGGGAAGGGAGTGTATTGGAGGAAGTGATGAGTGGATTGTATAGGACGGTTCCCCTGAGGAGATTAGAGTTGAGGACAGAGAAGATGAAGGAAGCGATGGACATTGTGATACAATGTTTATGGATGAAGAGAGGGATATAGATTCAGAAGAGTAGGAGGAAAAGGCTGCACAAGCCCCCTCCACAGGTTTCAGGACAAGGGGGTAAAGAACATGGTAAGGAGTGGGGGAAGCAGAAAGAATGTCCGAGCCTATTAAAAGCTCCAGGTTCCAGAAAATCCAATCAAAAAGCCTAGAAGAAAGAACACCTTATGTGAATAGGTTGAGAAATTTACCAGGGTGGAAGAACATTAACTTGACGGACGTCACACCCAATGCAAAGGGAACTGAATGAAGTTAGACATAACATGGAGTTCACGCAATTCCCATTGTTAGAAAAGTGAGGAGGACTGACGCAATATATAACATGGCCACAAATGGACAAGAATAATTTTATCTGTAAGCTACTGCAATGAAAGTGCTGATACAGTGCTGCCCAGGGGGGCGCAACTGCCAGTTGCTTGAATAATGGGAGACAGAGAGGGCACACCCGATAGGGTGGAGGTGCTTAAGAGGGGATCTGGGGGTGTGTGTGATGTGTACGCTTGCACAACTTGTATAGGGTGTCACCACACTCGTCGAAACAGGTAAAAATGACAGGTGAGAAGACTGCATGGGGAGGGTCCAGACAGACCCTGTATGGTAGGTCACCAAGAAAATGGCACAGACCTTTCACGGCATTGGGGTAGGGAAAGAGTCACACAAAAAGACTGTTCCCAGAAGACAGCCATCGGCAGGAACAGAACCAGTTGATTCACACAAGGTCGGCGAGCCAAGCTATTGGGAATTTGCCGGGACCGGAAAGAGATTAAGCTCACAGAAATATGTCTGGGAAGCTGCAGTCAAGGCACGATCAGAAGTTTCAAGCTGCACCTTGGCAGGTGGGCCTGGGCAGAAAGATAGGGGGCAAGTGATGATATGCAGAGAGGCCAATCAGAAGGTACGTTCTGGTGTACCTGAACAGCAATAAGAATCTTGTGATCTTGCTGATGTTCCTGAATGTAGTAGCAACTACATGTAGTTACATGTAGCATGTAGCATGTAGTAACAACTAACGATTGGGGTGTAGTGGGAAGGAATGTGGTTCCAAAGGGGAGGTGAGGGGGCAGTGGGAATGCTTGCTCCAATCATTGCTTTCTAACCTATGTTCGGCTATAGGGGACTGACGTAACCCAAATAATCTGCTTTGTGAGACACTCAACAACTCGTAACTTGAAGTGTAACTGTCTCCCAATATGCTAATATTGTTTTTGCAGTACAAAAGATCCTGCCGGAATGGGTGTTTTCTTCGCCTCTCATCAACCAGTTCTGTTCCACTGTGCAGTTTGATTTGTGCTTGCCCAGCTGTAATAAACAGCATAATTTCTTGCCTGAGGTACGCTCCTTTTTGGACTACTTTTGGTACATTATTGGTTGTAAGCTTGCAGAGTCCCCCAATACAATACAAATGCTGACATTGGGAACGAGCAAGTAGATTTATGAATTAGAAAGAATGACAGGAGGGATGACGTTAGCAGTGGGTGGTATATAAAGCCTACATGCTGCCATCATAGGAGAGAGGGCTGATGAGTGGGGTAAACCAGAGTAACAGCTCAGAATACTATTCATGACATAGCACTGTTTAACAATTGTAGGGCAGATGTAGGGTGAGCACTCAGGGTTCAATATTCTGATTCATCAGATATGTGTGCAATCAATGCACGCAAAATGTGTGATGACGAAGACCCAGTTGCTTATATTCAAGAGATTCAAGGAAAATTGTGGCTCGAAATGAGAGCCATGGGATACAATATCTATTTTTTTTATAGTATATTGTGCCAAGGATTTCCTAAGTGAGTGCAGAGACATTTGAAAAAGATAGTGGGAATGGAAGCGAAACCAGATTCAGTTGGCTATAGTTCATCATTGTCGTCTAAGACAAGAGAAAGTCAGAAGAAACTCGAAGAAAGGAAGTTGGAGGAAGCATAGTTAGTTCAGAAAACATTGTCAAAGTTTTCAATGGAAGGAGCAGTATTAACCAGTGCAAAGGGGTAAATGCATCAGATGTACAGCACACACCGCCAATAGGTAATGGGAACTTTGCAGGAAGAGAAGAATTCACTTATTGGGCAGCACTCAGAGGAAGAGGATTTGGATTTCAGGCTCCACAGGCAGAAGGATTTAATGGGGCAGCCCAGATTTGGAGGGCAGGTTCTACGGTGTTGAATATGTGGGGAAATGGGGTACATTTCCCCAGCATGCAGAAGCAGAGGAGGGATGCAGCATAATTGACAAGATTCAAGAGGGAGGACAGTATTTTCCCCACAATATAGTACAGAAACATCAGAATATTACACCGAGTATAACATGCAGTATCAGACACATGCACCTCAAATGCAACCTGCAAAACAGGGAAGGCCAGTGCAAATGCAACAGGCACCAATACCAGCATGGCAAGCCCACATGCAGACACATCAGATACCAATACAACTAGAAGCACCCATGTAACAGAACACAGTGACAACATAGAATGCAAATACAATGCCACAGACACCTATACCTAGAATATGGGGGGCAACAGTACTGGAAGAAAATCCTTTCACCAGCCCAGGGATGAATGTATACCCACTAAAATAGGACAGCCCACAGAGAGACATGATGTGTTTCATCCTATCACTTACACCGAATACACAAGAGGAACCGAGAGTCAGAGTAACCATAGGTGACAAGAAATGTTCCTTCCTCGTAGACACAGGGTGATGCAATCCTGTGTTAGAGAAGGGATATTTCCCAATTTTAGGCATTGCCATGAACACACAAGGTTTTTCTGGGGCAACAACGATAGTTCCTTTCACTGAAGATTTCCCTATCACTATAGGAGAACACAACCTTTCTATGCTATTACTCTTTATTGCGATAGAAATAAAATATCAATTCAATTTTATTCAATTACTATATTCTGCAAGACACCGGCTAACATATTGGGAAGAGACTTGATGAGCAAATTAAACATGACAATATCCTTCACAGAAAAGGGGATAATATGTTCCACTCCAGGAATCTATTATGTAAACGCACAAGAATTTATGTCAGGATTATATGGACAGAAAGCTCAAAGGGACATATCAGTGGACTCTGAAGTATTCCTTTATTGAGTGCACTTACCATCCAATTGCCAAGGTGATTACCGCCCAGCCACCATCTGAAAGGAAGCTGCGAGCATACTAGCTTCCTTCATCACTTCGCTAATCAATGCCTCCTTCCGCACATGTACTGTACCTACTAAATTGAAGAATTCCTGGGTACTCCCTCTCTTAAAAAAAAATCCTTGGACCCTAGCATACCTATCAACTTTAGCCCTATTACAACCATACCCTTCTTACTAACGATCATCGACAAAGCTGCCTACAATCAGATACAAACCTACATAGAAAATAACAAACTACTTGGACTTCGTCAATCTGGCTTCAGGCCCCAACACGACACTGAAACTGCCCTGATTACCTAAAGATCCACATTGATTATCTAAAATATAAAGGGAAATCATCCCTCTTGCTTCTGTTAGATCTGTCAGCTGCCTTTGATCTGGTTGATCATGTGTGCTGTGTAAGCACCTCTCTACAGCGGCACATTTCTCAACAGAAGCAACAACCTGAATTCAATCCTTCCTTAACAATAGATCTGTGAGGGTATTCTCCACATCAGCAGCAGCTGACCCAATCCCCATATCCTGCGGAGTCCCTCAAGGTTCATGCGTATCGCCCACTATGTATAATGTGTTTACTAAACCACTGTTTTACTATTTGGACCATCTGGGTATCACCTACACAAATTATGCAGATGATACCCGGATCCTCATACCTATATCTGATGATTATGACAAGGACCTAGCCCTCATAAACAGAATCTACCTCATCATCCAGGCATGGATGGCCACCCATGGCCTGTGCTTGAATGATGACAAGACCAAAGTTCTCCTGTTAGCGACTCCCTTCAACATGAAGAAACTGAATGATCAATACCGTTCCTTTAACATTGATGGAACTCTGACATGAGCAAATAGGTCAGCACAACTGCCTCGGCCACACCTTATACCTGTAAGCGTATCCGTGCCTGTAAACCCTTTATTTCCACTAAAAGATGCATCAGAGCTTTAGTATTATCTAAAATTGATTACTGCAATGCTCTCTTTCTAGGGACCAGTAAACATCCCCTTAAGGAGCTCCAGATCTTGCAGAATAATGCACTCAGAAAGGCCCTGAGTATACCTCGTAGACAGCATATGTCTAGAACGAGACGCGATATCAAATGGATCTCCATTAAGGAGAGAATACACCTTGAAACAGTGTCCCTGACACACAAATGTCATGGAATTAATGTGCGCTGAAAACGGGGACGGAAGCATGAAAATCGCAGCTCACGCGAACGAAAGCCACGCACACAGCCATTTGTCGATTCATGCAAGGCGCTGAGCGTGGCTTACCTGAGATCTGCGCTGAATCCGTGTGTGGCACACATCATTTCGGCGAGACGGCCAGTGAAGATGCACACAGGGCAGCGCACACACCTAAAAAGGGAGCGGAACGTGTGGAATGGGGAACAACACGTGAAAATGTGGGTGTTACGGGGGAAGTACCGCTGATAAATCCTCGCAACGCCCACACGCACGCTAACAACACGTATTCATGGAATTGAACAGGGGAAACCCGCACGCCACAAAAGACGGGCTAATCTGGAAACACGTACACCAGACGGAAGCAGGCATAAGCGGCCCCGAACAGCATAAAAGTGCGCGCACACAACAAACAAGTTCATACGCTATGATGAATATACCATTCCTCGCAGCAGTGGTCGTGGGACACCGCAGCAGGAAGAGAGCCGCATTTCTTTACCCAGGACCAGCTTTTTTGGGATGCCTGATGACCAGGTCTATGGCAGGTACAGGTCTCCACCCCATATCAACCTAGAACTGGTTGCTGAGTGGGAGGATGACCTCACATCACCCACCCTGTGGTCCCAAGCACTGAGCACCTTGGAAAAGGTGCTCAATGTACTGCATTTCTTGGCTACTCAGTCATTTCAGTGGACAAGTGCCATAGTTGGGGGTGTCTCACAGGCCACGCAGTCATGCTGCCTACACCAGGTGTTGGCGATCATGACTGCACGCCCCTCAGTCCGCAGGCACATATATAGGCCCAGAACACCTGCAGAAAGGCACGCAGCGGTCTAGAACTTTTACGGGGTGGCACACTTCTCCAAAGTGCTAGGTGCCATTGATTGCACCCATGTGGCTCTACGTCCTCCTAGGGCCACTGCGCACATCTATCGCAACCGCAAGCACTGGCATTCCATCAACGTGCAGGTTATATGTGATAGCAAGGGAAGCGCACCTCAACAAATGGTTCACCCTGAACTAAAAAGTCTTAGGAACATAAAAAGAGCTGCTGAATCCACCTGGCGCAAACCACCCTCAATCACCAACAAAACTGCATTCACGTCAGCATTCACCATCTACAAAGTGGCCATCCTTGCTGCTAAAAAAGATACCTACGAACTAGAATCCAGAATAAAGAACTCTCCCCTGCACCTCCCAGCCAAGACTGCATAAAAAACGCAGACTGGTGCACAAAAATCCAGCAAGCCCTCGCAGATAAAATCATAGTACTCCAAAACAAGATCAAAGCCAAAAAGTCCAGCCTTTCAGGCTCTCAAACCAACCTCCCTAACCCAGAGAATACATCTCCCCCCTGATTCCCCTTCTACGTCTCACAAGTAACTCCAAAGGAAGTAGAGGACATCATGAAAAGTCTAAAACCATCCCACTGCCAAGGCGACATCGGCGCCGCCACGATCATCAAGGCTGGAGCTAAAAACTTAGCCCCACTCATCACCTCCTTGATAAACTCCTCATTCTCCTCCAATCAGGTACCTAACAACCTCAAAGAAGGCTGGGTCATGCTACTTCTAAAAAAGACAATCTCGATCCAAAGGTCCCCACCAACTACAGGCCCATCGCCACCGTCCCGTTCCTTCGAAAGATTTTGAACCACGTTGCCTATGTGCAAATTCAGAAGCATTTAGAAGAGAACAACCTCCTGGGACTCAGGCAATCTGGTTTCAGACCCAGGCACGGAACCGAGACAGCACTCCTGGATCTAAAGATCCAAATGGATGAGACGAAGGATAAAGGCAAACTAGCTATCCTCTTACCACTTGACCTATCTGCAGCCTTCGATCTCGTCGATCATCAAATTCTAACCAAACAGCTAACCACAGCTGCGTCTTTTTCTTCTGATGCGTCTGACTGGATTAAATCATTCTTATCTGACCGGACCACCAGAGTCTTCTCCCCGTCGGCCTCAGCAGACCTGACTCCAACTCTGTGTGGTGTGCCTCAGGGACCCTGTGTATCACCCACACTATACAATATCTTCACAAAGCTCCTCTTCGACCGTCTGGACAAATTGGGTGTTGTCTACACCAACTATGCTGACGACACTCAAGTCCTCATCCCCCTTACTGGCTGTTATGACCACGACTCTAAACTGCTAAATAGCATCTATCTTGAAATCCAAGCCTGGATGGCCACTAATGCCCTTTGCCTCAACGATGAGTGTCTCTAAAGAGATAAAAACCCTGGGAGTCAACCCTCTCTCTTAAAAAACAAGTCAACAGTGTAGCGTCCTCCACAGCCTACACTAACAAATTGGTCTACAGCTGCAAACCTTACCTGTCCACAACCAGTTGCCTAACACTGGCCAGAGCTCTTGCTCTATCGAAAATCGACTACTGCAACACACTCTTCATAGGCACTTCAGAACACAAACTAAACAAACTCCAGGTATTCCAAAATAATTATCTGAGAGCTGCACTTAGTCTCCCGAGATCATGCCATACATCTTCGCATAGATATAACGCCAGCTGGCTACCCATCCGAGACAGAATCACTCTATGCACCCTGGCCATTACTCACAAATGGTTAATCAACACTGCCACTAAATACTTGGCAGAGAAAATCCAGGTTCACCAACCCACACACACCACCAGATCTTAACAGTCCCACAATCTAGTGGTCCCAAGATTTAATCTAAAAACAGCAGGAGGAGCTAGCTTCCGAGTTCAAGCAGCCAAACATTGGAACTCTCTACCCATCTCCCTCAGACAAGAACCCCCATTCCTCACTTTCAAAGCCAGTATAAAAAACACATTCCTCCCGTTTTCACAGGATCTAACCCACCTGTAACCAGGGTCCATTTGTTGATGTCCATTTGTTGATGATAAGCTGTGATGACCTGTTCTCGCAGTAACTGACCCACCTGTAACCAGGGTCCATTTGTTGATGATAACCTGTGATTTCCTGTTTGCATGATATCCTTGTTTACCTCTGTAACCTTCAAATTTCTCAAGCGCCCAGTTACCTCAGGGTTTAGTGCACGATACAAATAATAAACAAATACAAAATACAAAAATGTGCACCTTGCTGTGCTGGCACTGCCTGAGGCTGCAGGGCTGCATTCCTCCTTTGATCTGCTGCCCCAGGAACAGGAGCATATATTGTGGAGTGTGACTCTGCATCCGTAACCGCCACAAGAGGACATTCCAACACTGAATGGGCCATTGATGATCTACCACCAGTGCAGGTGCGTTGGACAGTACAGCATCCCTGCCAGAAACACTCACCTACGACGTGGGCATTTGTCTCAATGTGTGATTCAGCATCTGAGCTATAGAGATCATCGAAGGTGTAGTCAGAGACACCCGTGGACAGGATGGTCTGTAGGACTAATGGATTTTCGTGCACCACCACCCCACATCCTCCAGTGGTGCTTGGTTGGGGCTCTGAGTACTCCTGCCCCTGCGCCATCTCCTCCTCCTCCTCCACAGCATCTAGTGCCTCCTCACCTGCACAAAAGGAAAAGAAAAGTAATGAAGACACGCATGAACAGCATAGCCGACACACATAGGCATCACAATATACACATCCAATATAGACATGTCACACATGGCAATGAAGTGGAAGGGGACCCTGAATGGAGACACTGATGACCCCAAAATTGAAAAGCAACACATGTGCTGCATGGTGCATAGCACCTGCATCACACATTAGCCTGTGAGTGGCATGGATCAGTCACAAACATGACACATGCCAGCACACAGATGGCACGTAGCATAGCCATGCCAGAACTGACAAGGACACCCAGATGGGAGATACTCACTACTGTCCCCCATCCATGTCAAACGCATATCATCAAACAGAGCATGCAAACGAGTGGGACAAAACACACATGTCAGTGTGTTCAAATACAGTGATGGGAGGCACATGGATACATCAATGGTAGGTCACTTGGACATGGCACAAGTCAATACTCATGTTGAACATTCAAACGGGGCTCAGACAGGGTCGGACTGGGACAAGAAATAGGCCCGGACATAAAAAAAAAAGTGGCCCACCCCTCGCCTCCAAAAAGTGGCCCACCCGGCACCTCAAAAAAGTGGCCCTCAAACCATCATCCGTGATTCGCGTCAATTCATGACTTTCCAGAAAATGCTACTTATGGAGGTTTCATGTGTCTGTTACATTACAACACAACTCATGAAATAACATAACTTTGCATACAGGTCTGTGACAGGGTCCACAGCTCTGAGGTGCAGGGGTGGAATTAACACAACCTTTCACCCCTTGACAAAACAGGAAGTGGCATCAATAGCATTGTTCCTAAGTACACTACGAAAAATATGGTTATGATTTCACTAATGTGATATACATTTCATACAAGAATGGATCACCGTATGTATCATTAATATCTGTGTGTATAGATCCATATTGTCAAATTACTGTGAATGCAAGCAGACGTCCAAGGCCAAATTATAATATGTTATTGTATAGCACTTACGCTTAAGCTCTTTTATATAGAACAAATATACATACAATATCACCCAACCTGTGTTGGTACTTTTTAAAATCGACCTCAGAAGGATGAAAGGCTGAGATGGTTCGAACCTGCAACCTGCAGATCACACACTCATTGCAGCAGTGAGCGCTCAACTCACTGAGCTATCATATTGGCTATGGTAAAATAAGCAATTATTCTGTAGTGTGGTGTTGATACCATTAATCTTGTAACTGAGATTTAAGGGCAGACCAGTAAAGTTCATCTGCACGTCTGGTGCAAATTGGGCCGCATGTGCCTGTGTGCATCTACTTTTCAGGGTGCATGCAACAGAGCGCTGGTCGAACCCACATCTCCAGAGGGACAGTATGTCTCACCTGCGCGTACACACACACACCATACCCCCATCCCCTACCTTGTGTGTGTGACTCGACAGAGGAGGCGCCCTCGCCTACTGGACTGTACAGACAAGCATGTGCAGCCCTTAACGTGTGTGCGGTGCGCACGCTTCAGTCCAGCCACCCTCCCCACTCTTCAAGAGAATCCTGTGACTCCCGCAGAACACTCCCAAACCAAGACAGCTCATAGAAGCTGTAATATAATGAATGGTGTTAAAGTAGCAATGCGTACTGAGAGGCACGTTCCCTTAATTTCAGAATTTCCCACCCCGGTATGCAAGTAGGTGTTAATGTGCTCTCTCTCTGAAATGATGTTTGTGGAGAACCCCACATTTCCGCTTTAGAGGCAACTTGTACTGCCAACACCCGCGGCATCTCCTAGCCCAACAAAAGAGAGCAGGCTGTCAGAAAGTAAGCACGTCGTGGCTTCTCCTCACAAAGTTCCAGTACATTCCGGAAAAGGAGGAGTAAACAGTATGCACGTTTCTACCTTGGCATAAACAGACAGTGCAAGGATGGGCATCCATTTCAGGGGCAGCATGGCAGAGAAAGGTGGCAGTTAAGGGCAGGAAACCCATAGCTGATCATTAAAATATGAATGCAGAGTTCGTGGATCAGAAATCTGAGACCTTTTGGAAGGGAAAATGCCAGTGCCCCGGTCCCCATTGTCATGTTTTTTACTGAATTGTTGTGCACATCATCAGTTCGTCAAATCTACGCCTCAAAATGAGGACTCTACAGAGAGGAAGCTACAAGACCCATGTGAAATCATTTCAAGCAGGAAAGAAATAGTGGCACATTTTCTATCATCTTTTGTGGTAATGATCGATCACCACTTGACAGAGATTTTGGGATCCCAATTTGGGGGAATTACATTATTTTTTAAAATTAATCCACCAGTCGAGGTCAGGAAGGCGTGGGCTATTTGCCACGCAGGCCTTTTGGCCCACGCCAAACATATATACTATCACCTAAATAAAACATGCACAAGAAACATATAGGCATAACAAATACATCAATACTCTGCTTCATCAAGGGGTTTAACAAGCCTGAAAGAGCCATGCATCATAAGGTTACCTGAAATCTTGCAGCAGGGAATAGGGTGCTTGCTTACCGTATAGGTTTGGATCTTCCAAGGCCGGTGTGTGCACCCCTGGCTGACTGTGAGGTTGTAAATTGTGCCTCCTCAATCCCCTTTCAGTTCGGGTCTTCCTGTTTTACTTGCCACAGGTCTGCTCTGAAACTGTTTACATTTCAGTTAAATGAAGGGCAGGAAGTGCTGGCGCCTTATCCACCTGAGATTTCCAGAAGCTCTTTCATCAGAGCCCGGGCCGCGAGGGAGGGAGCACGAAGAAAGTTATTGCCATGGCTGCGCAGCTGCCACTGTGTTAAACTGATGAGCCCAATAAGTTGTTATGCAGGCTTTTTATTTTCTTATGGAAAAAAGGTTTTTCAGCAAAGCCATGGTGGTTGCACTACTTGAAATAAATGCCTGCGCTTTCTCCAAATGCTGTATTCATAAGTGCATGCTCGTGCTGTAATTTCTTCGAACCTCACAGCCGTGGTAAAATGGGACCCTTTCTTTAAAGTTCTATGGTGGTTGTGTATAATCATTTCACACGGCAAGATGACTCAGTATAACTGTGCGCTGCTGTTAGTCTTAATTAACAACAGAAAAATAAATGGGCTGCGGTTCACTTTTGCTCAATAACTTGAGCCTGACTCCTTTAACCGCCCCCTTCTTTCCCCTCTCGGTGTCTGAGGAATGCTGTCAGTTTAAAAAAAAATCCATTATTTTCTACTACAGTACCGTATGGGCTCAGGGCTGCACAATTCGTGCTTGAAGCTCCAATGCGAGTCAGAAAGAGCATCATTTAAATGATTTAGTAATCCCAAAACTGGTGCACAGCAGCACACGCACTGGCAAAGGAGAACAACAAGGTTTATGCGTGCCTGCCAACAAACTAACCTCTGCAGCTCGTCGGATTTATGTTCTTTCCTCTGTGCGCACGCCTTCCCCACAGCCTCTGCAGGGAGCACTTTGATCCTCTCGGCAGGCAGGCAGTCAGCACTCGAAGTCTTGCTTCCTTTTGAATGCAAAATTCGAAAGGAAGCGAAACGAAACCGAAAGCTAAATGGCCGGAGAATGTTACTTTTCGGAAATGTTACAAAATAACACCACGCCTGCCCAGGCAGTCCTGCGGGCTGGAAACCGTCCCCCACGCCACCCGCCCCCCGTCCCCCTCCGGCGCCATCAGGCTGAGAGCAGAGGCAGCTGAGAGTGGAAATGCTAATGGACAGGATTGATTTATTATGTGTGTGTGTGCGTGACTAATAAATCGGCCCCTAAGTGCTAAATAAAACCGGCCCACATTCCAGTCAGCTCCAATTCTTATCGGCCACGGGCCGATTGGCCGACTGCTCAATCCAACGCTGGGCTCAGATGTGATTGGGTGCAGTGCATGCGTAGGTGCACAGCAGTCAATCGGCCTGATTGATGAAACCATTTGCGTAAAAAGTGAACATATGTGGGGCTTTGTGGGGGAAAATACCTTTCTGAAGTATGGTGATTTTGGGGCAGAACGGCACACACATGTGCGTTTATTATGCAAATGATTCCATCAATCAGGCAGAATAAATCGAAAAACTGTATTAACAATGTTGTGGCATGATGGCAGTTTAAGGGCAAGTGCAGTCATCATGTGAAAAGTGTTTGCAGCGGTTAGTAGGAATACAGTGAACCCCAAACCCAAGGGCGGGGGATGGGCTGGAGGCACTATATGTGTCACATATAGCAGTTATGACTACACAGCCTGACCTGACACTCAATCAGAACACATCCCCCAAGCAACATACCCATGGTCTGGACGCACACGCATGGGCACTCACTGGACATTGTCTCAAGATCTGGTAGGTTTCCCACGCCTTGGATCTGATCCTCTGCGATGAACCCACCAGCGATTGCCCCACGTTCTGTGAGTTCATCCTCCTGTGGTGGTGACCCACTGCCAGTCACCAGAGTAGAGGCGTAATTGGGAGCCATCTTGTTTTTTGCTCGGTGTTTGAGGTCATTCCAACGCTTTGAGCAATCATCAGCTGTGCGCTTCAAGAATCCCAGGGAATTAATCTGGTGCGCGATGCACTGCCAGTGGGCCCTACGCTGAGCAGCCGTAGTCTTGCACCCTGCCATCACCAGCATGTCGCGGCCATGTGCCGACACGCAGTTCACAAGTGCGTCTAGTTCCACATCATTGAAACTCTGCTTCCTTGACATGCCTGAGGGGCGAGCCATGTCTGGGTTCCCAGCCTGTTCCGCAAAAGCATACTTCTTCCTCTTGAGAGGTGGTGCAGACCCTGAGTGGCTTACGCTGCTCTGGTCTGTAGGGGCTGAAGCGCAGGTGGACTGGCCACTGGAAGCAGGCAATGGCATGATGACCAAAGTCTCACTGCAGGCATTGGCTGCTGGGTGCTGTTGCCAGGACCAAGCGGCACAACTGCCTTGGTGTGAGAGTCCGGGGCCAACACTGTCCTGGCTTGGTGACTCAGAGCCGGGGTGGAGTGTGCTGCAGCTGCCCCTGCAGCCTATTCACCCTGGCTACTTGGGGCAGCAGATGACATTGCTGCCCCAGATCCTCCACACGTGGTTTAGACTTTGTGACACAGAAGTCAGCCTGTGAGTCATCCCGTGCCAGTTTGGTGACCAATCCGGCCCAGGTTAGCAGGGCTTGAGCTGGGATGGTGGCAACTGCATCTCCCTGACCCACTGGGGGCAAGGGGCATAGGTGTCCCTGAATGGTCCTGGACACACTGCCCTCTTGGGCCATCCTGCCCATGTTGGCCACCACTGCCACCTTGGCCACCCTGCTCATCCTGGCCATGTCCCCTACCGTGGCCACCTCTTGGAGGTCGGCCACCTTTGCCTCCCTTACTACTTGGTCGCCTCCCAACCATGGCACTGATGTTCTTGTGCAAATAGGAGGTGCAGAAAACGATTGTCCTGAGCAATTGGGGTGAAGGGGGCAGGGTACTAGATGGAATACGTACCCCTGTGCTCTTGCAAGGCTGTCTGTGACCCCTTGGGGAAAATGAAGGGTCATGCAATGCTCAGGCACCCCAAAAACAAAAACAAACATGCATGCGACCCCTCGGTAGCCCACGTGCGTGGAATGAAGGACCTGCAGTACACTGTGGCACCCAGAAACACAAAAAATGCATACGCGTGGTACACGCAGGCTACAATGACCTCTGAAGGGCTACACGACACACAGGGGCAACTACAGTGCAAAAATACATGCGCAACTCACCATCTGCCCGGAAAATGAACGTGAAAAAGACTTGCATGTGCGCATTGGCAACAACCCTACCAAAACAAGAATAGAGCTCAGCCTCAGTAAACAAGGAGTATGCACTGCAACCGTTGTGAAGTAATCACGTGTGAACTGACAAGAAGTACAAGAATCACCTGCTCCCTCTCCACAAAAAGCACGTACAAGAAAATGGTGTCCTACGTGGACCTTTAACCCCTGCGCACAGAAACGCCTACGCGTGTCATGTCACTTACGTGCTTATGCGCTAATTCCCTTTCTGTGAAATACACGCTGACATGCTGTTTTTTGACGTCCGGGTTCATTCTGCATCAAGCAGGCCACGCGACAACACAAGGAAGACCACGTTCCTGCCCATAAGGCCATTTGCCTGCCCCCCAGGGCCTCGAGCCGCCTCCCACAAGCCATTGCCTGCCACCTGCCTGCCTGCTGACCACGTGCCCTGCTATTTGGTGCCTGCACATCAGCCATCTGCAATGGTCCAGTTGCTGCGACCACCCTTGCTGGAACAGAAGACTCCAGTCTGCTGTTCCATCGCTCCACAGCCCAGCACCAGGACCCAGTTGCCCACTCACACCTGCCTCGGGGTTGCCATGTCAGGCCAAACTCCATCTGGGACCAGTGGCGACCCCCCGGCAGAGATGTAGACGGCTGCCAGCTTCACTGCAGGAGAAGTTGGCATCCTGGTGGAGCAAGTCCTGTTGCATTATGATGCCATCTTTGGACGACCACGCACCAACAAGGATGGACGGAAGAGGATCTGGTTGGAAATCATGGGTGCCACCAACGCGGAGGGGGTGGCAACCCATGACCTGAAACACTTCCATAAGCGCTGGGAGGACTTCAGGTCCAGGATCCTCAAGAAGGCCCAGCGCCTCTTGGACGCAGTGGATGCAGTGGGGTGCCGGGCCTGCCTTACCACCGACCAGATGAGGGTCCTGGAATGCATTAGCCCAGCACTTCACCTCCAGGTCCTCGAGAGGCAGACACGTCTGGAGTCGAGCAGTAAGTGTCCATGCGTACTTATTGGACACAGTGCATGTTGAGGTGTGCCAGGAGTGTGCAGCTTGGACATATGTCTGACATGGCCCATGTATGGATGTGTATGTGCAGGGAAATGACCGTGCTGCATGTGAGTCCAGTCATGTGTGATGCACATTAATGATGTATGTGTTCCAAAGCATGACGCACAACTGGATGTGAAGATGCACACATGTTTGCATGCCTGTGTATGTATTCAGCCATGTTTGGGGTGTGACACATGGATGCTCGTCACGGTTCATGTACGTGCACAGTGTACATGTGTGTGTGTCGGTTTGGGGTGTGACTGTGAGACGCCATGGATGCATGTGACACAGACATGTAGGTACCCGATTGGCAGATGTGACATAGTTGCCGATGATTGCACTGAGACAGGTGGTGGAGATGTACAGATGCATGTCTGTCTGGTGGCGTGTGTGCATGTGTTCGGCACTCCCCATGTTGCTTGTGACATCATGCCAACCTTTGGATGTTCATGCAGTTTTGTGTGTATGGATGCTGCTGCCTGCTGCACGATTCCTGTTAATGTGTGCATGTGTGTGGGTTCAAATTATATGAGTGTTTGGGAGTGTGATGTCATCTGTGAAGTTTGACACTGCCACTCATGTGCAACTGTCATGTGTGCATCAGACCATTGTACAGTGCCCTGATGCCTGTGTTCTATCTCTCCCTGTCTGCAGCGTCAACTGATGAAGAGGGTAGAGACGGTGCTGTGGAGCACAGCGGCAGGGATTTCACCGCCAGCCGGAGACGCAAGGCCCAGCTCCCCTCTGAGGTAATCATATCTTCCGGGAGTGAGGAGTCTAGTGCCGCGTCCATGGCCGCAGCTGCCGAGGGAAGGTCGAAGAGGCGGAGATTGGAGGTGGACTCCTCGGCAGCAGAAGGGGCAGCTGAGCCCCCACAGGGGCCTACAGAGGAAGATGGCATGGAGTCATCCAGGTTGGTGGGGTGTTTCGTTGAGGAGGAGGCTGTGACAGCCCCACGCACAGGGCCTGGAAAGGGGGATTTCACTGGTGCTAGTGGTGCAGTCCAGGGGCAGCGACAGGAGGCAGCACAGGCTGCCACAGAGGTGCCTTTGTGTAATCCTGTCCCCGATCCTGTGACTGTATCATCCGGCACCAGCAGGGATGCCTTCGTCCAGACCCGTTTCCACCCTGACCATGCCCTGCAGGCAGTCCACACCAGAGGGGACCACCATACACCCCTGGGCAAGCCTCGCAGGCAGCCCATCCACCCTGACCCGCAGGCAGCCCATCACCCCTGACCATGCCCTGCAAGCAGCCCACACCACAGAGGACTACCATACACCCCGGGCATGCCCCGCAGGCAGCCCATCACCCGGGACCATGACCCGTAGGCAGCCCACACCACAGGGGGGACCTTTTCCATGCAATGTGCCTGGCACAGGCGGAGTACGTGTATTCAAGGGGGTGCAGGAGTTGATTTTCACATGTTTTGGATGCTGCGAGCGGGGTACGCATAGTTTTTCACACGATTACAGTGTAGGGGACCTGTAAACTGGTCCAGGGTTAGTGCAGCCCTTTGCACCATATTGGGGATTTCTATGGCTTTTCCTTGCGCAAGGGGCATTCTTGGGGGCATAACTGGGGCTGCGGGATGTTCACTTCGCCACGGCTGCAAATGGCTTGGGAAATCCATGAATACGCGGTGCACCAGAATGCTGTTTAGAGCACACGGCTCTCGCACGCTGATGCACGCTCCCTCTCTGCACTGCCCGCATGCGCTACTTCTGCACTGAATTTTATGAATTACCCCCAGAGACTTTGGGGACAGGAGTGTGCTGCATCAGGAAGCTGAAGAAATGGCAGCGGGAGAGAGGAAGAGGTGATCTCTACAGAAGAGAAGAAAGTGACAAAGACAGGGATTTGTTTGCTGCAGGATGGTAATCAGGAGCCTTTCAAACTGTGACTGCGCTTAACCAAAGATATTTTGATGATTCAGGTTCTATTCCAAAGATTGGTACAGACTGCCTTAGTCACATTTGAAGTAACCCAGAAGGAAGACAATGGGCCTCATTACGACCCTGGCGGAACGGGTTAATCGGCGCCGTAAAAGGTGCCGGCGCTGTTCAACCCGTTCCGCCACATTACGAGGTCCCCTCACGGGACACGTTAAGCACGCCTGGGAAAACCAGGCGTGATTACCACGTCCCGCGAGGGGAAGAGGGAGCAAACAACGGGCCATCTTGTAATGGCCCGTTGTTTGCTCCCTCTCCCATCCCCATTCTGCCCTATAGGGCAGAATGGGGATGAGGAGCACGGCATTACCGTCACCCGCGAATGGGCACTTACCGGCCCATTCAACTCGTAATAGGCCGGTAAGTGCCCATTCGCGGGTGACGGTGACGGATGCGAGTTCGGCGGTAGTCGTGCCTGTAATGCAGGCACGGCTACCGTTCGAACTCGTAATGAGGCCCAATATCTTTATACACGGTGATACTTCTCTGTGTTACAGAGACATCTGTGACATCTCTTGGAAAAGAACAAGAATTGGAAAGCATCCCTGCAGACCCATGTTACATGCCCTGAAGATGGCTGGTTTATGTAATGCAGGCGTAATATTAAGTGGTGTATACTTGACCTCGAAGTAACTCTGCCATTGGTCTATCAAGAGATTGTGCCATTTTTGGTTGATCATGCCACAGATGACACCATGTATGAGGTTGCTATAGTGGCTATACACAAGAACTTGATAACGAAGGTGGGGACACACTTTTCTAAAATTTCAAAAGCAACTCCTAAATCCGTGAAGTTTTCAAACCCCTGGTATGATAAAGATTACAAGCCAGCTAAGGGCAGGCTGATTGACAAAATGAGACATTGGGCCTCATTACGAGTCGGGCGCTAGGGGATACCGGGCACCGGTAAGGAGACCGGTGCTGGTAATCCCCTGCCGCCCGATTCTGAGGTCCCCTAACGGGAACCGCTAGGGACGTGTGGTCGGACCACACGTCCCGTACGGGTCCCGTTAGGGGACCAGGCCACTAATTACGGGCTTGCCATTAGCAGGCCCATAAATAGCGCCTTCCCCATTCCCATTGAGCCCTATGGGGGCTCAAATGGGAATGGGGAATGGTTGGTGCAATGGGGATTTACCGGTCCCGCCAGGGTCGGACTAGACCGGTAAGTCCCCATTGCACCACACCGGACTCAAATAGCGCCATGACTACCACCAATCTCGGAATGAGGCCCATTGATTACCTGGCCATGGGTTAAGGTTGGCCAGAATAAATTATCAAAGGGTACTGGTGGGGAAAAGACGGCTTGGTATGAGAACATCTGAAGGGAGTTGCTGCATCACTTGACACAAAAGGATTCAAGCCTGAGTGTACCCTTACACACAATAGAAGACTCAGGTTGATCGATTCTGTAGGGATATTTTCACAAAATGTTTAATTTTTTATTTTTAGTTCGCCCTCTAGAGAGGTACTTGGAATTACTTTAAAAAGACTGCTTCATAGATGAAAAAATGATTTTATTCGGTTTCTCTATCCACAGGGTATAAAAAGGAGGTACAGATAGATATATTTCTATTGTGTACTGATATTCCTTTGTTTTTTTTAAAAAAAGGATAGTGTTTCAAATCTCCCGTGTTTCTCTTCTGTTCTGATCTCTCTCATTATTTTCCTTAATTTTCAGAATCCACTTTAGAAGGTTTTTGATGATTCCCATCTTTTTTGTGGGGAGTCATAAATTACGAGGCCTGGATGAGTTTTGAGTTCATTATCTACTCGTCTGAGACTCTTCCTGATATTTGAAGCCTACCGGTTTCAGTGGCACAGGGGCCACATTCATCAGGGCTGGACAGACACTTAAAGGTTAATGTGTCAATGTCTAGGTAGCTGGTTGGAAAGTGCCAGGGGATCCCACCTGCAGATGAGAGGGGGAGGGGAAAAAGATGAGGAGGGGGACAAGAAAGGATAGTGAATGGCACCATAATGATCTTTGGGCAGTGTCACAATTGTATATTACATCAGTGCTATCATGTTGTAAATTCAACCTAAGTCTTACCTAGTTAGAGGGGTCCCCACGAGTATCCGTGTGGTTGGAAAGAATTAATTTTGTACTTCCCAAAGAAGCATGAAACATTTGTCATGCTCTGGAATCTGGAAAACAAAGGGGGGGTAGTGTTTTAACCAGAGAGGGCGGGCAGTAACATTATTTATCACAAGTAGTTAAAAATTAGTGCTTAATTAAGAGGGTCATGCCATAGATAAATGGGATTTTTTGGAGCTTAATCAGGGCAGTAAAGGGAAATGGACCTAACATGCTGCAAGCCCACATTACAGAGCAAGCTTGGGTTGAACACTATAGCAGTCTCTATGGGACAAAGGGGGGGGCGTGTCTGGTATGACTAGCCCTGGCGATGTGTGCACCATGGGTGGAGTTGACACGAATTACCCCTCAATGAGGCCAGCATGTGAGGAGGTGGGAAAGCATTTATGTGCCAGAAGCAGGGCAAAGCACCGGGCCCAGATAGGGTACCCATTGGCTTCTACAGGAATAAGATTGCAGTCTGTGTGCCATATCTAACCAGGCTGTTTAATGTAGTTCTGAGCATAAAGGTCCTGGAGAAGAGCAGCGTTGATCCCAATTAATAAAAAAGGCCCCAGAGTTGACCCCTTGAATTACAGGCCCATTTAACTCCTGGATGCAGCGGAAAATATATTTGTCAGGCCATTGTTTGCAAATTCAGACTCCTGGGCAATTAGTGGGTCAATAATTAATCATCGTCAGGCGGGGTTCTTGGAAGGACTAAGCACAGTGACCAAAGCCTCTGACTAAGGTTGGTGTGCAATAAGTATGCAGTCCTGAGAAAAGTTAGTGTATGCAGTCTTTGTGGATCTGTGCACTGCTTTTAACACTGTCCCCAGGGAGCATATCTGGGAGATATTGAAGAAGCAGGGCATCCTGAGTCCCTTGCTGACGGCAATACAGAGCCTATATTCAGCAATACCGCAGTGGTCAGATGTGACATTGATGGGAGAACCTCTGATAGCATTAGACTAAGGGTGTCCATCAGGGATGCGTACTAGCTATCAAGCTTTCCTGCTGGTTTTTTTAATGAAATGATAAATGCATTATTGGCAGTTCAGATGGATACACCAACATTAGCAGGGGAAAGGATCTATGCATCTTAGACACACGTGGGCGCCTGCAGGCAGCTGGATATATTCACTGCATTCTGTAATAGTTTGCACTGAAAGTCAGAAAGACAGAAGCCATGATTTTTAAAACTAACAGCAGGACGAAGCAAAAAGGGACTGAACTGAGCCTGGATGAAGGGGTGATTGAACAGGTTGTGATTGAATGCACATGAGTACATTCTTTAATACATTAAGTAGTTAATGATAGGTCTTCCAATAATCCCTAACATTTTCTTACCAACATCATAAACTCAACCCCTTGTAGAGACTGTTTATTAAAATTAATTTAATATGTGATGTCATCAATGACATTTGTGATTTCATCTTTCATGTCCTGGGCGTTAGTTTTAGCAGTGCACAGTGTTGGCGCGAGTTGGTTGCTTAACTTACCATAACTAATGAATTTCTGTGGTTTTTTCGGTTTTACTTGTAACCATAACGTCACTTTAGCAACATTTTTTCCTTGAATATCCTAGGATTTTATTAGTGCAACTTAACCATAACGTCCCTTTAACAAAGTTTTAGTGGATTTCATAGGTTTATATTAGTGCAACTTAACCATAACATCTCTTTAAGAAAGTTTTTTCACTGACTTTCATGGGTTTTTACCAGTGCACCCTAATTTGCTCCAACTTCCGCATTTTACTTACCCCCAATATAGCAGCATTTCTGTCCTATTTAGAAAATTTCACCTTAAAACTCTGCAATTCCCCACCTTCTAGCAACATTTGTAACACTTCTATACACTTTTTCCAACTTTTTCCGCTGTTTTTGTTTCCGCCGAAGTTCGCAAATGTCTGACGTCACTGCAGACTTTCCAGACAATGTCACGTGACTACGAGTGTGTGGCATGTTGACGTGTTTGCGAAGGTGTCAGCACTTCGCAAACGGGTCTGTGCTTCACGAACAGTACGAAACTGCATTTTCAACTGTTCTAGCAAGTTTGGAGCTCAAAATGTTCCCCTGTACACCTCCTACATCTATTCTTACTCATTATCAATAAAAAAGCTAGAACACAGCACATACTTAATACATATTAGCCAAAATGATATTTATCTTCAAAAATGGCATGAGTTAATGCCATCCATCCTCAAGTGCCACCACAATCACCATCACCAGCTGGAGGACCTACACAACAAAAGAAGTGCCATAGAAGCGCCTACCTCTAGCACCCAGTGAGAATCATGGGTGAGGCAGTTCTTTACCACTGTTTGGGAATGTACAAAAGGCTATGGCTACCAAAGTGTAATGCACTGAGTGTGCTCAGTCACGGATAACCTGGGCAGTACTCCTACAGGACCAGCTCCATTTGCCGCCACATCAAATCCAACCACGTAATGCTCTCAGAAAGGCTGTTCCTTTTTTAATGAAGTAGTGCACTGTATTCCTCTACCTCATCTTCCTCAATAAATACCGCAAGATCCAACCAGCTTCCTTGTAAGCCATAAAAGAGGCTGTTGATCAACATATGCCTGCTCCAAACACAAGCAACGGCCGAAGACAGACACATTCCTCCCACTCTCTTTTCCAAAAAGCACTTGACAAGCAGAGTATAAGATCTGCAGCAGCAGAGGGCTCTAGCAGGGCAGTATGTAGGGAAACAAAGTTGCACATATTGCAGTACCTTCAAGCAGCAGGAGCTAATGTACATATTTTATAGATCCAATGATACGATCCTTGAGCTTGAGGCCAAGGATAAGCCTTGCAGCCTATTATATATTAGCCAAAGGCGGTATACACAACAAAGAGGGAAATTAATTAACAGGCTCTTGCAGTAGTCCAGTTTACACACAACCAGGGCTGTACAGACGTTTCAGCTTTTGGGTGAAGATGACAAAGAGTACAATGCCTGTAAGGAGGTGGACCTCGAAGCATGGGCTTTCTTTACAAACTCCAGAATTTAAAGAATAAAGCACAGACAAGATTTAAAGATAACCCCAAGGTTTTTGGCCTCATAGAATGATCCATATTAAAGAGCCACCCCGATTGGATAGACCTCTGGGAGATGCTGCAGTTAGAAAGGTAGGTGCTGCAGGACAAACGGGCCAGTTGCAGCTGAAAAGGGCAGTTAGTCAAGAAAGAGGTCAGCCAGTCCAGTGGCTGGTATGATCCCAAAGGTATCATTAAGGCATCATTAAGGCGTTCAATAAACATAGAAAGGTTCACTGTGTCAAAGGTGGAGGACAGATCAATAAGCACTATCTTCAATTGTACTCCAATCAAATATGCCATATACACTTCAAGTACATGATTACACCATATTACAAATACAGTATACTCCCCTTATACTGTGATGCTGGAAATGCATCA
Organism: Ambystoma mexicanum; assembly: GCF_040938575.1. NCBI lineage: Eukaryota > Metazoa > Chordata > Amphibia > Caudata > Ambystomatidae > Ambystoma > Ambystoma mexicanum. The sequence continues at coordinate 764,473,352 of NC_090930.1, read as the reverse complement.
GAGGGACAGGGCCTCTGAATCCTTGTCCTTTACTGCTTTTTATCGTGTGTTCTGTCGTGTTTTCTGCCCAGGAGTCCATGTGGGACTCCTGGCAGTGCAGCTCTCTCTTTTGGTTTGGTGAACAGACCCATGGGATACCCTTATGGCACCCATGGGTAGGGGTACAACCCTGTGCCCCTAGTGTATGTTTTTGGGCACCTGTGGGTGGCCCACAGAGCAGGGTATGGGCTGGTGGCAGCTCCATGCTGAATTTGACAGGTCCTCTGGGTGTCCTCCATTTTGGGATACCCAGGCCCTGCCATTGGGATCAGTTGATTCCTGATAGGAAACAAGATGGCCCCTGTGGCCTCTTGCTTTCTATTGCCTGTTACCTTGTTTTCCCAAAGTCCTGGGAAGCCCTGACTCTGTCCCTTCCCCCTGACTGGCTGTTGGGTGGAAGTTCCATATATGATGTTGTTGTGAAGGCCCAGCTAGACTGACTGGAGCCTTCCCAGTGACTGTATGTTGTGGGTACCTCCTGTGGGTGGGACCTGGGTGAATGGAGTGTGTGACCAATATACACTCCTTGTTGTGGTTGTCTGGTTTCTGGCATGAGAGACAAAGACTGAGACAGCCCTGCCCGAAACTGGCCTGAATGCAGTGTGTAGTGTTGAATGGCTGAGTACTTGTCCCAATCCACATTCCTTGTTGTGAGTGTCTGAAAGGGAGGAGTGTGGCCTGAATGCACTGTGTGCCTGATTGGCTGACTGACTGCATGAATGCCCTTCTGTATGATTGGCTGCTGAGTGTGTGCCAGCCGTGTGGATGAGAGACAGAATAGTATATCTGGGGACCTCTCACCACTGGTAATTGTTCAGAAGCGTTCTGGAGTTGAGTCTCCACTCTAAGAGTAACTGGAACTGCTGATCCTCGACGTCCAGCTGGAAGAAGAAGACTTGCTGTTGCATTTGCTTCGACCGATCCGAAGGCTGCCTAAATCGTCGAAGACTGACCCGAGAGAGGACCTGGTAAGGTGCCCTCTTCCCGTGCTCCGAGGGACCATCGAGCACCGCTCCATCTTCGCCGAAGCGCCCTGGAAGACAGACCCTCGAAAGGCTGCCGACCCGAGACTGGACCGCCGAGGAGATGGAAGTGAAGCACCCGGACATCGCCGCCGTCGAAGTCCATTGCCGTCGACCAGGGTTCGCAGGTTTGTATAACCGCTGGAGGCCCGTCGAAGTTGTGTTGCCCAGCCGTGGGAACCACTTGACGCCGTGCCGCCGACGACCGGAGCCATCCGCTCCTTGCCTAAGAACATTTGAATCGAAGGACTCCCTCGTCCGCACCGTCGACCGCTTTATCCTGCCGGAGAAAGTCGAGGACGACCAACGCGCCGAGGAGAAACCTACCGGTGGGTTTCCCGCCACCCGAAGACCACAAAGACTCGAACGACTCGACGCCCTTGCTGGGCCTCCGTCTCCACAATCTTTGCGGTCCAGAACTATTGTCACCGAGGTGCCCCGCATGCCTCTGCCTTGCAGGACGCCGACGCTCCGACGCCGACGAGCACCGCTCGGACGAAGCTGCCGCCTCATCGACGCCGTTCTATCCTGTTTGTTGTCGGACGTTCGACGCCCCGTGTCTCCCGCTTGAAAGGGAAGGCATTCAAGAAGGGCCGTCGATTCCCCGACGCCGAACGCCGAGTTCCTCGACGGACGTTCGACGCCCGTGTCTCCCGCTTGAAAGGGAAGGCATTCAAGAAGGGCCGTTGATTCCCCGCCGCCGAACGCCGAGTTCCTCGACGCTTCTCGACACCTCTCGACGATCCGTGACTCCCGCTTGAAAGGGGGTCGCTCAAGAAGGATCTGTCGACGCCTCTTCGAAGAACTCGACTCCACCAGGTACATTGGGGGGGTAAAAACATTATAGGAGGGAATAAGACTTGCAGAACAATATATGGACTGGGCTTGTGCTATATCTTTATTTTACAGGTTGCCCAGGTGGGGGGATCTCCACACAGAACTGTGTCTAGTGGTAGGGGCCAGTATTCTGCCTATTGCTCAACCATCTTATTTTCTCTCCTCTCTCTATTGCTGGTTTCACTCTATTGATCTGTGTGACATTGTTACAGTATTGTTGATGCACTTTAATGAGATCTAATACAAAGGGTGGTACCACTTTAGAATTGTATATATTTGCCATTGTTGATTTTCCTAAGTACAAAGTGAGTTATTATGATAAGTGTACATAACCTTGAATATTGATTATATAAAGACTGTGTTCTAACCAATACAGTGTGTGGACATTCCTTTGTGGGGGCTTGGGGACTACACTGTACTTAAGAACCAGCCTGCATCATCTCCTGAGAAGCTAGGCCTTGATTGCTCGACCATAGCTACCGTAATAGAGAATCTTGGCCGGGGTCTTCTGTGCCTCTCTTCTACCATATAGAGAGCAGAAGTACAGACACCCCCTACCAGTCTTTACAGCTGGTGGCAGCGGTGGGATGCTTATGGTTTTAAGAATCAGTGTATAACTGTGCCACTTACAAAATATCTTCACTTTATTAAATTAAGGTTTAGTTGTGTACAAGATAACTGCATTACAAACAATGGAGTCTATTGCAAATGGCAAATTGACTCGGATGAGCTTGGAGGCTCTCCAGAGTGCTTGTGAAGCCAGGAAGTTAGACTTTGTGGATAAGTCTAGGGCTGAGCTGATAGCTGCCCTGGTGGACTACCAGACTGATGGTGAAACTCTTACTGAGGGGGGGAATGCAACCAATGAGGACTCTGCCCCTGGGGTTTCTGCTGAATCTGTTTCTGGGAATGCCGCCATTCCTGCTGCCTCTGTTCCAAACCCCAGCAATTCCTTGGAGCTTGAGTTATTAAGGATGAAATTGGCCTTTGAATACCGCAAGTTGGAAATAGATGCTGAACTTAAGAAAGAGGAGTTGGCTCAACAAGTGGAGCTCAAGAATAGGGATCTTGAACTCAGAAATAAGGACCTTGAACTCAAGAGCCAGGACACTGAATGTCAGAGAATCCAGCTAGAGAAAGCTAGAGTGGAGACTTCAGCTAAAACCAGTGAGAGTGTCAGGTCCCCAGCCACCAAGTTTATGAAAGATTTGGTTGGTGTATTTGGGGAGGGTTCAGATATCCTCCAATGGATTGAAGCGTTTGAAATGGCTTGTGCGATTCATGATGTTGATAAAAGAGATTGGGCTAAGTGTTTGTTAAGCAGAGTGCCTCAAACTGGATATGACTGTATTCTGAAGCTGAGTGTGGAAGAAAGGGGTCAGTATGAGTGTATGAAGTCTGCTTTGATTGCCAAGTTTGGCAAGACACCTACCCAATACCTTAGAAGGTTCAGGGATTTTAAGAAAAGAGAGAATGTGTCTTGGGTTGACTGGGTGAGTGCTGCGCACATGAACATGATGGGGTGGATTGATGGATACAAGGTTAAGACTTTTGTTGAATTGTCCCACCTCTTGTTTTTTGAGCATTTTTCTGAAGCCTGTTCACCAGAGCTGCGTCAGCATGTGGCTGACCAGAACATTTTGGACCCCTTTAAGCTGGCTAGGTTGGCTGACAAGTGGGTCTCCCACCGGGTGTCCCCTAAGGACTCCAGTGGGAAGGACAAGGACAAAGAAAAGGGGGCCTCTCAGAAAGCTGAGGAGTCCCACAAGCAGTCACAGTCGGGTAAACCTAAGCCTTCCTCTCCCAAGACCCAAAAATCTAGTGGGGATAAGTCATCTGTGGATGGGGATAAGAGTAGTGGTCCACCTGCTGCAAAGCAGGCTCCCAGTGGTTCCAGTACCGTACCCCGCACTCCTGGCGCTTGTTGGGACTGTCGGGCTCTGGATCACAGAAGGGGTGACTCCAGGTGTAAAGGTAAGGCACTTGGAGTACAGGCTGTCAGCCTGACCTACCCTTACCCCGTGTCTGAGGTGGAGGCCACTGTCCTCCCCTCCTCTACCGGGATCACATTTGGTGCTCCGGTAGAGCTTTCCTTAGTGTCCCTTGGGGCCTGGGACCAGTATGCAGAAGTACTGGCGACTATCCCACAGAACACCCGTAGGTTTTTGAGAAGTGTCCTCTTGAATGGCCAGCCTTCTACTGGTTTGAGAGACACTGGGGCAAGCATGACAGTGGTGGACAGGACCCTGCTCAAGCCAGAGGACTATGTAGGTGCTCCTCTGAGAACCACCAGGTTAGCTGGTGGGCCTCCCAAATTATCGCCTGTAGCCTTAGTCACACTCATAATTGGAGACAAGACAGCAAAGCTTCCTGTCCTGGTTCAGGACAATGTCCCTGCTAACATTCTGTTAGGAAATGATCTAGTAGAGTTGGGGTTGATCTCGGATGGTCTTCCCATGACTGCTGCTGCAGTCACGAGGTCACAGGTGACACCGGGCCTGGCTGTGAGTCAGGTACCCGAGCCAAAGGCGAGGCCTAAGGCAAGAAGAAGGAAGACCAAGAAGGCCACCTCTGTGGAGGGAACACCTTCTCTTCCTGCTGTTCCGACAGCACCCATTGGGATCCATGCTCCAGACGGGCTGGGTCCAGTGGAAAACCCAAACTCAACTCCTGTGGGAGAAGAGACAGAAGACTCTCCTGTGGGAGAGGTTCTCAACCCGGAGGATCATCCCGACCTTCAATGCTTGTTAGCTGAAGGGGGACCCTCCCAGGCAGACTTCTGTAAGGGACAGAGAGAGTGCCACTCTCTCGAGGGACTGAGGAAACAGGCCCTGTCCCAGGCACAAGGAGAAGTGCCTAGGACATTCCGGATTTATTGGGAGGGTGAGCTCCTTGTTAGTGAGCCCACTAAGCCTGAACCTGGTGCCCTCAAGAGGTTGGTGGTACCCCAGGTTTACAGGCCCTTCCTACTGCAGTTGGCGCATGAGGTGCCCTTGGCTGGTCATCTTGGGACCAAGAAGACTAAGCAGAGGCTCTCTGCCCATTTCTACTGGCCACGGATGGGAGTAGAGGTGGAGTCCCACTGCAGGACCTGCCCAACTTGTCAGTTGTCTGGCTAGACTGGAGGCAGTGTCATTGCCCCACTGCAGCCATTGCCAGTGGTTGGCACACCATTTGAGAGGGTGGGCATCGACTTAGTCGGTCCCCTTGACCCTCCCACTTCAGGTGGACATCGGTTCATCCTGGTCTTGGTAGATCATGCCACCAGGTACCCTGAGGCAATACCCCTTCGGACTGTTACTGCCAAGGTGGTTGCCAGGGCTCTCCTGGGCATTTTCACCCGTGTTGGATTCCCCAAGGAGGTTGTCTCTGACAGAGGATCCAACTTCATGTCTAGTTACATGAAAACCATGTGGAAAGAGTGCGGGGTAACCTACAAGTTCTCCACCTCTTACCACCCCCAGACCAATGGTCTGGTTGAGAGATTTAATAAAACTCTCAAGGGCATGATAGGGGCTTTGGAAGAACCCCTAAGGAGGAAATGGGATCTCCTCCTGCCATGCCTGCTGTTTGCTTACAGAGAGGTACCTCAAGAGGGTGTTGATTTCAGCCCCTTTGAGTTACTCTTTGGACATCCCGTGAGGGGGCCCCTCGCCTTGATCAGAGAAGGCTTGGAAGCCACCCCTCCAGGTCCCGCCAAGCAAGTGGGGGACTATGTGTTAGGCCTCAGGCGGAGGATGACACAGATGATGGGTCAGGCAACAGCAAATCTCAAGGCCAGCCAGAAATTGAATAAGTACTGGCATGACCTTAAAGCCTCGCAAGTGGATTGGACTCCGGGACAGGAAATCCTTGTGATGGAGCCTACCAAGCCTAGAGCTTTGGCAGACAAGTGGACTGGACCCTTCAGGATCATCTCCAAGATGGGCGAAGTCAATTATCTGGTTGACATGGGAGCCTCTGGGGTAGCCCCTCAGATATTCCATGTCAACCGGCTCAAGCCTTTCCACCGGCGAGCAGAAGTCTCATGTCTCTTGCTAGCTTCAGGGCAAGAAGAGGATGAGAGTGAGCCCCTTCCTGATTTGCTGCATAGCAACCCTCAGGATGGCTCAGTGGAGGGAGTACATCTCTCTCCGGATTTGACAACAGAGCAACAGAGGGCCTGCAGGGCTTTGCACCAACAGTATGCCTCTCTGTTTTCACTGACGCCAGGCCTTACACCGTGGTGTAGGCATGAAATTGACACTGGTGACAGTGTGCCTGTCAAAAGCAGGTGCTACCGTATGTCAGATACCGTCAAGAACCACATCCAGGCTGAGGTCGCCAAGATGTTGGATCTGGGTGTTATTGAACCCTCAACCAGTCCCTGGTCCAGTCCAGTGGTCCTTGTCCCCAAGGCAAGTTCCCAGGCGGGTACCAAGGATTGGAGGTTCTGTGTGGACTACCGAGGAGTCAATGCCGTCACCAAAACTGACGCGCACCCATTGCCCAGGGCTGATGAGCTCGTGGACACCATAGGTGCTGCCAAATTTGTGAGCACCTTTGACCTTACCTCAGGCTATTGGCAAATAGCTCTGACGGACCATGCCAAGGAAAAGACGGCCTTCTCAACACCTGAGGGACTCTACCAGTTTAGGGTCATGCCTTTTGGGTTGAAGAATGCCCCTGCCACCTTCCAGAGATTGGTCAACCATGCGCTCAGTGGGCTGGAAGCCTTTTGTGTGGCTTACTTAGACGACATTGCCGTCTACAGTTCCACCTGGGAAGAGCATTTGACACATCTGGATAAGGTGTTGCAGGCCTTGAAAAGGGCTAACCTCACTATCAAGGCCACCAAGTGCCAGATAGCTCAGGGGAAAGTTACCTATCTTGGTCATGAGGTAGGAGGGGGTCAAATCCAACCTCTCTCCAGTAAAGTACAGGATGTACAGAACTGGGAGACTCCCACTACTCAAACCCAGGTGAGAGCCTTTTTGGGCCTCACTGGGTACTATCGCAATTTCATGGCAGACTATGGAACCATAGCTGCACCCCTGACAGCTCTAACTTCACCCAAACAGCCTAGGAAGGTTAATTGGACCGAAGACTGTCAGAGGGCCTTTGATGGCTTGAAAGAAAGTCTGTGTAGGGCACCTGTGTTGTGTGCGCCTGAGTACAGCCGACCCTTTATCGTCCAGACGGATGCCTGCGAAACCGGAATTGGAGCTGTCTTGTCCCAGTTAGATGACAAAGGGAGAGAACATCCTATCATATTCATCAGTAGACAACTCAAGGGTAGAGAACTTAGGTGGGCTACTGTTGAAAAGGAGTGTTTTAGCATAGTTTGGAGCCTTAGGCGTTTTAGGCCCTACCTTACGGGGTCTACCTTCAAGGTCCAAACAGATCATAAGCCCCTGAAGTGGCTTATGCAGATGAAGGGTTAGAATCCGAAATTGCTCAGGTGGTCCATTAGCCTGCAAGGGCTAGATTTCACCATAGAGCACAGACCAGGGAAGAGTCACGATAATGCAGATGGCCTTTCCAGAAGGTATGTTGACCGTCTGGATGAGGGTGTCTATCCCGTGGGAGATTAGACACCCTCCACCTCAGTCTGGGGGGGCGACTGTGATGCTGGAAATGCATCAGAGGGACAAGGCCTCTGAATCCTTGTCCTTTACTGCTTTTTATCGTGTGTTCTGTCGTGTTTTCTGCCCAGGAGTCCATGTGGGACTCCTGGCAGTGCAGCTCTCTCTTTTGGTTTGGTGAACAGACCCATGTACCTTATGGCACCCATGGGTAGGGGTACAACCCTGTGCCCCTAGTGTATGTTTGTGGGCACCTGTGGGTGGCCCACAGAGCAGGGTATGGGCTGGTGGCAGCTCCATGCTGAATTTGACAGGTGCTCTGGGTGTCCTCCATTTTGGGATACCCAGGCCCTGCCATTGGGATCAGTTGATTCCTGATAGGAAACAAGATGGCCCCTGTGGCCTCTTGCTTTCTATTGCCTGTTACCTTGTTTTCCCAAAGTCCTGGGAAGCCCTGACTCTGTCTCTTCCCCCTGACTGGCTGTTGGGTGGAAGTTCCATATATGGTGTTGTTGTGAAGGCCCAGCTAGACTGACTGGAGCCTTCCCAGTGACTGTATGTTGTGGGTACCTCCTGTGGGTGGGACCTGGGTGAATGGAGTGCGTGACCAATATACACTCCTTGTTGTGGTTGTCTGGTTTCTGGCATGAGAGACAAAGACTGAGACAGCCCTGCCCGAAACTGGCCTGAATGCAGTGTGTAGTGTTGAATGGCTGAGTACTTGTCCCAATCCACATTCCTTGTTGTGAGTGTCTGAAAGGGAGGAGTGTGGCCTGAATGCACTGTGTGCCTGATTGGCTGACTGACTGCATGAATGCCCTTCTGTATGATTGGCTGCTGAGTGTGTGCCAGCCGTGTGGATGAGAGACAGAATAGTATATCTGGGGACCTCTCACCACTGGTAATTGTTCAGAAGCGTTCTGGAGTTGAGTCTCCACTCTAAGAGTAACTGTAACTGCTGATCCTCGACGTCCAGCTGGAAGAAGAAGACTTGCTGTTGCATTTGCTTCGACCGATCCGAAGGCTGCCGAAATCGTCGAAGACTGACCCGAGAGAGGACCTGGTAAGGCGCCCTCTTCCCGTGCTCCGAGGGACCATCGAGCACCGCTCCATCTTCGCCGAAGCGCCCTGGAAGACAGACCCTCGAAAGGCTGCCGACCCGAGACGGGACCGCCGAGGAGATCGAAGTGAAGCACCCGGACATCGCCGCCGTCGAAGTCCATTGCCGTCGTCCAGGGTTCGCAGGTTTGTGTAACCGCTGGAGGCCCGTCGAAGTTGTGTTGCCCAGCCGTGGGAACCACTTGACGCCGTGCCGCCGACGACCGGAGCTGTCCGCTCCTTGCCTAAGAACATTTGAATCGAAGGACTCCCTCGTCCGCACCGTCGACCGCTTTATCCTGCCGGAGAAAGTCGAGGACGACCAACGCGCCGAGGAGAAACCTACCGGTGGGTTTCCTGCCACCCGAAGACCACAAAGACTCGAACGACTCGACGCCCTTGCTGGGCCTCCGTCTCCACAATCTTTGCGGTCCAGAACTATTGTCACCGAGGTACCCCGCACGCCTTTGCCTTGCAGGACGCCGACGCTCCGATGCCGACGAGCACCGCTCGGACGAAGCTGCCGCCTCATCAACGCCGTTCTATCCTGTTTGTTGTCGGACGTTCGACGCCCCGTGTCTCCCGCTTGAAAGGGAAGGCATTCAAGAAGGGCCGTCGATTCCCCGACGTCGAACGCCGAGTTCCTCGACGGACGTTCAACGCCCCGTTTCTCCCGCTTGAAAGGGAAGGCATTCAAGAAGGGCCGTCGATTCCCCGCCGCCGAACGCCGAGTTCCTCGACGCTTCTCGACGCCTCTCGACGATCCATGACTCCCGCTTGAAAGGGGGTCGCTCAAGAAGGATCTCTCGACGCCTCTTCGAAGAACTCGACTCCACCAGGTACATTGGGGGGGTAAAAACATTATAGGAGGGAATAAGACTTGCAGAACAATATATGGAATGGGCTTGTGCTATATCTTTATTTTACAGGTTGCCCAGGTGGGGGGATCTCCACACAGAACTGTGTCTAGTGGTAGGGGCCAGTATTCTGCCTATTGCTCAACCATCTTATTTTCTCTCCTCTCTCTATTGCTGGTTTCACTCTATTGATCTGTGTGACATTGTTACAGTATTGTTGATGCACTTTAATGAGATCTAATACAAAGGGTGGTACCACTTTAGAATTGTATATATTTGCCATTGTTGATTTTCCTAAGTACAAAGTGAGTTATTATGATAAGTGTACATAACCTTGAATATTGATTATATAAAGACTGTGTTCTAACCAATACAGTGTGTGGACATTCCTTTGTGGGGGTTTGGGGACTACACTGTACTTAAGAACCAGCCTGCATCTCCTCCTGAGAAGCTAGGCCTTGATTGCTCGACCATAGCTACCGTAATAGAGAATCTTGGCTGGGGTCTTCTGTGCCTCTCTTCTACCATATAGAGAGCAGAAGTACAGACACCCCCTACCAGTCTTTACATATACTACCTATAATACCGATACACATGTTACTATAGTGCATGTGGCCAGTGGCCATTTTCTTGGGGGCACAGCCTACAGCCATGCCCCCTAGAATTTGGCTACTGGCCACAACCACCTCAATACAATTAAACCATATAACAAGTACGTACAATACAACAGCAAATAACAAAACTCACCCAGAATCCCCAACCACCCTCAATCACAATAACGTCCACGCACACAAAAATTGGCAGCACACACGCCATCACCTACACAGTTTTTTTCACCTATAAAAAGAGCTCTATAACAACTTTTGTTCACTCCCCCACCCTTTCCAAGTCCTCTTTCATCCAGAAAATAACCCCAAATATATTTTCCAAACTTTTTTCCTCATGCCCCAATAAGTAAGTCAAAATAGGCATTTGTCCTTGCCGAGAGCCAATCCATGCCATAGTCCATGCACTAAAGTTATATCACTATTTTTATACTTACATTTAGAGACAAGACAAATGTGCAAAAGCATACTTTCAGATCCTTGCTGATACTTCTCGTGTGACTCCACTCCAACATTTCAAGCTGTAGCCACACACAGAATATTCTTAACCATTCAAACCTAGGGCTTCAGTACATTTGTCATTGCTTAGGCCCAGGACATTTGCCCATGCACCAAAGTTATATCACCATTTTCTGTACTTACATTTTAACACTTTAGAAAAATATAATACAAGACAGATTTGCAAAACCATGCTTTGAGGTCCTTGTTGATGCTCCTCGGGAATGTTTGCTGCAATAGTATCCAGCACTTCGGGCTGTATCCGCAAGCAGATTTTCTTTTCACATTGCAACCTATCGCGATTACAAAGAACTGCCCACTTTATCCCTGTCACCAGTCTCTCATGGTCATGGCCAGTAGTCAGATTGTCCAGCTCATTGCATTTGGACATGACTCGGACAATCTGGCCACTGTCCATGTCCACAGGCTATACCTCAGTCACCAAAGATATATCACTATTTCTGTGCCTACATTATGACACTTTTCAAAAAATAAAACACAGACACATTTGCAAAACCATGCTTTCAGGTCCTTGCCAATACTCCTTGCACAAGTTTGTTACAAATCCGTCCATGTTTGATTTTTTCAAAAGTGTCAAAATGTACATACATAAAATAGTCATAAAGGTTAGCCCCTACTTAACAAAATCTATTTAGACTTTCAACAAACATTCAAGGTTGGGTCTGTAATGTTTCGGAAAACCTTTGAGCAGATTCGTCAAATGGCAACAAAGTTATAAGCCATCTAAAAATGTTCAAACCCCCCCTCTAATTTTGGCCCCTCCTGACGAAATTCCACCAAACTTTGCAAAAACATTCAAATCTGGGTCCAAGTTATAAGCCATCCAAAAACAGCTTTTCACCAACACTGTAATTCAGAAATAGGCACAGATGTACCCGAACATCTGAGACATTCATGAATATCACAGGACTGTACATCCGGACTGTTTGCGGACTTCAGCGAGGAAAAAAACACAATTTTTTTTACTTCTTCTGGCCATATCCCATCCCTCCCCAGAGATTGTTTCGTTAGTTTGACAAGTGTAATGTTGTGTTTTTTAATATGTTTGAATCCAACATGGCCACGTTCGAACCAAACCCAGACATCATTAATATTTTTGTACCTACTTTTTGCCAGTTTTAAAAACTACTGGACGGATTTACACCAAATTTGAAAAAGCAGGCTTTCTGGACCAAGCCGCCACTCTTGTCGCAGTTTTTGTGAAAATCCGTCCATCGGTTTGGGCTGTAGGCGTGAGCACTTTTTTTTCCCATTGCATCTATGGGAAAAACCCACATTGTGGGACACCCCCTATATAACCTTGCCCCCACTAGATGAAACCTCGCCAAAATTCACAGAATCAAACTGACTGGCCCATGAACTTCTTTTGCAAAGGTTTGTGAGGATTCGTCTGGGGAGGCCAAGTTATAAGCCACCCAATAAATGCTGTGCCTATGGGTTGAACAACTTAACCATAACTGCACGGCTTCTACCGCAGGCCGTGTAATATGTATTCAGTGAAAAAACCTTGTTACAGGGACGTCATGGTTACAAGTAAAACCGAAAAACCATTGAAATTCACCAGTTATGGTAAGCTAAGCAACCAAATCGCACGCCACCACTGCGCACTGCTAAAACTAACACCCATCAAAGATGACACGACAAATGTCATTGATGACATCACTGATGAAATCACATATCAAATTAATTCTAATGAAAAGTCGGTAGAAGGGGTTGTGTGCAGTGTTGGTAAGAACATATTACGGATGATTGGGGGACCTCTTATGAACTATTTAATGTATTAAAAAATGTACTCATTTAAATAAAGTGTTATATTTGAGTGTTCTTGTTAATAAAACAACCTACTAATACATACACATAGAAAATGGGTGCAGCATGCACCACAGAAGTACAGTATTTTTAATCTGGTCATATCAGCCAGTAAAATAATAAATTCAAGGCTATCAGAATGTTGTCTACTGTTAAACTTAAAACTGATAGCTAACAATACAAGACTTACTACACACGTGTTAGTACACAGAATACATATGAATAGTCGCAATGCATTGGAATTTGAGGCACATACAGTGAAACTCCATTAAGAAGGAGAGAAAGAGTATCACTAGAAAATGGGGATAATATTATAGTTTGTATCATGTATACAAATGAATTCTGTGTTTGAGGTGTGCATATTTCCCAATGTATGTGCATCATGAGCTGAGGACAAACCCAAAGGAAAGTACCTTAACAACATAGGACTAGATATAATGATTATTTTCAAGTTTGAAGGTCTTACTGTCAGTAAAGAAAATCACCAGGTCTAGATATGTCAGTGAACAAAAACAAGTGGACTAAATATATGATGTCATCAGTGATGTCATCATTGCCATTTGTCATGTCATCTTTGATATCCTGGGTGTTAGTTTTAGCAGTGCGCGGTGGTGGTGTGAGTTATAGTTGCTTAGCTTACCTTAACTGGCCAATTTAAATGGTTTTTCAGTTTTACTTGTAACCATAACGTCTCTTTAACTTAGTTTTTTCACTGAATTTGATAGGTTTTTATTAGTGCAACTTAGCGATAATGTCCCTTTAACAAAGATTTATTCACCTAATTTCATAGATTTTTATCAGTGCAACATTTTCATAAAGTCCCTTTAACAAAGTGTTTTCATTGAATTTCATAGGTTTTTACCAGTGCACCCTTAATCTGCAACAAGTTCTGTATATTATACTCTACCCCAATCTAGCAGCTGTAGAGTCCGCAGACAATACGAATGTCCGTGGACTGGTGGTAGCATTCACAAAGCCCAGAAGCACAGGGGAGAACAGAAGATGTTCAATTCATCAACCAACAAACACATATACAAAAAGCAACGTTACTTATATTCACTACACCCAAATATACCTTTTTGTACAAATGATTAATTGAAAATGTACACATTATTTTATATTAATTACACAATATAATGGAATGCACCAAGCATAAATCTTAAGTCTACACCTCATATTATCACTTCAATGCAACTGTTTATAGCGACTAACTTTAGTATCATACAGGTTGGTATAATTTCCCTAATTATACTCTATAGCAAGACACAACTAACTCCACTGTTTTAGGGAAAGACAACATACAATAATTTCAAAAAAGGAGGTAGAACAACAATACCTTTTTCTTCCCAATGGCGACCTGCTTATTTTTTCAAAACACTAATAAGTGTAGAAAAATATTTTTATTAGTAAATAATATACTTTTATTTTTATTTCATTCAGTGTCATAGAAAATGTAATACAATTATAAAACACCTTGTAAATACCCTATACCCAGGCAGATATCTGAACACATCACATCCAACAATGCACATTTATAAACACCATTAAACAGATTACCTAAAAACAAACACAGCACAACACTAAATACCACATTTTTCTTTTTTTTGTGTTTACAAAGAACCCAACATGTTTCTGTCAACATGACATTTTTGGTCAGACATTCATCAGAGGGTATCCTGTTTCAGCTTGTATTCGATGTCTGAAAGCTTATGTCTTGGGAAGAAGGTCATTTTTAAAAAGCTGCTATTATAGCATCACATAATTCCATCTGATGGAGTGCACATATTCCAAGCATCCTCTTCAGTAGGACTTGTTATTTCTTCCAAACACCCTTATAATGGGTCCAAGAATGGCATTCCAATGAAAGGGGCCACTCAAAGTAGGTAACACGGGCAGCAAAACAACTTTACTTCATCACCCTTTGCTTTCGCGACTGCTTATTGTGATACATCAACGCGAATTGCTCCACATCGTCAGGCTGGAAAAAGCAAGTGCTCCACTTTAAATCATTTTGGAGAGTGGTTCATTAGGCTTTATATTCATGATCATGAATATAAAGACACCTTTACACACGTTGCTACTAAATGTATTCGCGATTGGAACATTACAACAGTTTAGAAAACGTCTTAAGATGTTTCTCTTTGATGCTTAAAGTCACGCAAAAGAATACGAAAATCTGGCCTTTTTTTTAAGGAATGTGTTAGTCATCATTCCAAGCGACGTTTCTCATATACCTTGAGCTGATCTGTTTTTTGTTGTTTGTTTTTGTGCCCGCTTCGAGACCTTTTTGGTGAGTGTTGCGCTATATAAAAATTTATTTAGTTAGTTATGTAGTAATTGTTACTGACTATCAACACAGCACTGAAGGCTAGTGCTAAAATAAAGGAAGAACTTGACAAGGCAGAACAGACCTTCCTTCCTCAACAATGGAACTATTCAAAATAGGAAAGATAAGCTAGAAGTAATCCAAAAACAACGGTCTGGTAACAAAGGTACCAGTTGCTTGCCAGTACCGTTGTTACTGGCCCGCAAACTCCAAGTTGTGCTCGCGGGTGCCTTTCATTCCACCAGGTCTGCCCTGGCAGAATGAAAGGCACCCGTGAGCACAGCAAGCCTATAGCACAGGCACCGTTATGAATGGTACTGGTGCTACAGGCATCCCTATTCCCATCGACCCCTACGGGGCTGAAATGGGAATGGGGATATACCAGCACCGGCACCTGCGAAAGGGCAATTACTCGGTCCGGCGGGGCTGGAATCCCCCAGTAATTGCCCATTCACGGGTGCTGGATTTTCATGCGGGTATGAAGGTAGCCTTGCTGGTAAAACCGGCAAGGCTACCTCCAACCTCGTAATGAGGCCCGATGTATTCATAAAAATCTTGACCAACCGTTAAATGGATGAAGTAAAAAAAAACTAGAGATCTTCAATATACAGAAAGTATATGTTTACCTACAGATAAATTACATGGGCCCAGCCCAATGGACTGCTGCTGCAGGCCATAAAGGCACAAGAGGGGGCAACAGAAAAAATGGGTTAAGTTGTCAGAATCATCATCAGGATCCGACTTGGACCAATATCAATTTTGGTAAAGAGGTATGCAAAGACGCAATAACTTCAGATACCCTTTTTTAGGGAGAGTCCAGAGGAGACTAAGAAGAGGGGGGAATTTCAAAATGTGTTCCTAATGCTGCCACAGGCAGACATGGCACTGCCACCCCTAAAAGCAATACCACTGCCAAACCAACCTGGAATGGAAACCTTGAACAAAGCAAATCGGAGGTAAAGGAATGCTCTTCAGTTTTCAATATTTCCCAAAGAGTTTTGACGAAGGATGAAGAAGCAGTTTCACAATCAGGTCTATCCTTTGTTTCTATGTCCAATGGTTCAAAAATGCATTGTGAGATCGAATTAAGACAACTCCTCTGCAAAATTCGGTTACACAACTTCTTCAAAGGTCTTAAGTCTTCATTTACTCCAACCAATAACATGAATTCGATGGAAACTATTATGTTTGAAAAAGTAATTCTTAAAGGCTTTGATGCCATCTTTAGGGACAATCTGTCTCATGCATCTTGGCAAACCCCCCAGGCAGACCCATTGTTTCATTATGCAGAACACTGCTGGAGCATATAGGAAAGTTTATTGACTATTTTTTTAAACCATTGGCAGTGGTGACCCCAGCCTATCTGCCTGACACCACTGATGTCATAAACCTGATTGAAGGAGTACCCTTTGAATCTGATAACTTTCTCCTGGTCACCCTAGATGTAGAATCCTTATACTCCTATATAGCACAGGGTGAAGCTTTATGAGTGGTCAAAGACTATTTGAATAAAAGAGTACAACCCAATCAAGTACGCACTGAATTCATTTTGGAAATTATTGAAGAAGCACTTTAACAAAACAGTTTTTGCTACAACAGCCAATTATTTGCCCAAATGAAAAAGGAACAGCAATGGGAGCTTCTTTTGCCCCCCGCCAATGTGGCCAATATATATATGTCCAAATTTGAAGAATTATTCATACTCACGCCCAATAATCCATACCGGGCGGTACTAGTTCTGTGCAAGATATACATTGATGATATTCTCATAGTATGGGACACCAAAGAAGCAAACATTGATATGTTCTTTGACTGGGTTAACAGTCTGAATTCCAACCTTAGGTACACAATATGTAAATACAACAAACAGACCTAACCATCAAAGATATTGATGGACTGTTGGGAACGAGTCTATACAGAAAGCCCACTGACTGCAATACCATTTTGCACCACCTGAGCTATCATCCCAAGGACTTGAGGAACAATATTCCAGATGGACAGTTTATTTTAGTCTGAAGAAACTGCATCCTCACACAATATATTAAGAAAGAAGCTGATATAGGGCCTCATTATGGGTCTGGTGGTAACCCAGCAGGTGCCGGGTTGCCGCCGGACCCATAAAGAATTACTGGCATATAACTTCCCATTAACATTGGGGTATTCCAACCCCAGCGGCCATGAAGGAAGGCTCTGGTAATTCTGTTAATCCCCATTCCCAATAGGACTCCATGGGAGTGGGGACCTTAGAAGCACCAGCACCGCTAATAACAGTGCCGGTGCTTCCGTGACGGCTTGCCTACCATGGCTGCTGTGACTGGCAGGGTCTGCCCTGTTGGGCACAGCGGCTCCGGCAGGCAAACCCATAGTGTTCCTGGAAACAATGGTGCCGATAAGCTTACCGGCAGCGTTGTTTCTGGAACCCTTGTTTCTGTAACCGGTACACTAATAATGAGGCCCAGAGTCTTTAACAGATTCTTTGAAAGGGGCTACCTGAGAAATGTACTCAGAAATTGCAGAAAGTGGGCGAGATTCACAGACAGAACCAATCTCCTAGATAGAACAAGGAAAGAAAAAGAGAGGATGGTGTGTGTGGCTACTTTTAGTCCACAGAGTAATGCCCGGAAAAAACTCATTCTCAATAATTGGCATATCCTCCAAATGAACTTACCGGATTGGGAACCTCCACAATTTGCATTTAAAAAAGGCAAAAATATTAAACAACATTTAGTATCTGCAAACAACCATGCAATTGAATGCACCACTGGTTTGAGAGCACTCATGGGTTTACCTCCTGTTAAGGGACACTACCCATGTGGCATTTGTGGGATTTGTACATTGTCAAAGAAAGCTTTTAGCTTCGAAGTAAATAATAAAGAACGGAATCTGAACTTCCACAGCACATGCAAGAGCACTAATGTAGTTCATGCTATTCAATGTCCATGTCAGAAAATATATGTTGGAAAAACGAGTCAGAATCATTGAGCATCGGTTGAAAATCAGAATCAAGACACTGACCATGCCCCTGGTCAAACACATTACTTATATGGACCACATTGAGAACAATATCCACTGGTGGGTAGTAGATACAATTTCAGGAAGAAACACTAGAGAATTTGAGTACAAGCTATCCAGATAAGAACAATTCTGGTAGCAAACATTTGACTCCCTTCTTTTCAGGATGCAATTTGCAAGAAGAATGGCAGCCACTAAGGTTATAACAGGGCCCAGGTCTCTGTGCACACACACAGAGGGAGCGCCGACCCTGGCCTTTCACCTACTGGGACTCCCTTTTTGACCTCGCCAAACAATACCCCCCCCCCTTTGGCTGCTTTGGCTGTTGATCCTTTATGATTCTTCACTTTGACACTTGCTCACCATCTACTTTTAGGTGCCACCTCAGGGACTTGCCTTATCCTGTAGGCAGTCCCCTTGGCCCCTTGGTGATTTTCTCCCCATCCTCACTCACCTCTAGGAGCCTCTCCTGAGTTACGCTGTGCTCCTAATTCATTTGCAGCCTGCTTTACCGCAGTGCCCTTGATGTTCCGTGATTCTCCAAGATGGTTCCCTGGTTTCCCCTCTGAGCTCCAGGCCTGTTCTTTGGCTCCCCCCACAGTGACCTTCCCATTGACATCATCCCTCATGCAGTCCAGCTGTCTCTATAGCTACGTCCACACCCTCCCCGGGTTTCCTCTCTCAGCCCGAGGCTCCATAGCCCTGCCCCAGCAGGCACAAGATCACGTGATGCAAGTTACGAGGCGTTGCCATGACGACACATCCAGTCTTTTATGTAGACACGTCCATGCCACGGGTCACTTATACCAGGAGCAGTGCAAGGAGCGACCCATTACAGGTAACAAGCCACTTTGGATGCCTATGTTTGCCCATTTCATACTGAAGTGGCGAGCTGTGGTATATATTGTCTGCTGATGCCATATTCAGAATTGCCGATCACTCTATTCTGAGCACATAACAGAGTGCCTTTTTTCTTTTTCTTTCCTTCTCTCCCTACGTCTTTGTTGGGTGCGCTCTAATCCCGGCGATGTTACATGCCACTCACATCTGGAGGTCGCATTGACACCAGTGAGGAATTTCCATCCTTGAAAAGCACCAACCTATTATGCCGGTGTGTGAGCATCTGTTTTTGTCACTTTCCATTTCCTGCCTTCCCCCCTTCCCTCCTCCATCCCCAAACTCCCCCTTCCCACATAAACTAGGCAAATTGGGCACTTCAATGTCTGACTTACAACCCTCCTGTGTGTGTTTCTGGAATTTTTCTTACAGGGCTCTGTGGCTGATCTTTGGAAACCATCAGAACTTCGTGCACATGCTTTACTTCCATTAAGAGAGGTACATACCATTTTGTATATAGTTTATTATATGATAATACATATTTTACACATGGTTATTGACACATATTTATTTTCTATTTATTGTAGAACAGGAGACCAGTTCTGAAGAAAACTAGCCCTATCCAGGTGATTAGTTGAAACCAGGAGTTCATTTAGCGCTCCATAATGTTATGTATAGAAGACAATAATGTGTACTCTACACTGACTCGCCTAGTAGACCTCAATTACATATGATTGTATCCATTACATACGACTGTATTTCTGTTTAGAAAAATTGGTCAACATGGAATCTGAGACCACACAATAGACTGTGATTCAAAAAGAGCATAATTATTGAAGCCTGATTGAACAGTATAGGATAATTGTGTTAACTACACTTAATGTACTTTGTTTCTCTTTGCTCACCATATTGACACTTTTCACTTTTTCCACACCATTAACTTCTCTTTTCTAGTGTTTTTGTGTGATTCATTTAAAAGGTGCATAACATGCGTTCTGTAACATGTATGTGTTGAAGCCAGTATTTTGCAGCGATACAGAATTATTAAGTGACATATACTGATCATTTAAGAGTATTTATTTACCCTCATTTTCACCTTGCTTTTGGATTTCTACAAAGATATAAACATAGAGGAAAACTAAAGAGAAACCACCCAAAAAATTCAAGATTCACCCGCAACTGGCCAATGTGAATGGGTAGATCCTGTTACTGCAGCCAACATTTTTTTTTTATTTATAGTGAATTAGCCATACATTTATCATACATAATTAATAAAATGATATAATGGCTTTTAACACTATTAACAGCAAGGAATATGTTTGTTTTACAAACAAGAAAACTCAGTTAAACCAAAACAAATGCAGAAAAATTAATAAAACAAAAAAATATTTAAAAAAATAAACCTCAGTACAGACCTACAAAAAAATTAAAAAGGGAAAACCGGTTATGACACAATGCATCAATGTAAACCAACATATCCTCAAAACAACAATTATATATTCAACAATACTAGAATCTTGTTTGGCCTACAAATCTCCCCCCGCTTAACCTAATTCTTTAAGAAATGCAACTACCTCAAATGTCAAAAAAACCTCCTCTCCGGAACACAATCGCTCCCAAAATATATCCATGTTCAACCAGCTCACATCATGAACAAAACCTCGAAATCTAGATACTCTCAAAGCCCACGTACCTTGGCACTTTGAGAGTAAATGTTAAAGGGACTGACATTCCTTAGCCTCACATTTGTTACACAAATCAGTCGGGTAGTCCTCACTATTTTTTATTGATCGAATTTCCCGTGTGGGAAGAAGATTCAATCTAAATCTAAAAAAAATGGATCTGATGGCTGAATCCGAGGACCAATTTAAGTAATGTGGCATAAATGGTCTCCTTTTAGCAGTTTGATTATGAGAGGCCGAGAGTTTTGCCAACCTCATTTTTTCAATTGTCCAAATCCAGTCAGCTTGCTACATGCGCACTTTGACTTTCATAAGATTCTCGACAAGAAGTTCCACAGAGCAATCCGACTCAGCCAGTATTTCTTGACATTTTGTCTCCAAGTTAGTAAGGAAGATATTACCTTCTCTCTGCCTGGCCAATGCAACATCTTCATATAATGAGCATTTGGGCGGGTCTAAGATTAACCTCAACAATGAGACCCATTTCCACTCCATGATTCCCCTCAATGAGGTCAAGCCCAGTTCATACCTCAGACAACCAATAGGAACACAGTTGGGCAAATTCAGTGACTTCTTCAACAGTTTGGCCTCCAATTTATCCCATTCTATATTGAAAGATAGGGGATTACATTATAAACCAAACGCAATAATTGGAACTACCCTGCCTATGTAAAACGTAATCATAGGCAGGATAGAGAACTTACAGAATTTATAAAGAACTTTTTTCATCTGTGCTCCCAGATTAAGTGCCTTACGTTCTAATGTTGCGACAACATGACCCATAGTCAGGAAAGATTGAATGCTAGCACCTAAGTATGTGATCTCAGGTACATCCTCTACAACCCGGTTCTCCAACTAAATACAAGAATTGAAGATTTTTCTGGGTTAATCTTTAAGTCATTACACTTGGCATAGTCTGCTAGGGCCGACAATAGACGCTGGAGACCCACTTGTGTGTGGTCCAAGACTACCACGTCATCGACATAAGCAAGCCAACTAATTTTCAGATCACCAGCTTTTGGGGAGGCCGGACCCCTATCATGCAACCATAGGTTCAAATCTGAGATAAAAAGAATGAATAGAAAGGGGGCAATCAGGCATCCCTGGCGGACACCTCGTTTTATCTTGATTGAGTCTGAAAGGGCGCCAGCTCTTGATAATCTAACTCGCATAGAAGTGTTCTCATGGAGTTCGATAAGTATGGACAGGAGGTGAGGAGGGCCCCCCAGGCGTTCAATTCTTTCCAAAGCAAATTTCTATTAATGGTGTCGAACGCCTGGGATAGGTCAATCCAGCCCACAAAAAGGGGCAACCCACCTTTCCCTCCCGACTGAGCACAGAGACAATTCAAAACCACTCCATTGAGGGAGGTAGACAGCCCCCTTCTAAATCCTGTTTGTTGTTTAGGGATGATGCCCTTTGACTTGGCCAGATCTCCATTTCTGCCAAGATCAAGCCCACAAAGATTTTGCTGTCTGCATCTAAAAGAGATATCGGACGGTAATTCCAGGCAGCCAATCGGTCCCCAGTTTTAAAGATGGGGATCACCACCGAAGATCTCCAGGATTAAAGAAATTCTTTGGTCAATAGAATGTTATCGAATAGATGTTTCAAAAGTCATGCCCATAGGGAGGGATTCCTTTTTAGAATACTATTAATAAGGCCATTAGGGCCAACCGCTCTAGAACTGGATGATTTAATAATCTGTTTTTCAATAGACCCACATGAGAAGGATAAGGCCCATGCACCTCCCAAATCCGTTTTTTGGATTGATGTAATGGAATCACCATAAGCCTCTGTAAAGTGCCGGACCCACACCTGTTCCTGCAAGATCGACTCTTGGTTATCAGATTTTTGGCCATCCCACGAGCCTACCAATAACCACAAATTCTTAGAATTACTGTGGAATACCGCCCTCAACATCTTTTCCCCATCTTGTTGGTAAATTAGGTGTCTGTGCGAGCATACCCAATTCCTGTGGGAGTTATTCACATCCCTTATGTATTTATCCAAAAGGTCTTTATCAAGACCCATTCTTTTCAATCTGACATTCTGTTTCCGTTTCAGCGTCTTGCGCTCATGAAACTGTGAATCAAAAACATGCTTATGTGTCACAGGTTTTTTACTGCCCTGGGCAGATTGAGGACTGAATTCCCACAAGAATGCTTGAAAATTGACTGGGGTGCAACAAGAGTAGAGCTCTCTGTCAGATAACTGTTTAACTCGTCCAGACAAGTTATTTATGAGAGTCACACCCCCTCCATCAAATTTTCTTAGGCGGTTACCTGCAGAGTTTACTGCAACCTCTGGCTGGTAAACTATTCTGAGCATCTATCAAAGATCTTTCTAGATACAAAAAAGTAATCTAATGTAGAAAAGGAGGCACCTCTATGCCACGTGGGTTCACAGGAGAGATCACCCAACACATTTCCATTTAATAACCAGAGATCCCTTTCCCTCATAAATTTTATCCAGATTTTCCCATTCCTTGTGCTGGATTTACTAAGGCCTGATGCTCTATCCAAGGCATCAACAGATTGGGAATTTAGATCACCTGCTATTATGAGTTGGTCTGCTGGGAATAAGAAGACATATTGTACAAGATGATCCGATAAATCCTGTAAAAACTCCCAAAGATTGCAGCCCAAAGGGTTCCAGTACAAATTAACCACCAACCAATGCTCATCTACCTTAACACCCGAGATGGTCACTCTCACAATCTGAATACCCTGTCTCTCATTTGATAACAGTTCGGAAGACACAAAAACATCATTTCTACAAGCGACACGCAGACCCCCCGCTGACCTACCCCCCAGTTGCTGGCCCAGCTGTTGAAAAGTTGAAAAACCATCAATTCCCACATTATACATCAGACAGGTTTCCTGGAGAAAGATCACATCTGCACTTTGGATGGTCCGACATCTCATGGGGTCAGAAGAGAGAGAATTAAAACCCTTAGAGTTCCAAGAAAGTAAAGTAAGCTGCCGATTGACTAGAGTCTCTGCTGAGAGATACCCATTTTGAGAAGAACTTGGTTGATAATCTCTGGAACCAGATCCCAAGTATTCGAGGTAGAAGCAACCAGACAACTGGCAAAAGAGCTTGGTCCTAATTCAGGGACTACACCCCGGTTTGCATTCATCATCTGAGGGCCAGTTCAGCCACCATTTTAGACCAGTATACGATTCACCCACTAAACTCCAAAGACACCATTGAAGATGCATTAGAAACAAATCAAATGCATCAACCCAAAGGATTCCCAATAAGCACATGGGAAAAAGGTGTAGAAGCATGTTCTTTTCCTCTACTTTTTCCTAACGTAAAATGAGACAGTATGATGAAAGGTCCACACAAATTAGTGCATCAGATAATCTCTCTTTATGAATGTACTCTGAAGACCTCAGATTCAGACAAAATGTAGAATACATTTTTCACCTCCTGTTTGAAAGTGAACTAGCAACTCTATGTTATGGAGTTGCACACACATTAAAAACAGGCTCTAATGTCTTAAGTATGTCTGCTATCCAACTGCTACAAAAGATAAAAGACAAAGAATAAGTTTTTCAATCAAGTATCACTAATCTCTTGGCAAACATGTGTGCTACAAAAGAATACTGGTTCCGATGTCATGCTGATGTACATTGTATGCTAAGGAACCTATGCCCACCCACATGGTTTGTTAGTTTAAGCTGTGCAGAGTATGCAATGGATGACTTGCATGAATTCTTACGCACCGCAAACCAAAATAAAAAGGGAATACATATAAAAACACCAAGAGAACTCTGTTCTCTTGACCATGTCAATTTATCAAGGTACTTTCACCATCACTTCATTAATATGCTGCACGTAATCTACAATAAAAATACTTCTCCGCTCGGAGAAGTGCAAGACTTCTTTTGGAGAGAAAAATATCAATCCAGAGGAGCACCACATGTCCACATGCTTTTGTGGATAAAATATTCTCCCATATTTGGCCTTGACAGTAATGCCACTGTTTTACACCATTGCTCCTTCAACAGTAACTGTCAGAGGAATAAAGCTCCCTCTTTCCCTCCACCAACAATACTCCCCTACAGTATGAAATGCCAAACTCAAAGCTAGCACCCTTCTGTTGTAAGGCTCTCTACTGCTCTTAAGCTATGTTTGCGTTATAAGCAATGCAATAAACTAAACAATCAAAAAAGGCATTATTTGAGACAGGTTGAACCATCACATACTCTTATGTAGATGAGCTGCTCAAAATTCCAGTTCAAATATTTTAAACTATTTCAAACTCCAGATAAATTATTTTGAGACAATTTGAACCTCTGTTGTTTAGATAGGTTTGAATCTGATTTTAGCTGGTTGGGCTATTCCTAATTAAAACTCACAGTGCTTTTGCAGTAGAGTGCTGAAACTGCAGCTGCATGCATTTCTTTCTCAGCTGCTGATTTGATTGGGTCAACTATATATTGTCTTGTAAAACCATATTTCGCATAATACTGCATGATAATGACCATTCACATCGCACTGAAAACCACATCCGAATAAACCTGAATGGAGCTCACTTCGCCGCCATTTTAGAATCATCTGCCATTTTGATTAAACTCCTGTTATCTGTCTCATGTTAAACTATGTTTTCGGCTCGGGCTGAGAAAAATGAACTTTGCACTGTGTCAACATGTTGAGGCTGCCGAAAGCAGAATGTTTGTCCTGCACTACGAAACCTTGGAGCTGAACTGAACCTCAATTTAGATGTGGTCTGCACCAATAGCTTCATCCTTGTTCAAATAGTGGAACTGAATGCTGAAGAGCTGCAACTGTGTACCTTTGCAGAAATCCATTGTAGTCATTCTTGAAACTGGACTTACTTTAAGTCGGAAGACAAATGTCACCATTGTATTTTGTGTGTAGAAAAACATGTCAAGTGTTTAAAGACAACATCGAACATTATGTGAGTTATTTGATTCTGTATTAGCAGTGTGCACTGGGTATGAACCCTAGTGAATTGTTAACTTGGAGAAGGGTTGGGCAATGTAACCGGGATTGTGTATAAAAAACACATGCTTTGTAATGCCCAGCACTCTCTCCCCTCATGGTGTCTGCTGGTACACACTGCGAGGTGTTGGGAGCCAGTTAGCCATCCGTATCTGCTCATTAAAAATTGTACATGAACCTTTGAACTCGTCACTGGCGTATTTCATTTTTGGTGGTACTAAGCCTCTATACTTCTTTTGGTCTTTCAGTCTAATAAAAACATACCACTGGGATTCAGTCTGCTTAGCTACATTTGTATGTTCTTTTAGTAAGTACAAACTGCATTTCTATTCATGTAACTCCTTTCAATTCGACCCTGTTTGTTTGACAAAATGCATTATCTTGCAAAAATGGTATGCTATAAAAAATGTAAATATACAAAAACATACACTGCTTAATTAGCAATTCAATAAAAAGAGTCCAATATAGTACTGTAAAAATGTTAAAAAGATGTGAATAGCAACCCAGCTACAAACTTCAAGGTGGCTCATATGTCATAAAAAGTGCCTAAGCATTTTTGAAAACTTTCGCAAATGTGAACGCTGTTGTGTGTGTTGATGCTCGTAAACAATTCTATTCAGGTAACATCAGTGTATAGAGTGGTGTAAAAATAAGCCTACCTGCATGGCTCTCTCCCTTATGCTGGTTTGCACTTGGGAATGTGCATCTTGGCTCCCATTACTGTGAGAAGCAAAAAGGTTCATTCCCCCAATGAACAACACTTTTCTTATTTTGCACATGCCTCAGAGCCCGATTCTTAACTTGGCACAGTGAGTGTGCTTAAGAGCACGATTCACTGCGCCAAATCAGGACACCCAGGCTCCACCTGTAGTCTCAAGTGGGCCTGGGCATCTTCGCAGTGCACAACAGTGCACCTTCAGGATTGCACCTGTTTTTGTCATAACGTTGCAATCCTAAAATCTCTGCAGCATTTTTGTAAAATTACGACATATTAGTTGTTTTACAAAGATGTTGCCGAGAACACGGGTGTATATGAACACCTTCATATACACCAAAGCAAGCAGCTTCAACATTGTATTATGCAACGTTGAAGCTGCTTGCTGTGGTGTATATGAAAGTGTTCATATACATCCTGCACTGCCACAAGGCTTCTTGTGGCACCCCTCCAGTATAACGGCACCAAAATGGTGATTTTAGCGCACATATAAAACTGGAGGAGTGCCACAAGAATACCCTTTTAAAAAGCCAGGTAATGAACGTGGAGGTTGCTAGGTTGGTTTCCAACCCAACCGCAACACGTATTTCGAAAGTGGTGCATTCCTACCGACTTTGGAAGAATGCGCCACCTTCAGAATAGGTCTTAAGCACAGAAAAGGTAGTTAACCCTTTCAGCAACCTTTTCAGTACTTAAGACCAGGCTGAGAATCGGGCCCTCAGAATACAGCCCTAACTTTTGCTTCCCCCGACACAGTTTTCATTTAATGAATTAGCCCAGTGTAATATTTTTTTCCATAATTTAGTGTGCATTTGCCTAACATAAATGAAGTGAGAAAAACATCTTGTGAATTTGGGACACCCATCTTTATATCTTCTCCTGCATGAGTAACTTATATAGGAGTGTGGAGTTGATTATCTCATTTTGTTAAGGCATCATTGGAGCAAATCCCCCTGCAGTGTTTAATTAGGGCGGATTTTGTGATGAAAGGTTTGTTCTGATTGTGCATACACTATACCACCTCTTCGGTAAAACATCCTGTAAACCTTATACTCACAATGCTTAAATTATTACACCAAAAGGAGAAATTGTATATGTATTTAACAATGGAATGGTTGATATGTGTTGCAATTCCCGAAAATATCTTACTTCATAGCAAAACAAGTTTGAATCCTTGTGGAAAAAGAATTAATGAATACAGCCTATTATAATGTGTGTAGAATCAAGGGAATATCACTGTTATTAATATTGTGTTAGCAGTGCCATAAGAAGCTTAACAAACCGAGATGTGACATGAATTCCGAATGGTTCTAATGAACTGTGCGGCACATGGGTTTCTGTTGTGGATAATTATGTATTTTAAGAATATCATACAGTATACATTATTTATCATAGACAAGAAAAACATCTTAATCTATTATTTCTGATTAATTCATACTTTCAAGGTAATGAACCTCTCTTGACTGCGTGATTTCACTCTCTCTGTGTTTATTTATGTAAAGCGTCCTTGCATGAACGTCCGGTGTAGTCAGATCACGAGGGAAGACATCACATCATGAAGGGCATTAGTATACCAACCGAGCCCTCATTACGACCCAGGCGGTAAGTAATCGAAATTACCGCCATGGCGTAATGAGCGTTAACGCCATGGTCCGATGGCGATAAGAGCGCCATATTACGACCCATCGCGCACGAGCATTACGCCATGGCGGTAACGTAAACTACGCCATGCCGTAAATAGCCCTTACCGGCCTCGTTAACAGCGCAGGGTGACCTACCGCCACCCATCATTGCGCCGACCGTAGTCAGCGGTCACCGTAATTAGCAGTGACCGCAATTAGGCGGAACCGGAAATAGCGTAATCGCGGCGGAACGGGAAACAGCACAGCGGCCATCTTAAAAAACACAATCCATTGCCATCCTACCCAACCACACCACAACCAACCCTCAAACCCTGTCATTCCCATAACCCACCCATTTCCTCACCCAACCATGCCGAAAGTTGTGAAGAAGGCATGTGACAGGCAGTGGCAGGAGCGCTACAGTCGTGAGGAACTGCAAATGCTTGCAGACACGCTTCAGGAGAAGGCCAATGTTGTCTTCTCCACTGAGATGACCCGGCCAGCCATAGGCCGCAAAAAGGAGGTGTGGGAACTTGTGGCACAACGTGTCAGTGCTGTTGGAACCACCCCACGCACCTCCAAACAGTGCCGCAAGAGGTGGGACGACCTGCGGATCAGGGTCCGGGGCATTATGTCTGCCAACCGTAACCTGGCCCTGGGAACTGGCGGGGGAGCACACTCCCCACTGAAGATGCAGCCATGGGAGGAGACATGTGCCTCTCTGATTGGCATTGAGTGCATCGAAGGTGTCGGCGAGATGGAGAGAGTGGCCCCGACATCTGGAGACACAGGTAGGTGCCTCATATCCAGCCTTGCAAGACACCCTGATACACTTGCACGTGACAATCACAATGTGGCAGACGCAACACATCAGCAGATGAGCCACACCCTGCGCACATGCAGCATGTACACTGTACAGTAGGCAGACACACACCTGCATGCAAAACCGAACCTAAAGGGAGGCAACCTGTATGTCACGGGCTACTAACTCCACCATCTATCCATTACACTCTTCACAATGTCTGCTCAATGTCCGATGAACCATCAATAACAGTCACCCTCCTCTGCTCCACCACAGGCTCGCAATCGGACACTGGCAGGGACGACAGCACCAGCACCCCAGCCAAGAAGGCCAGGAAAGTGGGAGAAGGGAACCATGCATCCACCTCTGCTGGACCCAGGCCGAAACCACGCCAGGCTGAAGAGGCCAGGGCAGCAAAGTCCCCCGAGGAAGGGGTCGTGACAGCGCCTGCAGCCCAACAACACCCACTGTTGCCCACTGAGGGCAATGTGTCAGCAGGGAGCAGTACTGTTGGGGAGACTGCAGCCATCGCTGCCTGCTCCGATAGTGATGTGGAGGATGACACTGGACTTGCCCACAACACGCAACTTCACTCACCACACCTATCCCCAATCAGCCATCATGGAGATGACACCCAGGGCCAATCGCCTGCTAATTCATGGCCAGCAACTCCAAGCCCAGTGGGAGTTGGGGAAGATGGGAGTAGTCCCATTGGTCCCCCATTGGCACCCTCCATTGGGCCAGATTTCCAGCTGTCGCTGGAGCAGATTGCCAACAGGCAGGAAGTACTGGGCACACTCCTCACACAGCATGTGGCAGAATGTGGAAGTGCCAGTGCAGCCATGGAGAGGAGTGCTGATGGCATCAGGTCTGCCATCCAAACTGCCAGCAGGGACATATGCACCGAACTTGCTGCAGTGCGGCAGATGATGAGCCAGCTCATCCAGAAAATTGTGGACACATGCCGTACTGAGCAGCCCGGTACATCCTCAGCTGCAAGTTCAGCACAAGCCTCTCCCGTCCGCAGGTCATCCAGAACCCTGAGGAGCACAGGCAGGGGGGCCCCAGGTTCTGGGAGAGGGGGCAGTCAATAGTGTGCAAAACTATACACACTTCACCACGGGAACTGTCACATGTTTGCAGGGTGTTCAGGGGGGAGGGGGAGGGGGGAATTGGGTGTGTTGGAGTGTTCAGGGGGAGGGGGAGGGGGGAATTGGGTGTGTTGGAGTGTTCAGGGGGGAGGGGGAGGGGGGAATTGGGTGTGTTGGAGTGTTCAGGGGGGAGGGGGAGGGGGAATTGGGTGTGTTGAAGTGTTCAGGGGGAGGGGGAGGGGGGAATTGGGTGTGTTGGAGTGTTTAGGGGGGAGGGGGAGGGGGGAATTGGGTGTGTTGGAGTGTTCAGGGGGGAGGGGGAGGGGGGAATTGGGTGTGTTGGAGTGTTCAGGGGGGAGGGGGAGGGGGTAATTGGGTGTGTTGGAGTGTTCAGGGGGGAGGGGGAGGGGTTCTGTTATACCTATTCAGAAGAACAATACACTTTTTCATTTCTCACAAACGAAATGTGTGGACATTGCTCATTGCGTATGTGTGCTTTATTGTTTTACAGTCCACAGTGTTGACATACCAGACACACACAGTGCCCCAAGTGCCATCCATATGTTACACACACGCTGTGTGTGCTAGAAGTATCGGTCAATGACATTCTGACGCATTATATGCCCCTCCTGTGCATCGCTGCCTCCCTGAGGTGCTGCCCCATCCCCATCATCATCATCCCCATCATCAGGTGGTTGTGGTTCTGCGTCAGGGGGCAGAGGCACGTTTCGTCTGATGCACATATTGTGTAGCATGACACACGCCATGACGATCTTTGCAACCTTCTCATGGCGGTACAGGAGTGCCCCGCCAGACCTGCTGAGGCAGCGGAAACGTGCCTTCAGTAGGCCAAAAGCCTGCTCTATCACCACACGGGTACGTGCATGGGCACGGTTGTAGTGCTCCTCATGCTGGTTCGATGGGTTCCGCACTGGTGTGAGGAGCCACCTCTTCAGGGGATAGCCCGCATCACCTGTAAAATGTGAGAAATGAATGTGTCAGGAACGAGATTGATTTGTGAACATGACACACAACCATGCCTTGATTCCGACTGTTACTGTGCACCAATTAGAGTTGTGCTAATGGATTTACACTGTGCAACCAGTATGTGTTCATGGCTCTCATGTACTGTTTTGCATGCAAAAACACAATGCAGGGGGGACGAATGCCTTGTGAATGGCCATCCACTGTGTCTGTTCAGGCCGTCATTCATGTGACACTACTCTGTTGACGTCAGTGCTGCTACAGGGAATGATCTGGCTACTGCTAGCTGCACCCATGTGACGTATGCATCACCCCCTGTATCTGCCAGATGACATATGCATTGGTACGTCATTCAACACCCACTTTGCATTTCCATGCTCATGACATTAGACTCACCGAGTAGGTAGGATCTTGGGCCTGCATGTCGCTCCATGTAGCGTGGTATTGTGGAGTTCCGAAGGACCATTGAATCATGGGTTGATCCGGGGTATCTGGCAGAACAATGTGTGATGATCCTGTTGGAGTCACAGACCATTTGCACGTTGATTGAGTGGAAATGTTTACGGTTGCGGTACGGTACCTCCATGGCATGTGGGACCACCAATTCAACATGGGTGCAGTCAATGGCACCAATGCAACCAGGTATGCCGGCCAGTGCATGGAAACCCACTTTGGTGTTGGCAATCTCCTGGGCAGACCGTGGTAATGAGATGTGGTCATCTGTGTGCTTGAGGAGGGCATCGAGCACTTGCATCAGTGTACGCGAGAATAATGGTTGTGATATGCCATGCAAGTGCCCCACTGTGTGCTGGTAGGTGCCTGTGGCCAGGAAGTGGAGCACGGACACTACCTTCAGTAGGGGGGGGTGGCAGTGGGTGTTTCAATCATGCTGACGATGTCGTTGTGTATCATGTCCACAATGGTGGTGATGGTGTCCCGGTCCAGTCGGTACAGGGTGTGGATCTGCTCAGCGGTGAGGTTGAATGGGCTGGCTCTGATGCGTGGGATTGGGGGCTGCCTGCGTGGCGGCACTGGCTGTGCTGGTGGGGCTTGCTGGGCCTGCCTTGCCCTCCTTCTCCTCCTGCGTCTCCTCTGTGCAGCCTGTTGTTGTTGTTGTTGTTGTTGATATTGTAGTTGCTGTTGTAGCACTCGCATTGCTATCAGGTCCTCCAGCCCCAACATTGCTAGTCCTATTGGTATCATTGTGGAGTGTGACTGGGTGTGGGAAGGGGTGGGGTGTGCTCTTTTTGTACTTCCTGAGTCTGTATTGCCTTCACCTGTGCTGTTTCTGTGCACCTGTGGCAGCTGCATTCACTTTACATGGCCCTTTACGGTTGGTTCGCGATGGTGTAATTAGCGCCATGGCGGTAAGGTACTTAACGGTCTGGGTGATGGCGTTAGGGGCATGTCCGCTTGGGTCGGCATTCAC